>NC_143523.1:30202543-30561293 GCF_031878675.1 Megascapheus bottae | reverse complement strand
TGAGTGGGCCACTGGTTCATTATGTCAGAAGAGCAGCTGTTTCCAACATTAATTCCCCTAGTAGTACAAGAAGGACCACAAGCCTCATTTAGAACATCAAGATTAAGACAAAATCTATGACTTGCTTTACATGAATTCATCCACATACTCAGGATTATCATTTCATAAACCAGAATACCTATAATTTCTGTAGAACATTTCTAGAATCACACTTCTAGACCACTTGTAGATCACAATCAGTTGTGAATATTTCTCTGGTTACTTGGGTTGCTTAAGTAGCATTTTGATTATTTTTTAAATATCATTCAAGGAAAAGAAGTTCTCCAAAACACACTACAAATCAAGGTAAGAAACTATATGATTCATGTACTCAACACTACACTTAATTCATATCAAGTGCTCATTAAAAGTTAGCTATTATATTGTTGTTGCCAAACAAAAAGTAGTTTTTCTTACCTATCACTAGAAAAGCATTGTATTACCAATATTAATTCAATTTTTTGATACAAGTACTGGGACTTGAACTCAGGACTACTTACTCTCATTTTAGTTTCTCACTTAAGGCTAGTCAATATTAGATTTATTCCATACAAAATAGCAACTCATTTGATCACTGGGGACATATGGTACATGATCAAGAGAAACTAACTAGTTTACAAGTCATTGTCTTTAAATCTATGTTCTGTCATTAAAATGGGGGATAATGCCTCTCCTCATCTGTTGGGGGAACAAGTCAAGATTTTACAGCAAACATTTGATTAAATGTTCATATTTTCCTTAAAACTATGTCCTCCCTGGAAATGCAGAGTGGCACATCGTCCTATCCACAAAACAGTTTTTAATTGATGAACAGGCAGCCACATGGTAACAGCTGGGTACTTAAGAGTCTAGGTTCTTAACAGTCTGTCAATATTCCTGGGCAGACGCCAAGAATTAAAATGACTTTGCCTGCTGCATTCCTGACTCTCCTGAGGTCTACCGTAACCTGTAAGTGAGTTCATACTATGTGTTAATTCTGGAGCCACCTTTTGTCATTTTCACATTGTGTATTCAAAGCGAGCAGTTTGAAACTTGTGATTCTTCAGAAAACCAAACCAAACAAATGATATATTTCTCTGTATTTTAAGGCTCTCTCATATTTTGTTCATGCACACAAGGAGTTTGTTCCCATATGATCATCACTCCCTGCTGAGTTCTGTTAGGATAATATAGGCTCACCCCAGTTCTGTTTACTGCTATTGTACCACATACTGTAAGTCTGTCACTTACTCTAATTTACAAGTCTCAGAAGAAACATTATGCTCATCTTTGTTTCTACCATACTGTCTTACTTGTAACCACAAGTTTCTTCATGTAAATCTATAGGATAATATATGTCGAATTGGCATCTACTTATCATAACATTCAGAAACATGAAGGGTGTTTGTTTAAAATGTAGATTTTAAAATTCCATTGAGAATCTCTAAATAATTATTAGTAACACTATTACTATTACTACTCCTATTATTACTACTGCTTCTATTAGTTGTAATAATCACTTTTGTAAGACAGGACCACATACAAGCTAGGCAAATGCTCCACTAATGAGCTTAATATGCCCCGCCCACCCACAAAGTAGTGGTAGTTTATCAGTTCTACTGATTTGTTTTTCAGTTTTTGTTATTAGTGCTTATTAATTGTACAATGTGAAGGTTTCATTGTAATATTTCCTCATACATATATTTTTGAATGTATTCAAACTGCTATCATTGAAGAAGAGCATGTGATGCTCAAGAAAATGAGATGTTTATCAGAAAAATATTGGGCTTTTCTTTTTTCATATATTTTTTATTGTAATTAATAGAAGGGTTACATGATATTTGCCAGATAGATGGTGCATTAATTCCCATACATTGATACCCTTTCACATGGCTTTTCTTTTCTTTTTTTGGTGTCAGTTCTGGGACTTGAACTCAGGTCCTGAGTGCTGTCCGTGAGCTTTTGTTCTTAACTAGTACAATACCACTTGAGCTACAGTTCTACTTTTAGCTTTTATTTATTTATTTTTTGATTATGAATTAGAGATCGTTGTTTTATGGACATTTCTGCTCTGTCTGGGTTTAAACCATGATCCTCATATCTCAGCCTCTCGAATAGCTAGGACTATAAGCATGAGCCATTGGCACCCCTTACCACACACACAAAAGTCTTTAAAGACAGAAAATTGAAATAAAAAGTTTTTTTATTTAATTTTTTCACTAAAACACTTAAAGTCATAAATAGTACAGTATGCCTTCAGGTACCAGCCCACTACCCAGATTTAGTAATTATTAACTTGTAGCGAATATTTTTAAAAATCTTATAACTATACCCTTATTTCTCCTCAAAGTAAAATTTATTTTTCCTTATCTTTATGTCTGTTCTTTATTTCTTGAAGAGTTGTACATTGGTTATGATGTTAGAGAACCTACAGCCATGAGAATTATGCAGTTGTAACTTGATATGTGTGTTATTCTATTTCTGAGCAAGCACGAGATAATTGTTAGGACTCAGTAAAATACTGTGTGAGACTATCCAGTATGAGTGCTGTGGAATACAGAATAAGAGTTAATGGGTATCTGATTAGAGAATGTGGTAGTTTTTGAGGCATCTTCATACATTGTTCAATACTTATCTACCCAAGAAAGGGAGTTTATTCCCTTGCCTTCCCTTTAACTTGTGTTGGATAACTCACTACTGCTTTAATTAAATATTACTAAATGATAGGATGTCATATCCAGTTTTGTGGTTCCTTCCTGTTTCTTCTGGTTTCTTTCTAGTATTGTGATTTCTCCCTCTGAATGAAGAGGTAGAGGCATATTTATTTCTTTCATCACTCATTCTGGAGGAAGATAGCTACCCTACAGAAAGTGGCTTCAAGAGGGAGAGAGCCAAATTCCTTCCCTGTTTTAAGGATTTTCAGGTAAAAAGGCAAAGGACTAGCAACAAGATGTAGATAAGCTAGAAAGTACATTCTGCCCCCAAATAAGGCTTGTGATAGTTTCTTTGCAGCTTAACGAGAGACCCTGAATAAAATTGACTGAGTTGTTTGTATTACTTACAATAATAAACTTTGGGACAACTGCATGTATTCACCCAAAAGAATATGGTTGAATTACCTATAGTGTGAATGTACAATGAGCTACAGTCTTTGTGAGAAAGAAAGACCTTTTTTTTTTTTTGCCAGTCTTGGGGTTTGAAATCAGGACCTAGGCACTGTCCCTGAGCTTCTTTTGCTCAAGGCTAGCACTCTACCATTTTAACCACAGCACCATTTCTGGCTTTTTCTGTGTATGAAGTATGGCAGAATCGAACCCAGGGTTTCATGAAGGCTAGGTAAGCACTCTATCACTAAATCATACTCCCAGCCCAATAATGAGATCTTTATAAACAGATACTAGGGAGGTAGCTAGATATATTTCTGTGCAAGCAAACAATCAAACAAAAAGGTGCCAAGGGATGAGTATAATATGCTCCTTTCATGTAAAAAAGAAGAATAGGATTGGTGACAGAATTTAAGTGGTAGGGCATGTGGTGAGCAGGCAAAAGCTCTGAATTCAAATCTTAGAATCAAGAAAAACAACAATAAAAAGGTCAAATGTATATGCACCTATTTTTTTCATCATCACATCCTAGATTTATTACAAATGACCTGCAGGCAAAAGAATAGAACTATTACATAAACACTTCAATTCCATGTATATATCTTAAATAGAGGAAGAATTCAAACAAAAATACAGGATAAAATATTACAAAGCTCCAAGAAGAAGATATGTTACTGAGCTCCATTTTTAGAGACAAATAAGGCAATATCCCTGCACATTAACTTTTTTGGTAATTTTTATATACTTTTATATGGTACAAGAGAAAAATAATCAGAGTTCACAATATACACTTCCCACACTATTTTCAGTTTTTGAACACTATATACCCTTTTGTTTTAATAAAGATACATTGTAATAAACTCCTTGCCCTTAAGTTTATAGTTTAAAAAATCATGTATGATTAATACACTAAAATTGCCTGTTTTCATTTTAATGTGGTGATCCACACAATAAAATGGTCAGAGTAACTCCTGGACAGGCAGAATAATTTTAATTTACATTCGCATAATGGCCAAGTGAGCCTACACTGAGCTAGATAGGAGGATGACATGCAGCTATTTTTATCAAAAGAAACAGACAAATCAACTAATAACTATAAAGTGATATATTCTGACTGATCTTATAAGAATTTTATATAATCAAAACAAAATTAAATTAAGATGATTGGAAAAGCCAACTCTAAAGTGGAATAAAAACAGAAATGATATGCCAGGTGCAGTGGCTCACGTCTATAAATCCTAGCTACTCAGGAGGTTGAGATCTAAAAATCAAGGTTCAAAGCCAGCCTGGGCACAAAAGGACCTGAGACTCTCATCTCCAATTAACCTCTAGAAGAAATGGGAAGTGGGGCTTGGCTTAAGGGTAGGATGGTAGCCTTGAGCTGAAGAGCTCAGGGACAGCGCCCAGGCCAAGTTCAAGATCCATGATTCACCTCCAAAAAAAAAAGAAAAGATGACAACAAATTATATTAGGTTGATAACACAAACACACAAAGTAATTTGAGAAATCTTTGAATATAGCACCTGGATAATATGACATATATTGATTTCTCAGGACAAAAAGACGTGACAAAAATCCAACTTTCTTAGGACTTTCATTATTTCTTGTTGAAGCACTACTGCTGTGATTCTGAATTTATTTGTAATGAATGAAACAAATGAGTATATGTGGGCCTATGGGCAGATTTATTTGAGAGTCAGGGTTTTCATCAGGGATGAGTATGGATAAGAGTGGGGCTTGTAGAAAGATGAGAAAGAATTCTAGGTTGAACTGGAGATACTAAAAACTGAAGGTCTCCTTACTTTCTTAAATAGCTATATCTTAGCTTTAATATAGACATCATCATTGTAAGCACATCATCAAACTTGTCATCAGTAATACAAGTTGCCACCACATCCCCTGATATGTGTTTCAGTGGCATGTACCTTATATATATGCATATACACATCTATCTATCTATCTATCTATCTATCTATCTATCTATCTATCTATCTATCTATCTATCTATGTACCTACCTACCTATGTATCTATCATCTTACCTACCTACCTACCTACCCATCCATCTATCTATAAAGTTTAGCCTAGAGGTTCTTTGTGTGTAGTTTTTGAACAGCATCAACAGCCTTAATTATGAATGGCTAAAAAGGCAAATTATAGAGCTCCAACATAGATTTTTGAATCAGAAACTCTCAGGGTTGGGACCAGAGATCTGTTTGACAAGCCTACTCCACAGTTCTGAAGCTTGGTAAAGTTTGGTTTAATTTGAATCCAATGAGAAAACAAAATGAATCCATGGTTTCCCTCATTTGTAATAATTAGTACATATCTAGGATTCTCCTAAGAGAAGATCACAATAGCTTAAAAAAGCTATGTACACATGGTCATACAGGATGAAACTAAACAAAATGAACTCTAGGATTGGAAACAAGAGATTTATCTTTGTGACTATTGTTCTTAATGTACTACACAAAGCTAGTTCTTTTCTCTTTTTTCCACTTATGACTAATCCCATGTGGTTATTGTATCTGACTTTGTTACTTGGAATATTATATATAAATGTATTTGTTAATTTGAAATAGGGAAGGGAAGGAGAAAACAAGATGGCTGGGAGGGGTTGGGGGGAGAGATATGGGGGTAAAAGCATGAGAAGGAGTATCAAGGTTTGAAAAGTAATACACCTATTACCTGATGAATGTTACTATAACCTCTCTATACATTATCCTGTCAATAAAATACAATTTAAAAGTCTGGTAACTATTCAGACCTTTAAAAAAATATATCCGGGCATGGTGGCTCACACCTATAATCTTAGATATTCAGGACGCTGAGATCTGAAGATCACCGTTCAAAGCTAGTCCGGGTACTAACAAACAAGAACATGATTCTCTTATCTCCAATTAATCATTAGAAAATGGGAAGTAGTGCTTTGGCCTTGAGCAGTAGAATTCAGGGAGAGTGCCTAGGTCCAGAGTTCAAGCCCGATGACTTACCAAAAAGCTCATGGTACACAAGGACAGAAGTAATATATTATAAGGTATAAATTTTAATTGGATCATAAATTTTTTAAATTCATAGTTAATGTTGAGACAACTGAGAAAATTTCAATAGGGTTGCATGTTAGATGATAGTATTTATTATTACTTACCATGTGTAAAATCAGGTATTTTGATTATATAAAAGAAAATTCTTATTTGCAGGGTATTATGGTAATGAGAAATAAAAAAGTCATGATGCCCATAGCATAGCAACTCCCTTTCAGATGATTCAGAAAAAAATATCAAAAACAAGTTTAAAAAAAAGGCAAGGGATATATCTCTATTCCAGAGAACTGTCTAACACATGTCAGGCTCTACATGCAGTCCCATATAAACTTTCCTCTTTTTATCTAAAAAGGGAAACACACAAAATTCAACAAATGAACAATTCTGTAAGTTCATTTTGATAATGTGAAAGATTTTACATTTACTTGATGAGTGAACTGAAAGAGTTGAGATACCTGGGGTAGTCACTTTTTGAGCTCTGACAGAATTTTCATCCCTGTATTTTATAGCCACCCACACATGGACTATATTAAAAAAAAACAAAAAGTAATGCCTTTCTACTTTTTTCCTTGACTACAGTGGAAATGCAGAGAGTTAATAACATCATCAACAATAAACTTTTAAGGTTCAGCATCCTAATAAAACTGATGAATCTTGACTTGCAGCCTCAGCAGTTAAATTACTGCTATGAAAATCACTGCCACTGGCCAAGTTGCATGAAAGAATAATTATACATGTTTACTGTTAACCATCAGTCAAGTCCAAGAGCTCTGAGCTGAAATATGAAATGTAATTAAACATGAATTCATAGTCCTAGTGTCTACTTGCCCCAAACACACACACACACACACACACACACACACACACACACACACACACACACACACACTCTATATTTTTCTCTGAATATTTTCCTAGTAATTAAAAAATCAATTGAAAAAGTACAAAACATCAAGTCCTAATGACATCCCTAAAAGACTTAGTCTAAGCAACTTCAAAGAAATCAATAAAAAAAAAGTACTGTGATAGGTGAATGTTAATGGAAGTATTAACCCTTTCCTTTCACATTTATTTGTTCTTCAGCAACTGCACTAACCCCAGCAAAGACGTTTTCCCCTTATTTCAAATTCCTGATTTATGGCTGACTTTTTTGCACAGCTTTTATGAGAAGGAATTTTTTTTAGCAGCCCCTTGTGAGTTGCTAACATCTGCACTGATGAAAGAATTGTGAAGAGGCAAAATGCACAAAGGATTACCATTATCAGATTTCTTAAAAGAGAAGCAATACATTATAATTTGATGTACTGATAGTTTTTGAAGTACTTTCCAATGTAAACTTCAAAAGATCATAATGAATATTTAATTTCAATGCAGCACACATAGAGAGTTCAAAATTATTGGCCCCTAGGAAACTAAATCCACTGATAAAAGAATGTAACCACTTATTATATCCACAAGCATGATTTTGCGCTGTGATTATATGTAAATCTAATGTCGCTACAATTGATAACTGCGGGATTAACTGGATATTTCTGTGACTTTAAATAGGGTAAACAGTCAATAGAGGGGTGAATCAGTTAATGGTTAGCAGTTGCAGCTTCAAAGTGAATCATCATTCTTTGAATATCTTAATTTTAATCTCGAATGGTCTCTATACAATAAGTAAGCACTATTTTGAAAGCTTTTATTATTAAGTCTCATCCTGTCTTTGGTTGCCAGCTGTGTATGTATTAGACTCAAGGAAAATAACAAACTCCAACTGATGAACAGCTTGAAATTGAGGGTTCTCGTGTAAGGCAAAGGTCAGGGTCTCTAGAAAGGAATCATAGCTGTGATTACGATTTTGTTCTATTCAGATAGACAGACCTATATTTTAGCTATCTGTGCATATGCTATACAAACTAATGAAAACAGTGTAACTTGTATTAATGAAAACTGCTCAACCTTTATTTCCCCTTCTGTAAGATGGAAATGCAATTTGGATTCTCTGAGGTAGTGTCTATATCTCACCGCCACGGGGGCTGATGTATTGAAATGCCTGGTAGATGTCGCAGGGATTATTGCTTCTGTTGCAATTTGACAGGTTGGTAGAATCCCATAGGTCTCTCTCTCTCTCTATGTGTCTTCTCTTTGGTCATATGTGACTGTTATTGATAATGGTGGTATCTGTTCTTAACAGTTGCAGCCACTGACAAAGGGAATATCTGACATCATTGAAACAGTATTTATCAAACATTTATGCAGTGTTTGGTGGAGAATAAAATAGTAAAATCCTATTTTCTGCAATTTCCCTCCTGAGTTTGTACAATATTCTACCCTATCCAGGAATGTATATCTGAACCACTGATTTTTCTTTTTTTATAGGAACAAAACAAAACAAATTAAATTTAAGGAAATAATGGTACTGAAAATGTCAACTTCTTCCACTCTTAGCTTAATCTAGATAGAATTGCCATTCTTCTGATTTACTGCCATTATTCACCCATTCTCAAGGGCACTGCATATGTCCCCAAAGGTCTCTGGACACAGCAATAGATTTAGAATAACCAAGATCCTTTCAGAGAAACACATTCATTTGTTCATTCACTTACTTATTCATTCATTCAGAAAACCTTTTCCAAGATCACTCACCATGTTTTCTTCATGCATTCCTGGACTGATTTTCTCAGTTGCTTTTAGTAGCTCTCTCAGAACAGTGACACAGAAGAAAATTCAGAATTATGAAGTTCAGTGTTTGACACTAATAAATGTCTTATTAATAATGTTTTAACTTTTTTTCTGTTTGCACAATCATGATTTTATGACTATCCCAAAGCAACAATTATCTTCCATTACTTTAAAGGAATGACAGAAGTAGATTTGTCTGTAGCTCTATAAATAAATGGACCACATGAGTCTTGTCTGTCATTGGTCTCCTTACATTTTTCATAATGGCTGGAGTTGGTTGATATGTTTGGGGAAAACATTTAAAGGATGAATGGCAGAGGGAGGGAGAGAGAAGCTGAGGCAAGAAAGGAACTAGAGAGAAAAAGGAGGAGAGACAGGAAGAAAGAACAAAGAAAAAGGATTTTCTAATTTAAGGTCTAAGCACAGAATAAGATATATAAGACATGTGATAGCCTTTCTTTAAAGAGTCACAAAATGATAAAGAGCTATATAGGTAATCTACAAATCTGCAGTTATATAGATAATCCATTATCTACAAGGGACACAGGAAAACTGAAGTGGGGTATATGGTAATATCTACGATAAAACTGTTTCATCACAGAAAGAATTATTAAACAGTAAAATTAGATATCAATTTGGCATATAATCTTTCTTTTTCAAACATCCACAAAAGTAATAAGAATAATACTCAGCTGCCCAGCTGCCTATTTATTTCTGCCAAGATGACTTATCAATCCCAGCTCCAATTGTGATGAATTTTTCATTGTCTCCTTTCTGGCTATGTCCAAATGGCCACTGCAACTAATCCCTGAGGAGTACATGTGCTTCTGAGGCTTTTAATATAACTGAATATTTAGAATATCACTTAGGATTACAAGTCGACTATTTTACATTACACTCTTGGATATTCCACCAGCAGAAGAGCATCGTATGCACTGTATGTGTATATATGGGAGAGTACGCAATTGTATTACACAAGAGGAGACTTTTTCATGGATATTTTTTAATTTGAGGAGATAACTCTTTCGTGTGTGTGTGTGTGTGTGTGTGTGTGTGTGTGTGTGTGTGTGTGCATCATGGGGCTTGAACTTGGCCTGGGCATTGTCCCTGAGCTCTTCAGCTCAAGTACTGCCACCCCACCCCTGGGCCTGGGCATTGTCCCTGAGCTCTTCAGTTCAAGAACTACCACCCTACCCCTGGGCCTGGGCACTGTCCCTTAGCTCTTCAACTCAAGGCTACCACCCTACCCTTGAGCCAAGCCCCACTTCCCATTTTCCCAAGGTTAATTGGAGATAAAAGTCTCAGGTCCTTTTGTGCCTAGGCTGGCTTTGAACCTTGATTCTCAGATCCCAGCCTCCCGAGTAGCTAGGATGACAGGTATGAGCCACCTAGCATTCTTTTTTTTTTAGCGAAGAGATAATTCTTATCATCTGATATAAACTTGCAAGAAAATAGCACAGAAAAAGAAACACAATGTCTTTCAAATGTTTCCATTATTAAAATGACGGAGAACATTTTTAATTATAGCAACTAAAATAAAAATTCCACCACTCACATCACAAGCACCTTGAGAACAAAGCTGAAGTGCCTCATTCAGTAGGTACCTACGAATAGCAATATTGCTGTTATAAAGAAAATATATTTGCCTTTCCAGAAATCAAAATAAATGACAGATAAATCATATTAAAGGCTTACCACATGCAAAGAGGTCTATCAATTAGTCCTTTAGACATATTTTCAAATTTAACTAATATAAACTATATTCAGTTATTATGTCCTACTTACAAATGAAAAGCAGATTGTGAATGGAAACAATGCATCACATAAGAATATGGATTAGGAGGAGGATAAAAATCTGCGTATTCTAAAACATGGGTTTAACAGGGCATTGTTGCTCTCCCTTATCAGCAGGCCAATCACTGGTGAGTTTCTGGCTTTCTGCACCTCTCTGAGACAATCAGATTATTGATTTTCAGAATTACCTCTCAAAAAGAATACACCAGGAATGATAGCAGCAGCTTCCCCATTTCTACCTGATGAAGATACAGAGGATAAGAGAGGAATCAGTGTAATGCCAGTTTGGGATCTGGGTGAATTGAGACTGAATTCACTTTTTCTTTCTTTCTTTCTTTCTTTCTTTCTTTCTTTCTTTCTTTCTTTCGTTCTTTCTTTTTTCCTTTCTTTCTTTCTTTATATGGGAAAACGGGGCGGGGGGGAGCATTCGTGAAGGGAGAAATCAGAAGTTTAGCTGATATCAGTTGAGTCTGAAGAGATTATTACCAAGCAGGTGGTGTTCATGAGCAGAATGGAAGGGAGAGATTCAAATTGAAGGTCGAGACAAAGAAGCTCTCAAAGTGGCCAAGGAGGAGAGTGCAGAGACTTCCAACTTGTAGAAGTTTAGAGATAAGAGGGAAAGGAGACCAAGCAAGATAAGAAGGATAAAAGAGAGAGGGTAACCTAGAAGATAAGACTATGCTGCCTACTCCAGGAAGAGAATGGTCTCCATTCTATAGATAAGACGAGTTATTCTAGTAGTTAAGAAGAGACAAATGGATTTAGCAATCTGAAGGTCACTGACCAAACTGTAGGAATACTTTTCCTTTTTTATTTGTTAGAAAAATTCTTTGAAAAATTATTTTAATGCATAGTATTCCATAACAGAAATATGAAATTACTTATGTAATCAAACTAGTATTGTGGATATTTCTGTGGATTCCAGTTTTCTTTTTACTTTTATAAATAGCAAGGCAAAATCATTCTCGAAATAAATTAGTAATAATATGTAAATGAATTCAACTAAGTGATGTAGCATAAGCTAAAGTGCAAGGGATGCTGCATAAATATGTTCAGTTTTTATGTGTTAATTAAAATAACAATCTTAAGTCTCAAAGAATAAATACCATGCATGGGGAAATTTGCTGCTAAAAAGTATAAATGCACAATTTGCAAAATATTATAATTACTAAACTGAGACATCTCTATTACATAGTAATTTCATATTAATGCCAACAATTTTATTAGTTATGATTATTTTTTAAAGGAAGGAATAGATTTAGAGAAAAAATTGTAAGCAGTTTGTTTAGGCATCTCTATGTTAGGAATAAGTCCCTTTGGGGTGTAATTTTTTCTGTAGTAAGTTATTTTGCATGAAGTTTTTACTACATATAAGCAGAATCTTTTTTTTTTTGCCAGTCCTGGGCTTGAGCTCAGGGCCTGAGCACTGTCCTTGGACTTTCTCAAGGCTAGAGCTCTACCACTTGAGCTCAGCACTACTTCCGGCTTTTTTTTTCTATATGTGGTACCGAGGAATCGAACCCGGGTCTTCATGCATGCTAGGCAAGCACTTTAACCACTAGGCCAAACTACCGGCCCCAAGCAGAATCTTTTTCAAAGATAGAATATTCAACTTCATAAGACGCAAACATGACAATTTATATAAAAAGTGCTTTCTAGACTGGGAATGTGGCTAGAAATAGAGTGCTTGCCTAACACACAGGAAGCCTGGGTTCAATTCCTCAGTATCACAAATACAGAAAACGCTGGAAGTGGTGCTGTGGCTCAAGTGGTAGAGCACTAGCCTTGAGCAAAAGAAATTCAGGGACAGCATCCAGGCCCTGAGTTCAAGACCCAAGACTGGCAAAAAAAAAAAGTGCTTTCCAGTTTATGAGCCACTTTCATTTATTACTTTACTGATGATAAGAATGCAACATGGGTATCAAAGTCCGGCTCCATCCATTAAGTCAGTTGTGAAATCTTGCCATTTGTAATCCCTCTTTTTCTATCATATATATATAATCCAACCATAATTTGAAAATATTAAAATGGGTTCTTTTTTATTGTGATTAATAGAAGGGTTACATTATATTCACCAGCTAGAAGGTGCATAACTTCACAAACATTGATATCCTTTCTTATGACATGGTGCCCATTTCCCTCCCACCCTCCCCCCACTTATCTTGATTTCCCCCTTCCCTATACAATTTCAAATAACCAATTAAGCACATATAAAATATATCAGATAACAAGGTGAAATTTGTAACAATATGAGAAAACCAAGGGATGGCAAAAGAATGAGAGATAGCATAGTACATTAAGGACAACAGTGTCTATAAGACAGAGTACATATTTCTTAATGTGGCATCTAAGTTTTCTTTACAATCTGGCCTGTAGTTTTCATCTTTAATTACTCTCAGATTTTGAGAAAGCATTTTGCACTCCTACTTTTATTGCTCATGGTTGCCAAATGGTAGATTAAAGCTCCCACCTCTGTACCCTGTGCTCAGGCTCTTCCCTTTGTCTGCAACATACTGTTTCTGTAGTTCTAGCCACTGCCATGTCTCAACCATGCCTCACTTCTTTACTAGTTACATGATCTCGGCAACGTACCAAGCTTCTCACAATGTCTTTTACTCATTTGCAATATACCTTGGAAGTTGGCAGTGATAATTACATAAAATAAAGCATCAAATGTATATAACTTAGTAAATAGCTATTACATTTTAACTTGCTTTTGTGGAGCTAATAAATGCATTTGATTCAAAAATGTTTGCACATACAAAAGAATGGGTCTCTATTTACCCTCCAGATGAAGTTCTCCCAGCAGAGTCTATCATTTTTTCCATGCATTTAAAGGTGTTTTATAAAAATGGTAGTGTACACACACTCCTGAGAGCTTTCTTATTTCACTTTGTAAAATATAATACAGATCCTTTCCTAGCTATGCAAAGACATCTGTCTCATTCTTTTTGTAAACAGCTATAGTGTTTCATGACATGGAAGTACCAGTTAAACCATTTCCTTCGACTACAATTACTAGCGATCTTTTCTCCAACTTTATTATAAAAGTTTTCAAATGTATGTAAATTAAAGTAACCATACATTCAGCATTCATACTTTACCTAGTTTGTATAATCTACATTTTATTATATACATGCATTGCAGACATCATAATACTTCCCTTGAAATACTGACTGCCTACCATTTATTATTAGACATTAAGTTTTTATTATTACAAAGGGTGCTGTAATGAAAACATGTATAAAAACACTTCATATGTAGATATTGCTGGGAATGTGCACTACAATTTTGAAAATATTGCCCAAATTCCATTTCTCAGTATTTTGAATAATTAACACAGCCACCAACAATGTATGGAAAGGCTGTCTCTCTTTACTTTTATGATATATTATTTTCAAATGTTTAAGCTTGCTGCTACCAGCAGTAGAGGTTTTACAATTATTTTATTTAAGAGAATTTCAATATTTTAATGCTAAAGAAATATATGTGTTTTTTCATAGTAAATAGTTCTCTTTAGTTTTAAATAAATTTTATTGTATATAGATATATATGTTGTTTATAGCTTGATAATAAAATAAAATTAGGACATCTATCTCTCACATAGTTGTATTTTTGTCTCTGACAAGATTATATCTATAAACTTAACAAAATTCAAATATAATTTTATTCACCGAAATCTTCATGTGTACCTTAGGTTTATAAATTTGTTTACTCTAAAAAAGTTGTTATTTTATTTCCTTTAATTTACAACTTCCCATTAGTGGTTATAATTCTCTATCTCTATGTAGTCAACCTTTCAACAGATCATGAGATATTTTTGTTTCTAGTTCATTGCATATAGAATGTTCTTCAAGTCTATCTACAAGGTGACAAATAAAATTTTCTGCTTCAAATCTAAATACTATTCCATTGTGTATATATGTACATATGTTCTTTATGTTTCTATAGGTGACTGTGGTGACTGATATTCTAATGCTAATCGCACAGTGTGGATATCTATTTTGAAATTCTGATTTTAATACTTTGATTAAACTCATAAATATAAATTCCTGGATCTCATTGAATTTTTTAGTATTTTGAGAAATCACTATTTTTTCATGGTGGTTATATTAATATACACTCACATGACTATTGGACAGGGGGCACCAATTTCTACATTTTCTTGCCAGTATTTGTTATCTTTTTCTTATGTAGCATTTATTTTTTCTTTCAAGTATAGTATATTTTTCTACTGGATGATTGGTCTTTTGCACTGACTTGTAGGATTTTGTCCAGCCAGGATAAGAGGGTTTTTTTTTTTTTCTGTGAGTAGCTCAAAAACTACTGTAGCCTGGCTGGTTTCAATGGCCTTTCCTGTTCTTCATAGTACCTGATGTGTGCCCTGATTGCAACATTATATTTCTACAATGAAAATAAGTACCTCCTTGTTTTATACCTCAGACCTTTATTCATGACTCATTGACCCTTAGCCTCTGTGGTACCTGGCCAAACAAGTGAGTGCTCAATAAATGTTGAGGGGATGGAGGGAAACTGAGATAAAGCAGTACATGAAGGTATTACAGGTTAAGTTGATTCCTCTCAAATTTTATATTTTTAAGTCCCAACTCTCTGAAAAAGTTCTCTAAGGAGATAATTAGGATGAAATGAAGCCATTTGGAGGGTCCTCATCTCATCTGACGGATATTCTTATAAAAAGTAGAAATTTGGACACATGAAGAGACACAAAGGATACATATACCAGCAGAAAGGACCATGGTGAGGGCCATATGCCGGTCATGAAGAAAGGCTTCATGAAAAAGTAATTTTTGCCAACACCTTGATCTTGAACATCTAGCTCCTGAAATGTGACAACATAAACTTCTGTTGTATTTTGTTATACAAGCCTTCACAAAGAAAACCAGAGACTTAAAAGGTATAGAAAAGAAGATAGCTGTATTGGGACTATCTAAACGTGGACCATTAGAGACATATGGGAACATTTAGACCATTTATGTGTAATGGCAAGCATGTCACAACTGAGAAAGAAACCCCAAAGATTCTTCATTTTCCATTCAGAGCAAACAGATGAAACTCACATTAAACCAAAGCTTCTGTTCTCTAGATTATAATGTGAACATATAATTAAATTTGACTTTGATTGGGAAAGGCTTTCTCTGTTATAATTTTCATGGATTTAAATCATAAAATCATAATGGATTTACATGGTGTGAGAATTTAGTCTGATTATAATAAGCCTCTTGAGCTTAAGGAGGCACATGCACTCATAGAAATATTTCGCTGTTAGGACTATTAAGAAATCCCTATAATTTTTAGTCTGTCTAGAAAGTTAGTGTTTTTGATTTAGTACCTTCCCTTTCTACTGTGTGTGTTTCAAAGAGATGCTCTTCTTAGAAAACGAAATTTGACACAATAGGATTATGCAAAAGGAAAATTAATCACAGGCCATGAAATCCTTGAGAATGTTCTATGGTCATGTTTCATCTCTGATGGAGGCTGTATTTCTGTATTAAAAATATACTGACTTTGACAAGCAGTTCATTTCCCTTCAGATTTAGAAGTCAATATATCTGGAACACTACAAAAATCATTAGGCAAAATCAAGTAATGTCTGGTTTTCATTTAAAAAATATGATTGAAGTGTGTAAAATTATATTCTGTGTATTTTATTATAGCTGTTATCTGTCTGGAAGTGACACGGTTAATTTCCCTGACAGACTATAAAATCACCCAGCTACAAATGGTGAACGCTGTTAATCAGGAAGATAACCTTTGAGAACCTTTCTCCTTTCATAAATGGTTACTAGTTAAACATGGACATCTGGGAAGACATTATAAATTCATGTGCATAAATCTATTGCATATGTACAGGATTCCTTTTCGTTACAGACAGATTTTACATAATAAGGAAAGAATAAGTGTGTCAACTGTTTTTTTAACCATGCATTTATTTAATGCATCATTTATTAACAAAATTGACTGTCCATGGATGGTCATAACACTAGCTATAAAATGGGGATAATAATATTTAGCTGAAAATATCTCTAAAAGGTTTATGTTTTAGCCATGCTTTCAAAATTTAAATGGTATGAATGTGCAGATTTTATTATGTTGTCTCAGAGGCTCACTTTGATACTTATTATGTTTTATGTAATGTAAACTGAGAGAAATGGTCTTTTGTTTTACACATAAAAATACACATAAAAGTTGATAAATTTTAAAAGTAATTTCTACAAACCATTTTTAATCTTATAATATTTTTATTGGTACTCCAAAAATAATTCTTCAAAATAAGACCCACTTCGTTTAGTTGTGATGTTTGTCTATAGTTTTTACAGACATAAATGCCCAAATGTCCAAGTGACTTATGAAGATTAAAAAGCCAAAAGGAGGTATATTAAAACCTATCTGGGGGCCAGGAATTTGGCCGAGTCGTAGAGTGCTTGCCTAGCATGCACAAAGACCTCAGTACCACGTACACAGAAAAAAACAAGCTGGAAGTGGTGGCTGTGGCTCAAGTGGTAGAGCTCTACCCTTGAAAACAGTCCAAGGAAAGATCTCAGGCCTTGAGCTCAAGCCCTACAAATGGCAAAAAACAAAAAAACAAAAAAAGAAAAAAAAACCTATCTGTTTATTTGTTTAAAGATTATAAAATAAATTTGTTAAAAGAAAAAATAATAAAAATATAAAAGAGAAGATTAAAAGGAGCACAGCTTCATACAATGGGAAAAAGTAAATATATTGCAACTCCAACAGTGTGAAAGCACTAGGATTCTTTCATTAAAAATCCAGATTTTGAACAACAATTACACAAAATAAAGCTCTTGTTTCCATATCCTGGAGATCCTTTCATTTAGCCTCATCCTATATGACCTTGTGTATCTAGGTTTTGCACTATGGTATTTCTCTTCTCTTTTGTTGTCCTTTGGTTAATCTCATATTGTTACTATATCCCAGTATTAAGGGTACACATATTTACCAGTAAGTATCATTCATATACATAATATAATCACAAGCAAAATATAGTACACATCTGTTCATTTGTACTGGGAATGAGGGATTTGTATTCCCTACCATAAGCTGTCCTGCATTAACATTGGAGACAAAATTATGAACAAAGAGTGTAGCTAAAACAGAAGGCCAAAATACTATTATGTAAATTATGTTTTAAAATCCTGTTATTGACCTTAATAACATCTAATTTACATTTGTGACACAACAGAGCTGTAAATGAATAATTATTGTTATAATTGGTGTGTTGTTCATCTTCCTTATTAGAATGAACTGCAAAAGATTTATCATGAGTACCTAAAACAGCATCTGGCCCCACAGCAGGTCCTCAACAAATATATGTAGGTAGAAAGCTAAAGATCAATGTAAACTGAGGTGCTAAAGTATTTATTTTATAGAATTACTGGTAACTTACAAGGAAAAAGGAAAAATAAGAACAACTAACATTTATTATGTTTATTATAGATGAATTCCTAAACTATAGATGCATTATTGTTTTGATGACTTATTACCAACCCCACTACTCTTTCCATTTGACAATGGGTGTCATCCTCAATAAAAGAAAGAGAGTCCTTTGGCTACTGTTTTCATAAAGAGTTTGAAAACATATACTTTCCCCATTCTTCATACTAGTGATTCTAAAACTTAGCTGTTCATTTGAATCATATAACATTCAAAAACTAACCTGTGAGCCAAGAAGGATGCTGCATTCTGGTATTCCTAGTTCTTAGGAGAGTGAGGTAGGAAGATCAAGAGTTCAGAGTCAGCCTGAGTTATACGGAAAGACCCTATTAAAAAGCAAGAAAGGCAGAACAAAGCAAGAAGACAAAGGAGAGGAGAGGTGAGGAGAAGAAAATGGTACCTTGGTAATCTTGGTTTCTGGTTCAGGTAAAGGATCCTTCACAGGCATTATAGTATTTAAAATTCTTGAGCCAGGTATAATGACACTTGCAATTTCAGCATTCAGAAGGCTGAGGCAGTACGAATGCAAGCTCCAGGCTAGCCTGGAATATACAGAAAGATCATTCCTCAAAACAAAACAAAACAGAACTGGGAACATGCCTCAGTGGTAGACTGCATGCCTGACATGTGCAAGTCCCGGAGTTCAATCCTCAGCAACACAAGCAAGCAAGCAACAGTCTTCACAGATAGTTATAATGTATATTCAACCTTGACATATTGTTCCTTTCAAAACTTAGCAAATGTTCCATCTCTGCTTTTTTCCTGACTTACAAACGTCTCTTCAGTTGAGAAAGATCCAGAAGTGTTTGCATAGTAATATTTACTTTCCATTTATTTAACCAGATTTTTCATAATAGGGTTTCATATATATTACCACTCATGTTTTATCACTTAGTACACTGCAGAAATTAGATGAATGCTTATTTAGACCAATTTGTCCAATCTCTGTGAAGGAGTTCTTTCCCCAAATATGATACGTTGCCTGTCCTAGGAATTGTCTTCTAGCAGGTCCATTCCACCAGTCTAACACAAGGGCCCAGAAATAAAATAATTTTTTATGATACACTAACTTTGCTTAAGTTAAGGACCACCATGATATCTACATAAATGTGAAACTGCACCCTAAGGTATAAGACAAGAAACCAAAGAAATGATTAAGGAAGTAAATGAGCAGGCGATCTTCTACTTGACCTCTTCTTTATTTTCTACTTCCTACATACAAATAGCTATATCTGAAGAATTATTGTGTTATTGTGTATAATGTATACAGAAAAGTCATCATCAGTAGGAAAAGGTCTAAATCTATAATAGGATCATATCCCCACATTAATGAGCTGTTGAAAAGTTAAAGAAGGCATAAATAAAACAGATGGCAAGTTACTGTGTAATGACTAATTTATAGTAACTTACTAGTAGGACCTGTCTGCCTCCCCTAAACCATCATAGTCTTGTCTAGATTTTTCTGTTCTTTCTCAGGGAGTATTTTAATTCCAGTTCACTATGTTGTCCTCTTCAGGTCTTTCTGGGAAATACAGTTTAAATTTTAATCTTCAATATGGTCATCTTGTTCCTGAGTCAATTATCTTTCTCATTCAGATCTCAAACAGGAATATCCTATTTAACACAAATTTCAAAGATATTGTCCTTTTCAGAGTTTCTGGAAATCTCACATCTCCATATGTGTCCACTAATATGAAATAAATTGGGATTTAATCAGGTTTTTCCATGTCCATGTTTGTGCTGCTGTCATTCTTTTACCCATCATGCCCTAATGTTGTTTATTTCCCAGGCTATACTTTGAAAGAATGAAGTGGATGATACTGAAAGTTGGGTTGGGACAGTAGCAAAAGCAAGACTTTTGAATGATTGTCTCTAAGCATCTGACCTTCTGTTTTTACAGATCTGTATGATAAGAAATGTTGGAACTTTATCCTGTAGATAATGCAAAACTATTGGGAGTTTTAGAATTTAAAGTTTGCATATGTGATATGGATCTAGACTATCCATAATGGACAAAATAAATTAACAAAAGAAGACACTGAGGAGGCCATTAGGATACAATAGAAGGAAGGAAAATCCAAATTTTTAAAGATGAATGAGGTTCCACGTGAAGGATGTCAGTTATAGAAACATAGCCATTATAATACATAATGCTTATAATTTGAAAAAGAATAAAATGTACATAGCTTGGGAAAATACAGAAATCATAGTGTTTGAGGAAGATAAAAATACAGTACCAGAGCTTGTGGAAAGAAAATAGAATACAAAAAAAAAAGAATTAATATTGTGGCAAAGGATAGCATCACTAAGGAAAAGAACAGAAAGAACAGAACACCAAAGACTAAGTCAACACTGGAAACAGCCACAGTTAGAATGCAAGAGGGGAGGGCCGGGAGTTTGGCCTAGTGGTAGAGTGCTTGCCTAGCATGCACAAAGAGCTGGGTTCGATTCCTCAGTACCACATACATAGAAAAAAGCTGGAAGTGGTGCTGAGGCAAGTGATAGAGCTCTAGTCTTGAAAAAGTCCAAGGACAGTGCTCAGGTGCTGAGCTCAAGCCCAGGTCTGGCAAAAAAAAAAAAAGAAAGAAAAAAAAAGAATGCAAGAGGGGAAATGAGGTTTGGATTTTAGATAGTGCATGAACTCATTCATATCATAAGTCTTGTTAAATGCTATTACTCAAAAAAAAAACACAAAACTGTAATTCTTGCTTCACTGCCAGCCTGGAGCAAATGCTTCAACAAGCCCTGGCAGGCTCAGCTCGCTGTCTGGTACTATCTCAAAAAACTCTTCTAATACTATCTTTGAAGACTCATTTTCTAATGAGGACTTTTTTTAATAGCTCATTAACTTATATTTCCTTGACATGGGGCCAAGTCAGACTTGCTTTGGCCTGAAATCAGGTTGCAGTGTGACTCTGAAGGATTTATTGATACATTCATAAATGCATGAGAGTGCCTCAAATATTAAATAATTAAATGGGTGAACATATGTTGAAGGAATCAATGAATAACTAATTGTACAAAAGTCTAAGTCAGTACACACTAGGTATAGAAACTGGAGCTGAAGATCCTCATGATGAGTGAGATAAGCCAAACTCAAATTTTGAATTATAACAAATTCTTGTTCATTTGTGGATTGTAAATCTAGAATGATGGCAATGGTGATATTTGTGACACAATGACATGAAAGCAAAATAGTAAAAGGGGGATTAGCTAGCAGAAGATCCATGAGAGGAAAAGCAGTCGGGGGGGAAGGGAAGGGGTAAAGGGATCAAGGGACTTCACGTGTGTGTGTGTGTGTGTGTGTGTGTGTGTGTGTGTGTGTGTGTGTGTGTGTGTGTGTGTGTCTGTATGTGTCTGTGTGTGTATGTATGTAAAATTACAGCATCATAAATGAAATGCACCAAAAAAGAGATGACACAAGAGATGTAAGGAAGACCTTTGAAGAGCCATTTTTATCTTGAGATTTATAAAAGAAGGAAAAAACTCTATCTGAATCTTCCTTATAAAAGTTTTCTTTTGTTGGTTGGTCAAGGACTAGACCTCTCAGGGCTTAGGTGCTAGCAGTCCTTGAGCTCTTTTTCCCAAGGCTTAGGGCTCTACCACTTTGGACCATAACTCTACTTTGGATTTTCTAATGGTTAATTGGAGATAAGAGTCTCATAGGGACTTTTCAGCATGGGCTAGCTTCCAAATGTGATCCTCAGATCTCAGCCTCCTGAGTAGTTAAGAACACAAGCATGAGCCATTGGTACCCAGCTGAAAGTAATTTTTCAAAAAACAAAATAATGCTATTGACTGACTACAGGTCTGCTTTCCACATGTCTCAATGTGCCATTCAGAAAACCATTTCATTCAGCTATTTATATTTTTTGCTAATGATAAAGAACACTGTACTTTTAATTTCTTCAACAAAGCTAAACATTTATGGAGTTTCTGAAAGTAAATGACAAATTTTTCTGAAGAGAATTTAACATCATCATAAGCATGCAAAGCAGTGATTTGATGATGGCATTTTATCATTGTTCTGCTTTACTTCCATTAAGAAAGGAATTCCTTGCCATCAGGTTCCAAGCTCAGGAACATTTGGCTTCAGTTCATGCTGCCTTTGGAGTTTCTTAAATTATAAAGAGCAAAACAAAAGATGAGCCTGCTCTCTCTCTCTTTCTGGATTTTTAAATTCTCCATATGCAGGAAAGTATCATTATAATATTTTTGATCAGAGAAATCTCCAGTTTAAAAAGAAACTAAAGAAAATCATTTGTAAAGACAGCATGGAAATGCAGACTCTTAACTGGAACTGCAAGACTAGAATAATGGTTTCAGAATAACTCACATAATAGGAAAATTGCTGCTCAAATTACAAATTCACTGCTTCCCCTCTCTTTGAGCCAGGAACTGGGAGAGTGGCAGATCTACACCTCCAACAAACTCCATCCATTTGCTAGATGGATTTTATCCAGAGCCTGCTGCCACTGACTGTGCTGTGGAACAGTACAAGACTTTGATTGACCAAACATCTTTCTAGGATGCACCGTTCACTGTGTTAGCCTTGCAATAATTTGTAACTGATTTTCATACCTTACTGTCATTATACTCTTTGAATTCTATAAGTAATTTTAAATCATGTTACCATTTAAGGAAAAACTGATTAGAAATGTTAAAAATTGCATTAGGTCTCTGGCTTCTTTCATCTCTCCCTGACCATAGTTAAGTGTTTTGATGGAATCCTAGGTTTGGGTCATCCTTTTTCTATTGTTTCATGGATGTATTAGAAGTATTTCTCCTGCTAATGTCAACCTATCATCTTCACATAAACATTTTTGATTCTGGAAAGGTTTTAATATATTTGGATCCTACCTCAGTCACAGGAAATATGTTGAGAATAGCATATTATAGAGGGATTCTAGGGGGTAGCATATAATAAGTACTTATTTGTTAACAAGATTCCTCTCTGCACCACTGTCAAAGTACCAACAAATGGCTTGGTAAACTACAGCTCCTGTGAAAATAATATATTTCTGTTTATAGATACTACCAAAAGACTCTCAAAGAATACCCTATTTTAATAGCTATTTAAATTGACTGAATTAATCCAATCTTGAAATTCAGGCCCTTAATTACACTAGCAACATTTCAAGTGTTCAATAGCTGCATATAGCTAAGGTCTACAATACTCAAAGTATAAATATAGAACTTTTCCAGTATTCTACTGGATAGTAATAAGACTTTTCTCATTTACCAGATTTATCAGTACAGACATTGGCCCTACATATGCCCTTGTATCCAATTCTGACTATATCTAAACTTTCAGTCAACTTCAAATACTAAGCATCCTTATCTTGATCTAAAAGCAGGTCAAACTAGTACTCACTTAACCGATCTTAAAACACAGTGAAAATCTAAACTCCACATACTAACCACAAGGAAAAACTCCCATCAAGTTTTCAGATATAACATTGTTTTGTATGAGATACCTGAACTAAAAAGTTAATACATTTCTTTTATTCTTTAATTCCATATCCCATTTTGTAAAAATCCTATTGATCACTAAATGTACAAGACATAAATGTTCCTTATTCTCTCCCGCTTCCTTCCCCTCCTCTCCTTTTCTTTTTCCCCTTCCACTCCCTTCTTATCCCCCTCCTCCTCTCCTGACCCCCCCCTCCTGCTGCTGCTGCTGCTGTGTCAGTATAGTAATAAGGCTTGAACTCAGGGCTGGGCGGTGTCCCTTAGCTGTTTTTTTCAACACTGACATTCTACCACTTAAGCCAGTTTTTGTTGGTTAGTTGTTGAATCACAGTCTCATGGACATCCTTGCCCAAGGAAGCTGTGATCCTAAGATCTCAGCCTCTTGAGTAGTTAGGATTACATGCATTAGCTACCAATGTCTGGCTATAAGACAAAAGTGGTATATCTCTTCTCACAGTGATAAAAACTTTATGTTTATACAAAGGTCCCAAATAAATACATGGAGAACACCTTGGTAATGAAAAGTCTAGAGAGTTGAAACTTCAGAAATGCAGAAAGGCATTCAAAACTAAGAGAAGGATATTTTTTTCTAAGTAGGTTATTAGCAGGTCTCATTTTTCGTTTTGATTTTTGTTGCTTATTTGTGTTGCCACAGAACTGTTTACAAACAATACGGTTTTTTTTTCAACATGGCTTAGATGTTCAACTTCTACACATGTGAACACATATATTAATACTTAAACTAATCATGTGCTAAAGGAAAAGATTCTCAGACCTTTGGATCAAAGATCTTACATAGATCTTACAGTAGATATTCTGATTTATTTTTAAGGTCATTCAAACAGCCATTTACCTACAGTAAATCATTCAGGGTCAAGTAGGGTGATAAAAAATAACACTTTTCATTTATTTGACTGGGGTATTGCTACAGGATACAACTAGGCTGGTAAAAAGACAATATGGTCTGACACATTTCTGTATTCCTTTGCTGAATCACAGTTTTAGTACACACTGGAGATTATTATACCTCCCAGTAATAACACAAATATGTATTAACTTCCCAGATATCCACTTCCCCTGAGGAAATTATGATGTGAATCAGTGAAAAGAGCTGGCTCAATGCCCACAGAAACCAATCTAGATTTATGGCAGGATGTGAAGTCCAAGCGAAGTTGCTTCCAAAGTACAATGAATCTTATAACTCTGCACTCTACTCTTGCTAAGTACATTTCATCTTTATTATCTTCCAAAGGTCAAAAAGGCCTCAATCACTACCAATGAAAATAAAAACCAGATTCTTTTGACTGTATACAAGGATAACAAAAGAATGATGCAGGAACAGCAAGCTACCTTCAACAAAATACAGCAAACCCTACATGTTTAGAAATCATGTTAAAAATTGATTTATATAACTAGTTGTGAATATAGACTCCCATCTCAAATTATAAAGAAAATCTGATCTTTTGATAAAAACATGAGAAATGAGTATTGTTTGACTCTACAATTTTCCTAAATGTTAACACACACATAAAAAGTGAAATGAAGACAAAAGAGAATGACAGAGTTTAGGAAACAACAGCAGACAAGACATCAATAACATTATGGAAATGCTTTAGTAGATGGATGAAGTGTTACTAACAATCATTGAGTTCTAAGTTTATGATGGTGGTAAGCAGGGCAAAGCCAGCAGAGCTTCAGAATTCCAGAAAGGTTTGAGAACTGGAAGCAGGAAATATGTCTAATGGCAGAAATAGTGGCATAGAAAAGAAAGGGAGCAGTGAGTTCTACTGATTCCAATTCCTCCAACCTTTACAAATAAGATTCTCAGCCCCATCATGGCAGAACACCAAAAACTCTGGGAAGATGCAGAATGAAATAGACTTGAAAAGCCAAATGATGGTGACTCAATGGTAAAACATGGAACTAATGTAAGTTCAAATCCTTAAGGTAGAGGCTCTCCATTGGCTCCAGCTTCCTTCCTCTACTTGACTTGTACTCTGCAGCCAGACTTTTAGCCTTTCCCCATATTTATTACTCTATATCCAAGCCAGTTACTCCACATCTTTCTCTGAAAAACTTGCTTAAAAACAAAGTTAAAGGCACTGACTTCAGAAGCAATGTCTCACAGGTTTAGTTAGGTAGGGACTTTGTGATTTCAGGGGGCTACGCTTTTCTAAACACCATAAAAACACCAACTGGTAAAACCAATGACGTAAAAAAACACCTTTATTGAATTATTACAAAGAAACGTGTTAAGTGTAGCCCTTTGTAAGGTTGACTCTAAAATACTAAGAATCTTGCCTGATGGTCTTACAGTGCTATGTTCAGCCCACAGCCACCATCCCCATACCACACAGCTTTCAATGAGCATTTTAGTGGTGCATATTTTAAATATGCGTGATCTACCTACCTGCAAAGAAAATCTCAAAACACAAAAGTCCAAATTCATCCAAACAAAAAAGGAGGAGCTGGGAGGGAAGGAAGAAAATCAAACTAAATATGACTTGAAAAACAGGGAGCTATTGTCCTGTGGAGTTGTTGTTAAGAGTGACTAGAAAAACATATTTTACAGTACTCAGAACAGTACCTGACAAATGGCTAAGTATCTAGAATGACTGTGGTCTGTTGATATTGATCACTAATATATTGAACTTATTTATAACAAGGTTTTCTGGTTCCTTTTGTTCTTTGCTCTCTCAACACTTTTCTTGAAAAAAATGGCATATTTTTCCTATTGTCATTTTAGAGGCTATAAATATATTTTATTTCTTAGTATACAAAAGTTAACTACCTATAAAATTTACGTATGTATGACCTCTTCATTGCTATTTCATATTTTAGCAGGAAAAGCTACAAAACTGCCATGTGTTTATAGTCAACAATAGGTCACATGACATATCTTTCTGTGCTTATAATTACCTGCCAGGCTTTATTCTTTTCCTTGGTTTTTGCTTTTCTTACATAGATGCTTTAATAATTCTTACAGGGGTTGTATGTAAATGATAATAAGCCCTTTAGTTTTTGTATAACTAAAGAAATGTTGCTTTATAAAGCAGGACTTCAGTTCTAGTTCAATACAATGCAATTTTCAGTAAAAGTTCTCTCATAACAAGTATGTGTCAAACAAATAGATAGATCTATAGGAAATGAGGGGAGAACACCAAACAAGAGAGAATCATTTAAAAAAGTTAATGAACTGGCACCATCGTGGCATCCTAGTGGATGATGGGGATTTTCCAAAAACTTCAAGAGGTGAAATTCCACTTCCCCATCCTCACCCCCAGGTGACAGGTCCTAAATTCCTCAAAACAAGGGCAGAGATTTGGGCAATGGGTTCCCAGACCTGCCAAACATGTATCATGAACTTGCAAAATACTTTGAGCCCCTGTGACCTTGGCCCCTGACCATGACCCTATTTCGGCCCCACCATCTCTGCTACCATTTTGCCATACCTGCTGCCTCCTAATTCTCTTCTGCCACCATGGCATCTCTCTCCAACTCTCCATTAGAGCTGATCTGCTCTATTGGGATCATTTTTCTGCTATATCTCTATTCCCCTCATGGCTTAGTTTCCTAATAGTATTCAAAGCATTCAGGGATTCAAGTTTTGGGGGACATGTATCTTCCTGCAGTTGCCAGCTTTCTAATAAACACTCCTAATTCAACCTCTCAAAAAAAGCTGATGAAACATTAATAAAAGCTAATGAAATAAATGCATATTGGCTAGTCTAATTAAAAAATGAGAATCTGCTTCAAAAAATAAAATTTCAAAAGTATAATTTACTGAAACCATACTAATGTTCTCAATACATGTTCCTAAAGCAACTGATCCCAGTGACAGATTCAGCACATAAGCAATGTGTATAAAACCAGATGAACTACTGCATTTTGCTGGTAAAGCTCAAGGAACAGCATCTGATTGATTTCACAGAGAGATGGAGAAGTATATCAGAGGTTAGCTCTCCTTTGTTGACGTCCATGTAGGTTAATATGCATTGCTAGGCAACAAAGAGAAACACAAAGGCAGAAGGTCTTCCAAGAACACTAAAAAGCAAGGCAAAGCCTAGAAATATGGATTATAAACTCATTTTTAGACAAGTTGCGTGTATTTTAATTGATCTCAACTACAAATTAAATTTAGCAGAGCATTTGAGAACTCCATGTTGCATCAAGTCCAATATAACTCCATTTACTCTAGATAAAAGCTTTATAGAGACAGCAAGGGCATTTAAGCTGTGGAGAAATTCTGTTTTTCTGATTTGATGTTGGCATTGCCAGGAGTGTCCATAAAAACCCAGTCACAGATCTCAGTACCACTCAGTCAGAGCTGTTACTTTCCACTACTCCTGAATTTTTGCCACCTTTATTCATCCAGTGATTTTTTTTATTACAACAGCACATACTAAGTCATAGCATGATCTTTTTCCAGAAATTCCCTTTAAAAGCCGATTCCAATTGATGGTAATAATTTTTTACAGCTTCCCAATAATGTGTGAAGTATTCTCATGATGAAATATCAGGAGGAATGGCCTAAGTATGTTTTATTCTTGTGTAAAGTTTGTTCACACTTTGAATGGCTTTGTATTGAAAGGGGGGATAAATGGAGAACTGTTCAGATTCATTTTTAATGGTAGAAGCAGTAACTGTCACTTTCAAAACCAAGAGATGAGTAATTCTTATAATATGAGGAGGTCACTGGAATTGCTTTCTTTCCCCAACTCCCATCTCTATTTTTAGTTCTAATTCTTCTTGGAGTTAACAAGGATTGAACTCGGAATGTTATACTTGCTAGGGAGGTGCTTTATCACTTGAACCATGTCCCCAGACCTTCCCTACTTACAAGTAAAATGTAGTAGCTTATGACATTTGAGGAATCCTTTCAAAGGACTAGATCTATCAAAATAATTTTCCAAAACCCCTTTCAAAATTTAGAGACTCATTAGTTTTTAGTCTGACATAGTGTTTACATTTATGTTAAATGTGTAGTCTAATTTGCATCCTTGCATTTTAAGTACATATACACACATAGTCAATGTACATGGTATACTGATATACACTCTATAAGACTTATCCCAGGAGATTATACTTACCATAACTTTTATTTTATGAAACACCATTTCTATCTGCAATTCAATTTCTGTTTCAAATGGAAGTATTTATTCATAAGTTGCTCATGTGGGAAAATGAATGACTCCTTTTCCCATAATTTAGCTCTATTATACTGCTGCTAATGATGAAATAAAACAAGAGGTAGAGATTGGTTCTGTGGGCAAAACAAATCAACAATTGAATTTAGAAACTATTTATTAAGCTTTTACTCTGTACAAGTTACTTCCATGAATTCTGTAGAGGATAAAAAGAGAACACAACACAGTTCTCATCCTAAACTGAAAGACTTGGACCATGGCAAGGACTATACAAAGCCCAAGGACAAAGTAGTTACAGCAGGTTGTTTAATGGTTATCATGCTTATGCTCATTCACCACAAAAAGAAATTGTAGATAGTAAAAAAATCTGAATGCTTGTATAAAGTCAGTGAAAGAGATGTAGAAGCCCACTCAAATCACATGCAGTCACTTGTAAAGAAAGACATAGGAAAGAGAAAACAGTTATCAAAAAATGAGAAAAAAATCTGATATGGGAATTACAAAAATCAAATAACTAAAGGTGTTTCAGGTAACATTAAGTTTCTAGAATATTTTTAAAGGTGCAGAACCATGATTTAAAATTCAAAATTACATGACAAAATGATCACGTAATATCAAAATAATTATGAAAAATTCCAAATGAACACTATAGGTGCTCTTTTACATTCTGAATTAGCTCACAATTTCAGGTATAAACAAATTGTTCTTAATAAAAGGTAAAACATCTTATGTCTATAATTGATAATCTTTTTTTCAAGATTTTCAATATTTTTAAATTGATTTACTATGAAATTTTGGCTATTGTTTAAGCTGGATTCCTTTTGTCCAACATTTTCTTTAGGGTCAAATAACTTCATTTAAAGTGACTCTCTAAGTCATTCTTTTGGATAAAGATATAAAAAAGGTATAGAGAAAGAATACAAATGATGAGATGAATCTTCTAAAAATAAGAAAACACTTTATTGGAAAGTAAAGAGTATTGGAAAAAGGTAAAGAATGGGAAAATTTACTAATCTTAAAAGGTCTTAACTAAAAATGGAGATATTTGAAGTAAAAGCAAAACAAAAACAATAAGAAATACTTAGAGGATGCATATAGACTATCATTTCTTCCTCAGTTACAGTTTTCATATTATTTTAGAAAATGTATGTAACAATAACTTAGATCATTGAAAGCAGTAATAACATCTCCTTGATGGAAAAATGTTTAAGAAAAAGTTAACTGGTCTTCTTAATAATCTGAAATCACTTTTCTTCAAAAGGAGGTAGCCAAATAGGGTACTTCTAGATTTATGACTGCATTTTATTCTCTGCTTCCATAAACAATATTGTGAGCCTCTCTTTAATGGGGTGAGATGTTGTGTGCCAGCCAGAAAATGTAAGCTCTAAACTACAGTGAACATAAACTACAGTTTCAAGAGATGTAGAAATTGTTTCTATAAAGACTAAGTGAGGTAGACAGATGATAAATTAACCAAATAATTTAGCCAAATATCTCTAGTTTTTGACAGGGAAGATAAGACAGTCAGATTATTTCTTATTATCTATATACTTGTACAAGTCTACATTGTACACTGTGTTCACATAAATCAAGTGTATGTGTGTGTGTGTGTGTGTGTGTGTGTGTGTGCATGTGTGTGTGCTGACTCAGTGTTTTGCTGGTTAATTGGAGACAGAATCTCACAGAGTTTTCTTCCTGGGCTGGCGATGAACTGAAATCTTTCAGATTTCAGCCTCCAGAGTAGACAGGATTATAGGTATAAAGCATCCACTCAAATGACTTTTTGCTGATTAACAACTACCTTAGAGTAAGATTTTTTTTTCATACTTTCATGTATTGATACATAGCATCATATAAGACTCGGGGACATAGAAATACATCAATTAATATGATCATAGAAAATTAAGAAAAAACATCATAAAATAGGACTTGAAAAACATTACACTCCAAGAGCTCAAATCCATTCCATTTAAAAATAAAGAATGAGCTGGGCACTGGTGGTTCATGCCTGTAATCCTAGCTAGTCAGGAACATGATTTGACACTAGCCCTGGCGGGAAGAGCCCTAAGACCCTTCTCTCCAATTACACCAGAAAATGCTAGAAATGGTGCTATAGCTCAAGTGGTAGAGTGCTAGCCTTGAGTAAAAATGTGCTCAGGGGGCTGGGAGTCTGTCCTAGTGGTAGAGTGCTTGCCTAGCATGCAAGAAGACCCAGGTTCGATTCCTCAGTACCACATATATAGAAAAAGCTCGAAGTGGTACTATGACTCATGTGGTAGAGCTCTAGCCTTGAGGAAGCCCAAGGACAGTTCACAGGCCCTGAGATCAAGCCCCAGGACTGGCAAAAACAAAAAACAAAAACATAAAGAACAGAACCTAGACATTTAGAATGGCTTCCAGTTTGTTGTGTTCATCTTTAGAGATTTTTCTATAGTATGGTGCGAAACTATAAGATCATATATTCCTTTAATGACCAAAGACAAGCATGCCATATGCAATGATAGAGATGACTAAAACAGTAGTTGTATTGGCATGCAATATCAACAATGCACCAGTTACCTCACTTGTATTACATTACATTTCTCAACAAATTTATAAAGACTAAGACATTCAGGGTGCTGCTGTTTCAAAAGTCATGCTAAAATATCTATAAGTATTTACACAGTTTACAACTATTTATATAACCATTACACTATTGTTAAAAATAGTTGTTACTATTGTTACAAGCATTTTAAAAAGTCCCCTGCCCTTCTTGAATACTTGTTTGTTAAACATGGCATTTGAAATACGGTGTAAAAATCAATGTTAATAAATTCTTTAAATAAAACACACACACACACACACACACACACACACACACACACACAGTCCCCTGATTGCAACTGCTTTTAGTGAATTCAGTTTATTCTTATGAATATTTGCAAACCTAGTAAATGTTCTCTCTTTGAAAGCACAAAATAGTTTTAGAAGAGTGAAAATTAATTCTGGTCATAAGTAAATTAGGTGTGTATTTCAAAAAATGTGTGACTATACAGCAATTTGAAACTAAAATTCTAAATATGGTTTCAACAAAAACCAAATGCTGGGACTGGGAATGTGGTTTAGTGGTAGAGTGCCTACATTACATGCATGAATCCCTAAGTTAGATTCCTCAGTACCACATAAACAGAAAAGAAAAAAAAAGCTGTAAGTGGCACTGTAGCTCAAGTGGTAGAGTGCTAGCCATGAGCAAAGGAAGCTCAGGAGTAGTGTCCATGTCCTGAGTTCAAGGCCCAGGACTGACAAAAAAGCAACAAAATAGCAAGCCTATTTCTCCAGTTCACATGCATGATAAATAAGGCTGCTGATTGTAGCTGGGCATTTCTATTATATAGTCACTTGCACTTTCATAATCAATATAAACTGTGTGTGTATCTGCTTTCCAAATTTCAACTAAAAATTCAAATTTTCTATAAAAATATTTTGATAACAACAGAAACAATGATGCTTCTATGTCCATGTCTTAATTGCTGAGCAATTCATTTACTTCATGTTGATTTTGGTGGATTCTGGCTCTTCTCAATAAACATGGCTGAAATTAAATAATGGGATGAACCATACATTTGAATGTCCTCTTATCTTTTTTAAAATTAGTAAGTGGTATGTCACACAAATGACCAAGCATTGGACACATTTCACCTCTTAGTCCTTTGACAAGTAGTAACAAAATAAGAAGCACACAAAGTTCCCTAGGTTATTCCACCCATTGGTCCGGAGTACAAACAATGCACTATTGTATATTAGAAAATCAGGAAATCAAGGCAAGAGGTTTAGGTTTTTTAAGGAAAAGAATGCTAACCTTCTTTAGTTTAGCAAACAATTGACTCTTACCAACAGCTCCTTCTCAGGCTTTTAAAGTTCAATGTCTTCTTATCAAGTCCAGGTCTGGATCAAATTGACCCCCAAGGCAAAGAAAAATATTCCTGTGCTGTGAATCAGTCCCAAATCAGGATTTCCTGCCTATGGTGTTTATTTGAGGATTCTTCATAGAGGGTGACCCCTCAAAGGCTGGTGTCTCTCTGGTGAGGGTGGGTATACAAGGTAGGTATACACCATGGAAGAGAAGAATGGGGACTATGCGATGGAGCCCTGTATTTGGCACTTAGTCCACAAGTGTGATAAGATACTCAAGGAATAGGATTAAAGTGAAAGAGACACCTTTGCATTTTGCTCAGTCTCCTTCCATTGAGTTTCTGCTTAATGATATGTCTTGATTAAAGATACATCCCCATGATTAAAAATTCTAGGATTTAGCTGCTCAGTGGCTCACGCCTGTAATCCTCCTGCTTAGCAGGCTGAGATCTGAGGATCAAAGTTCAAAGCCAGCCTGGGCACAAAAGGACCTGAGACTCTTATCTCCAATTAACCTCTAGAAAATGGGAAAACAGGATGTTGGGCTTGGCTCAAGGGGAGGGCCCTCCCCTTGAGCTGAAAAGCTCAGGGACAGCTACCAGGCCAAGTTCAAGCCATATAATTCCCCCCTCCCCCGCCACACACACACACACAAAAATTCTAGGATTCAGTAAGTGGAGAGTTATCACATTCAACGAATAGAGGACTTTGACCAAATAACATTGTGGAATCAGGCCTGAGAGCCTGTCTGTGAGACTGCATTCAAACAGGCATGTATGTTTCACTGACAAGAGAAAGAAGCCAGACCCAAACACATGATTGGGGATAAGAAACAATGATTTCCCATTTGGATTGTTATGGATTCATCAGATACACTTGAGAAAATGAGCTTTTGGCCTTTGTTTCATTTAAAAACACAACGTGTACATCTTCTAAAAGGGGTGCACATTCACCATTCCAGACAAAATTCATTTCTTTGAAGGTGAAGCCATGGTTGGCATGACACTTAATGACCTCACAGTGAGGCCTGTACACAGGCCAGGGAAGGTTAAATGACTAATTTACCAAATTCAATTGCTAGGAAGATATGGGAGAATTCCAGGCAGCATAAATCAGCTAAGCGTTCAGAAACTATTACCAGAGCACTAGGCAGCATTGCATACGGTCTGCAAACCACAAGTGATATCAAAGCTGCAAGGCTGCTGAGCTGCCAGAGGCTCAAGCACAGATAATAGATGCTAAAATTACTGCTGAAGAAGCATATTTGATTACAAAGGGCCTCAAGAGCAGTAAAGCCCTTGGAAGGCTTCCCTCAGAGTTTTACAAGAAATAAGATAAGCATTATCTTATCCAGCTGTAATCATGAAATATAATAAAATCCTCAGGGAACTCATGAAACTTGGGAGTGCATCTCTGTTGAATGATACAAAACCAATTCTTTCCTAATACTCAACAGTGAGGACAAAGTTGCTGCCAAATTCAGGCAACCTCTTGCTGGTGACACAGACAAATCCATAAGGAGTCTTTTATAAAGTGCAATTTTTCAAAGAAGTAGGCTTGTTTATACTGACCTCAACATGGGTCTCCCTTCCTTCTTACACACTGTCTTTATTCTCATAAGCTACTTATATAATCTTTAGCCGAACAGCTCTAGCCTAGTTCATAATCGCATTTGTTAACCCCTTGTTACACTGACCTCTTTCTTGAGTCTCACCAGACAATTTCCTGTTCAGACAATTTCCTATTCCTTCAGACAATTTCCTATTCTCGCCCCAGTTCCACAGATTCTCAGCTACTATCTGTCCAGTATCTTTCTCTTTTATTTGTGAGCCACAAAATTCAAACTCTGATAACGGTCAGAAACACATACGTGAGAGTAATTTACTCTCTCATTTATGTGAATTTCGGTGTGTGTGTGTGTGTGTGTGTGTGTGTGTGTGTGTGTGTGTGTGTGTTTGCCTGCTTGCTGGTCTTACGGTTGAACTTAGGGCTTGGATGCTGTTCCTGAGTTTTTGCTCAAAAAGCTAGTATTCTATATCCCTTGAGCCACAGCTCCACTTTTGTCATTCGATTGGAGATGGAGACTCAGAGACTCTGTCACACTGACTGGGGTTGAACCACCATCCTCAGATCTCAGCCTCCTAAATAGCTAGGATTACAGGCCTGAGTCACCTGTACTTCGCCACTCTATAACTTTTTTTGTTTGTTTGTTTTAATTCTAAATTAAGCTACCAGGGAGTTCATTTTTTTTTGGAAAAAATTTAAAATACCACTTCATACTTTCTACTGAAAGGTCTGCCTACTAGTTGAATTGAAAATCAAATGACATTATTAAATAATGTCTGGTTAAAAAAGATATGAAAGGAAAATGCCTAAAATATTTCATTAAGAATAAGACTAATGAAACAATCAAAAGACAGGCCGGGAGTTTGGCCTACTGGTAGAGTGCTTGCCTAGCATGCACGAAGACCAGGGTTCGATTCCTTGGTACCACATACATAGCAAAAAGCCAGAAGTGGTGCTGTGGCTCAAGTGGTAGAGCCCTAGCCTTGAGAAAAACCAGGGACAGTGCTCAGGCCCTGAGCCCAAGCCCAGGACTGGCAAAAAAAAAAAGATACTGAATATAGCTAGCCACTATGTATATACTTCATAAAATATTTATAAATTAAGTTGTGAGATTGTATAATGTGACTATAGAGACAACATTCCATTCAAAATATCTATATTCTACCCAGTGTGACATTTTCAAGGCACAACCATATAGTGAGGTCTATAGCCAGATGATCTAGGTGGGAATCCTTCCTCTGAGGCAGAGCTTATGAACTCTGTGACCTTGTACAAGCTACGTAACTTCTCTATATGCCAGTTTCACCTTTTAAATGGCAGCAATAATATGAGGGTTGGTACAAGAATTAAGTTAGTTAACATATATTGGAAGCACTGTTTAAGTAATTGTTATTCTTTTCGCTTCTCCTTTCTCTTTTCTATTCAGAAACATAGGATTTCTCTAAATTTGCTTCATTTACAGGTACCCAATGGGACAGGACAAATATCTGCCTATGCTTTTCTCTGTTATGAGTTACCTGTGGCAGAAATAAATGCACTGGTGACCAACTCCTCTTCTTATTCCTACTAGTTTTGAGGAACTGACATTTATCAATCTTCTGTTTGCCTAACCTTGTTCTTTGCCTTTCCCACCTAACACTACCCCCTCTTTTCTTTCCATTACTTTCCTAATACAGTGGTCCAATTCTGGTAAAATTTGGTTTGAGAAAAAGCTAATGAGGTACAGTTAACCATTTGGCTATCAAACTGAATGCTTTTACTCTCAAGAATCTTTTCCAGTTACTCTACAGTCTCACAATCCAAAATTAACTTCCAAATGTCACCTGTGGCATATGGACAATCACATGTGAGAAGAACATGTAACATTCCACTCTGAAATGACAAATAGCATGAAAGTCAAGAGTCTACCCAATGACACCAAACTTCTGCTTCTTACGTGCCTTCAGATGGATGGTGAATTTCACTCTTCTTTCCTACTTTCTTTGGGTAGAGGTCTGCAGGAGTGGTGGGAGAAAGTCCTTATAGAGAAGGTAAGAATTTGTTTGAGATTTCTTCTTAAACTAAAAACCCGAAAGAATATACATCATTTGGGTCATGTAGTATAGAATGAGTGTTCTAAATTTCCATCAGACATATCCCTGGGATAATCCCATTAGTTAGTAATAGTTAATGAGACTGAGGCCCAGAAAAAGAAAGAGCTGGATTTTTTGGTATGTTTACAAGTTGAAATCTATTTTAACACTTCTCCATAGATATAAAAATTATAATACTAAAACACTGAAGTTCAGTATTCATCAGTACACCTGTGCTTACAAAATGTAGAAAACAGATGCATAACTATGGCTTTATACCTCATACCAGTACAACATCCCAGTCAGAACATATTTTTAATGATTGCTATGTCCCCTTGTTACTTTAAAGACCTTTTAAAAAAACTAGGAGGAAGTCTTAACTGCATCTCTATGATATAATCAGTGATTTACTGTATAGTAAGACCCTCTTAGTAGAAACAAAGATTATTTGTAAAACCTCAAAAGATCATTCTGCTAGCAAAAACAAAAGCAAACCTAAGAGTTTATCTTTCTTAGAGGTTAGTGATGAGAGAGAATGAAACCTTTTTCCTTTTTTGAAGTTTTAGTTTATAGATTTGCTTTTAAAGCCTGTGATCCTGTTCAAATGCATTTTCCTTACTGTTAAACCCTTCCACTTTCCAAATGTACAATAGGATCGCTTAAGATTTAATTATGAAACATACAATTCATGTTTTAAAGACATGACTTTAAATATTGTGGAGCACAATTATGTTTTGGGTTTTTTTGTGTGCCAGTCCTAGGCTTGAGCTCAGGGTCTGAACACTGTCCTTGGGCTTTATCAAGGCTAGAGCTCTACCACTTGAGCCTCAGCACCATTTCTGGCTTTTTTCTACGTATGTGGTACCAAGGAATTGAACCTGGGTCTTCGTGCATGCTAGGCAAGCACTCTACCACTAGGCCAAACTCCCAGCCCCCATTATTATGTTTTGACCATTAAATAATCATTTTGACCCAAGATAATGATTCTTAGCACTTATTTATACCAATACTGTGAAAATGTTCTTGAAAATGATTACATAAGAATCCTTTTAGCAAAATTACATATATTCATGAAAATTGCTTTCTATATTTAATTAGTTTGGTCCCATTTAATAAAATAGACATTAAATAATGGAATAGTTGTGACAAAGAGAGAAAATTGAGGAATCTTACTTTCTCCTAGTAAGTTAAAACATGGAACTTAGTATATTAGGAATTTTCCTATTCAATTAATAAGTCATATGGTTAAGAAATATTTATGTGGGACAATACAAGATAATGGAGGAGAATTTAAGAAACTCAAGGTTAGTAGGTTAAAGAGACAAACTAGGCCTGTTAAAACACAATTGAATCATCCTGATTTGAATCTGAGCCTTTTTGATTCTGCTCCTCCCCCCAAAGCTAATGTATTCAGGAAAGATGTAGGCTTGTTAAGCAAGGTGTTTGAAACAATAATACAGCATTTCTCTCACACTTATACACATCAGCATTTTATAAACATACTTTATGGTAGTTGCCTCCTATGATCTTATGCTCAAACAACTCATAGTTAAATCAATGATCTCTCTCTCTGACTCTCTGCCGCTGTCTTTCTCTGTCTCTCTATCCCTCCCCCCCACATGCACACACACACACACACACACACACACACACACACACACACACCACTACCCTTTCAGAAATGTTTGGATTTAAGAGGTCTCATTTAACAGAGGAAATTGACGTTCACATTAATCATTTGGCCAGTGTAACCACTTAGAGATTGATGTTTAGAATTCTATGTAGAATTGTAGTTGATATAATTGAATTTAACAGTTTGGACCTTGACTATCCACCAAAGAGCTACATGTTCAAGTCTGGCCTGTACTACTGGGCAGGTAGCAGAACTTTAAAGGGGGTAGGACCTAGTGGAATACAGTTAAATCATATAGGAACATTTACCCCTCCCTGTTCCTCTCCTGGAATACCCAGTTTGGTCCACCACACATTCTCATAATGTGCTTCCTTGTTTCATGCCAAGCAACAAGAGACAATTTGATCAAGGACTGAAACATAACAAATTGTGAGCCAAACTAAACCTTTTTTTCTTCTTTTAGTTGATTTATCTCATGCATTTTGTCACAACACTGAAAAACCAACACATTTTAAATTGTAAAAAAGTAAACACTCTATAGACATTCAAAATTCATCTTAGAAAGTTAGATGCTACATTAGATCCTGAAACCATGGCTCAACAAGTGAGCCTCCTGAATTAGCATCCATCTCCATGTCATTAATTCCTCTTCATGCCTCCTATCTGTAGGTTATCCAAAATCAAGAAATAGAAAAAAAAAACTGCCCATGGAAGTCTCACTATAGTAGTTTACCACTTGCAATTAAAGTCAAGATATAAAATCAAACCAAAAATGACAGTAAGAAAGTCTTCAGACATTTAAAGACATTCTGATAAAAATTAAGAAAAAAATTAAAGATACTCTGAAAAGCTTATAATAAGAAAATATTTCTTTTCTCCTTGAAAGATTTCTATACCCAACTTATACAGCAAACCAACCAACAGCTGGGGAGACATTTTCTGTCCATGGAGTCACAGGCACACTTACAGAGATTCTGCATTTTTAGCTTAATGACCTAAGTTTTAGCTTGTTAGTAACATTGATGATGATATCATCATCATTTTGAGTTGTATACAAATGTAAACATCTGCTTATGATCATTCTACACATTCTTTTTACAAAAATTTTTAAAAGATTACTGAAAATTGGTACAGAAGGTTGGCCAGTGAGAAAACTATGGTCTTTGAAGTCCGTATTAGGGTTCTTCTGGTAGGTAGTTTTGTAGGCTTAGACAGTCACTTTTATATATCTGGCCTTCCCCTGTATACTGGGGATAATCACAATGCTAGACTGTTTGAGGACTATTGATGAGCCATAGAAATGTTCCTGCACATAATAGATGCTTCTACATTAGAGCTACTGTATTTGTTTGAATTCTAAACTCCCATTTGACAATATGTTTGAAGAATAGACAGTAGCAGAAAAATGAAAGGGAACTAAAACATGCTTCTGAGTAATTAAGTGCCAGGCACACAGCAGAAACAAGTTAAATGGTGACAACAATTTCTTTCATTGAGCACTCATCATGTGCCAAAACTGCACTATATTATCTTATGTAATCCTACAGTTCTCAGTTCCCTGTAAGGCAGGGATCATCACCTCAATTGCACCAAACAGGAATCAGACACCCAGAGAGGTTAAGTTAGTAAATATGTTCAGGTCACGCTGTTAACAAGTACCAGAGCCAGGCCTAGCAGGAAGAGTAGAAGAAATGACAAGAGGCCTCTCTAAAGCTTTGCTGTAAACAAAAGCAGCAGTGCTGAGAAGCAGCTGGAAGGAAGTGCAAGGGACAAGCCCTCCCACTATGAGCTCCTCAAGAAGCAGAGCAGGGCTCATTAACTGGTATAAACCTCAACATCTCAGACAAGGGCTAGATCACAGTGAATGCTGGATAGATGAATGTGCAATATCATTAAATAGGATGTAATATGAATCATAAGAAAGGACATTTTCTGAAAATAAAGTTTTTATGATGATAACCAACATAAAAGATAGAAGTGTAATAAGAATGTTCATGTTTAAGGATAAATAATCATGGAATAAATTCAGCTATTACTCGATAATAGTGATTATGTTCCTAGAGGTTTTTAAAGATTTCAGTTACTAAAGTCATAGCAAAATCAATTCATAATTTATGAAGTAGATATATGCAACTTCATTTTATGCAAGTGACCCCCAGTCATCTGATACTTTGCTCTCTTTTTTTTATTGATAGGGGACTTATTATGAAATCAAAGAGAGCACTTAAGCCTATCAGGATTTTTAAAAAATACATTTGGAAAAAAAAATACATTTGGCCAAATTAGCACTCACCAGAGCAACAAACCGAAACATCCATAACCAGTGATGAAATTGTGTTTATGTTTCCTAAGTGATGGAGTTTGTTCTGACAATGTATCTGCTATGAACTGCATCAGCAATCTGTCCCTTCATGTTCTATATTCTGTTTGGCAAATAAAGCATGACGCACAGCAATATAGAATAAAAATACAATCCCTGATAGACTCACAATCACTGCAGAGAGCCGCTCTAAAATAACACAGGCCTGTGAAAGTGGCCTTCAAAACAGACAGACACTGCCACATGCTGTTCATCTGCAGGTCCTGCAGTCTGAGAGTACAAGGAGTCCACTGGAGCAGAAAAGGTCAAACAGTTTTATGGTAGCCCTCAACCAGTACTAAGTGCTCTAGAAATGGGGAGCTTAAACTATGTTAATAATCAAATTTGGATTTCTAAACAATCTCAGTATATTATCGTCTAAAATAATTACAGCATATTAAAGTTACTTTTCTGGATGAGTGAAGTACTGAGGCTTTAACTTAAGATAAACTCATGTTTGCTAGACAACTGTTAATAGCACTGGAGCCATGCTCCTTGCCTTTCTTACTTTTCGTTCATTTTTCAGATGGGGTCTGGCTTTTTTCTGGAGTCACCCTTGGACTGTAACCCTCCTCACTTCCATTTCCCCTCTGTTGGGAAGCATAAGCATGCATCATCATACCCAGATTGTTTGTTGAGAGACAGTCTCTCATGCATGCTCCTTCAAATGTCCACGTACTCTGATCCTCTATCTTCACCTTCCAAGTCGTTGGGATCACAAGTATGTGCCACCACACAAAATGAATTATTTTTTGATCAATTTTGTAATATTCTCTCATCAGAGCTAAATCTATATGGAATGCACAAGAAGCTACTTCCCTAAAATAATGACTATATAGTCATACACTCTAAAGAAAAGTATATGAGACTCTACTGAAAACAGTATGAAGCTGGGTATGATGGTACAAATCTTACGTTTCAGCAAGGAAGATGCAACAAGAGAATAGTTTGGGCCCAGTCAGGACTACACAGCAATATTGTGTCTCCATAAATCTCAAAATATAAAGAACTAAAACACTATGACATTCAAATGTTTAGAAAATGCTTCAAAACAGAAATCATATTTTATTCAATTTTGTCCTTGCTGTGACTGGGAAGAGAACAGAAACTAAGAAAGTGCTTGCTGAATGAATGAATGGATTTAGGAACAATTAAAGCATAGTCCAGATATATGTAAGGTATTTCTATTCTCTAGAAATGTACTTCTACTTTCATCATATATCTATGTGAATAGATTCGAAACAGATCACTTTTTATATCCTTCTCCCCAAATGAACATATAACTAACTAAAATAAAAGAACCAGATCACCCTTGGTTTTAATTGTTGATCAGAAAAGATAAAGTACAACGATCCATTTTATTTTATCTGAACTCCTTATTTTTAGTATCATCTGGCATAAAGCATTCCAATTAAAATCATTTAAGTAATAATCTGAAGAAGAAAGTCTCACGTTTAGGTGGAATAAAGTGTACTAAATAAGTTTTTTATTCATTTGTTCAATCTCCCAAATTTAAAACTTTTCATGTGGTTAGAGGAGATCAAGGAGAGAAAAAGAAAAAAATACATTGATATCGGGTCTCATTTTAAAGTCATGATCACTAACTTCCAGTGGATTTTAGGGCTGCCTAGCTCTCTTACTACTTCCTATTCAATCTATACCATAAGCGGCCCAACATCTCCACTTTCTGTATGAATCTTCAAAATTCAGCTCTTCCTCAACCTCCCACCTTATATAATTATCTACTATGTCTCTTCCTCCCACTGAAATAAAATATTAAGGATATTATTCAACACACTATTACAATTTCACATAAATAATGACTTATCATTTCTACAAGAATGAATTTTCTTTGAAGTTTTCATTGTTAATTTCACTGCTCTACCTAGGATGCCTAGCCTATAGTATATGTCCAATAAATATTTGCATAAAAATGAATTGAACCTCTGAATAAAAGATAGCAGCTACTATCTTTAAGAATAAAACCGATTTTTTATTTCTTTTACTGAAATTAAGTCTCATTCTCATATGTCTTTGATAAATAAAATTAGAATATGAAAGGAAAAAAATAACAGCTCATAGAAATGGAAGACAAACTCTGCTTTGGGTTATCTCCCGTAGCAAATTTTAGGACGGATCAGTATTTAAAGCTTTCTCAATCCAACAGAGATTCTGGTGAAAAGTACAAAATGTTTTGTTATGGCTACTCAAATGACTTTTAAGTTTTTGTGCTTTGTCAGAAGCAAACATTCAAATCAGAATAAGAGAACATCAGGTACTAGAAGCAGGAATTCAAAATAAAAGATGTTCAGAATATCTGACCATAGATAGTTGTATCTCATATGCAAAAATAAATTTGGTGAGAGCTTATGCAGAAAAAATATGGGTATATTCTTTTGTTATTCTTCTCTTCCTCTCTTTTAATTCTAAATGAAGATACTTTCTTATTTGGTTTCAGCACATTTATTTGAATCTTCAGATATTTATGCCAGAAAGCTAAAATCACAGTTTGCAAATTGCTTCTCTCTTTAAAATGTCTTTGCCAGCTCAGATGGAAAAAGTTTAATTCAATTCAACCGATGACTCAGTTGGTGATAATGACGCAATTCAATAAATTATAGCTCTCTGCTCTTTCATCTCACCCCATCTCTACTATTGACATTTCTTTTTAAAGCCTTTGTGTTATCAAAGAGGTCTGAATATAAAAAATAAAGTTTTGAGTTGTAAAAGAAATAATGAGTCAGTAAGGCAGCCTTAAGAAGGGGCTTTTTCTTCAGGTGCAGTAGCAACTACTAAGAAATTTAATAAACTTTCTGACAGCATAGATAGAAGAATGAAAAACCCCTGCTTACATCCATGACGTGTTCATACCAAACCCAGGAATGCATGCACTGGATACAGATGGCAAAAAGCTATACCAATGAAATTACTAAAGCTTGGAGACGATTTGAGTTCCTTGACTGACTTTGTTGCTCTACAGAGAGGTGACTTAGGCAGGTCAATTTAATTTATCTGAGCTTTACTTTTCTCTTTCGTAAAACTGGGAAAGATGATATTTACATGGTAGTTTTAAAGAGTAAATCAGATAAATGCTGACCAAAGTAAACATTTCAAAATGGTGACTGGTGTTAAAACGATCACCTTCCAATTATCCTCAACTGTATTACTATCATTACTATTATTATTTTGCCCACATAATCAGTTCTCCAAAGGAGCACTTTAGGAGAGATAGTCTTTATTTTTCTACCAAATTGGGGCTGGGTGATAAGCATAAATAACAATGCCAGATCTCCTAAATTTCCAAAATGATGGGAGTCTCTGTGGGCTTGTAGGTGTATGGAGAGAAGCAGAGGGGCAAACATGAGTTTCATGTTAACTACTTTGTTACTTAGAGAAAGGAAGATAAAGTAGAATCATTTTCTACTATCTGCCATTTTGCAAATGATACATTTAAAAATCAAGTAGATGAGGTAAATATAAAAGTTGAAGGTGAACCAAGTGTACTTGCTCATTCCTGTAATGCCAGCTACCTGGGAGACAGAGGGGAGAAGTTCCAGCAAGCCTGGGTAAATTTTTCATACCTATAATCCTAGGTACACAGGATGCCACAAATAGGAGGGAAGTACTGAGCCAAAAATCAAGGTTCTACATAAAAAATAACTAAAAGCAAAAATAGGCTAGAGCATGGCTCAAGTGTTAGGGTCAAAACTCTGAGTTAAATACTTCTGTATCACCAAATAACAAAAAAGAAAAAAATTAAAAGGGTAACATTATCGAGGCATAGTTATATATGCCTTTAATCTCTGCTGTGCAGGAAACACATAAAGAAGACAGTGGTCAGTTGCGTGGCCTAGGCAAAAGTATGAGGTCTTGTCTGAAAAACTGAAAACAGCAGTGTTGGAGGTGTGATCCACATGATATGATGCTTAACTAGTAAGCACAAAGCCATGAATCCAATCCCCAGTACTGTCTCTCTTATCAAAAATGGTGACGATCAACAATAAATAAATAAATAAATAAATAAATGTAATGATGATGATTTTTTTCTCAGTTTATGAGCTTGTAAATAGTCAACATAGTAGGGTATATCAGAGCTTTAGAAACTGTATTATTATACCACTTATGGGACTAGTCTGCTAGAATAAGTAATGAAATCTGTTTCTTGAATTAAATACTTGGTTTCCTGTGCTTTGAATCAGTATCTTTCCAGCAAAAATGTCATGAAAGAAAGAAACACAAACATAGAAATTTCTTTTAGTCAAAAGATTTGGTTCTGCTTTTCTCCATCAAAGATGATGAGACATTCTAGAAGTTGTTCAAAAATATATTCCAAAATATATGTTATTCACCAAGGGCACAACTTTACTCCTATTTCACAGTGAATAGTAAATTCTGTGCTCATGTTTGCAATGGTATTGCATACTGATGTCTTAAAGTCTATCTAAGGAAATTCTTTAATGTGATTCTTTTGAGTGATATGCCCCACAAGTCCTGCAATAGTTTTCTTTCCTTTAACTCAATTACATAAGGTTATGCAACACTGAATGTACCCAGCAACTCTGAAAGGTAGATTCAGTATTTTTGATGAACCTGTTTTTTGTCCAACATATGTTCCTGGGCAAGGCTCACTAGAGTCTGCCTCTATCCACCTCTGCTTTTATCTCCTAAAATTCCCCACCTCCAAGTCTTGCCAAACTGATCTATTTTCAGTCTTCAAAATTACACATACATTTAAAATTAACTATGCATTTAAAACATACATTTACATTCCATTTTTACTAAGTTTTCTTTTTCCCTCTCTTTCTTCTTTTCTTTCTGAATTTCCTTCACAGGGCAACTTTAGATTCTGTTGTATTAACTTATTCATTAAATGCATACTGAGGATCTAGCATACATGGGGGCACAAAGAGAAGGAACTTGGGGCAGACTGGACTAAGTCAGAGCAAGGAACTGTATTTGTGTTCTTGTATTCCATAAGGAAAACATATATTACTCGACAGTCTCAACCATTTAGCTAATCACAATTTTTAGTATGTATTTATAAAACAAAGCACAGGAAACTAGGAGAAGGTATAACAAGAACTACCTTAACTTTGAGGTCAGAAAGAGTTTATTTAGAAACTAGTTTTAACTATGTTTAAAGATAAGCATGTGTATAAAAAAGACAAGAAGTTCATAGGCGAAACTTGTTGATAGAAGGTCTGATTATTATTAAATTATAACATCTTAATGAAGATATGGTCAGGAATTCTTATCTTTCAAGTATTAAAACTTATTCCAGTCATATGTTGCATTGGGAATCTATAATACGTGCTACTTAAAACAAGTGGGATGACCACTTGGGTCCACGAGCTTAAGACCAACTGACCAACACAGTGAACATCAAGCCAAAAACAAAACATAAAATAAGGAGGAAGTGTTTTCCCTATTATCTTTGCTGTCTGTAAAGCAAGAGAACAAAAACAATGAATAGTCTCACACTTAAAGGAAAAGGTGCTAGCTAAGTGCTTGCCAGGAGATCTGAGAAATGACAGTCAGACCCGGGCTTATTCTTCTGAGTTCCAGTGCTCAGTGAAAACAAGAAGATCCGATGGGATAGGAAAGTAAAGCTCTGATGAAACTTGCACCCTCCAAACTCTGCAAGTAGAGGAGAGGTTGTATCTTTCTAAGGCCCTATCAAAAACGGATTCAGCCACAAGAGAGAGCTACCAGAAATAATGAAGAGACCTCATTTCCTGCCTGGATATTTGCTGAGTTGCAGAGTCCACAGGACCTAGGGTAAAGTTCTGGGGGGTAGTAAGCACAACAAAAAAAAAAAGGTTCATGTGAAGCTGAACATCATACACTAGGACAAGAAGACACATAATACACTATTTACATATAGACTACCATCCAACGAGCAAAAGAATCAGCCAATAATATAAGTAATGGATGGTTCTGTGAATCTGAAAGGAAGGAGTATGTGTTTCAAGAGAGACTGATAGGGTATGTACGCAGCAAGAAAGAACGTAGGAAAGGTAAATCCGACAGGTATATTATACACATGTATAAAATATCACAACACAACCCTCTTTGTACAATGAAATTTCAGTAATAAAAATTTTTAAAAGGGGTATCAATGTTCAAGAAATAATGTACCCATTAGCTAATGAATGTAACTGTGACCCCAATACACATCACCCCAACAAAGAAATACAAGTAGAAATAAATGAAATAAAAAGTAGAAAGTAAAAAAGAAGGGATTTCCTAGATGAGAACAAAAAAAGTAATAAAGTTTTTTTTTAAAAAAAGAACAGACCCAAGAATCCATTCTTCATGAAGCCTCTACTAGAAAGAATGAGCTCTAATTCTTTTTTTTTTTTTTTCTGGTGGGTCATGGGGCCTGGACATTGTCCCTGAGCTCTGCAGCTCAAAGCTACCACCCTACCCTTGAGCCAAGCCCCACTTTGCTTTTTCTAGTGGTTAATTGGAGATAAGAGTCTCAGGTCCTTTTGTGCCCTGGCTGGTTTTGAACCTTGATCCCCAGATCTTAGCCTTTTAAATAGCGAGGATTACAGGTATGAGCCACTGGCACCAGGCTTTCTAGTGAGTTTTAACTGTCTATCTCACTTTGGTTTTTAAGGATTTAGGTGTGTTTATGCTTCAGAATTAGAGCTCATTTGCCAGGTGTGGTGGCTCATGTCTGTAATCCTAGCTACTCAGGAGGCTGAGATCTGAGGATTGAGAAGTTCAAAGCCAGCCCAGCCACTAAAGACCTTGGGCCTCTTATCTCCAATTAACTACCAGAAACCAGGAAGTGGCACTATGGTTCAAAGGGTAGGGCAGCAGCCTTGAGCTGAAGAGCTCAGGGACAATGCTAGGCCCAGAGTTCAAGCCCCACAACTGACACACACACACACACACACACACACACACACACACACACACACACACACACACACAAAATCACTAGAAAGTTGAAGTAAAAGGCCAAGATATCATTAAGGGAAACTCTCTAAAAAAGGCATGGAGTTCAACCAGTTCAACACAGAAAGGTTTGAGGGCAGTTCTGGAAAGCATTAAAGCAGTCTCCTGTTTACATTTACAGTATTGGCTCTTTTCAAATGAGTTATGACCACTCTGTGACCATAAAAGAAAGAACAATGGCATCAAGAGGGTAATAAACTAAAGGAGCAGAACAAATATACAGAAAACAGATACATGTATACATGGAAACTAACATACATTAATGAGGAAATTTTATTTAGTAGGAAAAAATTTCCTGTAAGTTGAATGGTACTTATATAATGTTTATCATTCTGAGGTGGGGAGGGGGTCCTTAAAGCTAGAACTCTATTGCATACCTTACATAAACAAACAGTCCAAGTAAAGATAAAATTTAGACCTAAGGATAAAATTAAAATGATTAAAATATAATCAAGAACATTTTAATGACTTTAGAGTATAGGAGAACATTCTTAAGAAGTCAGGAAATCAATATTGTGAAAACGGCTGTAATAGAAAAATAATCTACAGATTCAATGTAATCCCCATCAAAATACTAAAGACATTCCTCACAGAAGTAGAAAAATCAATCATAAGATTCACATGGAATTACTAAAGACCTCAAAATGACCAAAGCAATCCTGAGCAAAAAGGGCAGTACAAAAATGTTCAGTTCCTGACTTTAAACTATACCATAGAACCACAAAAAAAAAAGACATCGTGGTTTTGGTATATAATAGACATGCTCATCTATTTTTATCATGTAATTATTTCCCATAGCTAAGTTATAGAATCAGCCTGTTGTCTGTCAATAGAGGAGTGAAAAATCATAATATGGTATATATACATAGTAGAGTATTATTAATCCATTAGGAAGAATGATACTTTGTTGTTTGCAGGAAAATAGATGGAACTAGGGAATATCATGTTAAGCAGAATATTCCCATTAGGAAGACAACTTCCACATTTTTCTCATCTGAACTATACAAATCTAAACACACAGAGACTATATTTTGCACATATATACCAAATACATGTAACATATATTATATTTTACTTAACATAAATACATTATATAAAATGCATACATGTTTATGTATGTGTATATGTGCATGTATATATGTAAATATATACGTATATGTAAGTAAAACATGACATGTATCAACATTGTAATTGTAAACCTGACATAGAGAACTATAACCACTTTGTACAATTACTTAATAAAATTTTTTTAAAAACATGAACATAAACACGGGACTCTTTTGGGAGAAACCATCAGAAGAAAGAGAGGGCTAGAGGGAAAGGAAAAGGTCATGGAAGTCAATATAATCAAAGTACATTGTATTTGCTTATGAAAATAGCCTAAAGACAAAGAAATGAGGGATGGGGATGACAAAGAGTAATAGAAGAAGTGAGTTTGATCAAAGTACTATCTATATGTATGCACATACATGTGTATGGGAATACCACACATATACAAAGAATGAAAAATAAATAAAAGGATGGTCAAAGTTAAAGAAAACACTACAGTACTTGGACAATTAGCCAATTACTCACAAGGTTTATTTCTCAGTTTCACCAGCAAGAAAGAAGATGATAATGCCTAGGGGTGCTTTGGAGATTAAATGAAATAAATGTAATATTAACATGGACATAAGAATAGAGGAACACAGCAACAGAGCCAGAAGATAAATCATAAAAAAATTCAGTATATAGTACTTGAAGCTTCCCTGCTTGTTCAGCTTGGAAAAGGTAATAAATAATTAACAAAAAAAGGAAAGCTGGGCTGGGAATGTGACTTGGTGGTAAAGTGCTTTGCCTAGCATATATGAAGCCCTGGGTTTGATGCCTCAGTACCACATAAACAGAAAAGGCTGGAGGTGGCACTGTGGCTCAAGTGGTAGAACATTAGCCTTGAGCATGAAGAGGCTTAGGAACAGTATCCAGGCTCTGAGTTCAAGCTCCAGGACCCCCACCCCCCCACACACAAAGGAAAATGAAAGTCATTTTTTTATCCATAATAAGAATTAAATAATTATATAACATAATTCAAACCATATTGTAATTAAAAGCAAATTCTTTCATGTGAGATATAGCATTTCCATTGATTTGGGGAGACAGATACAAAGAAAAACAGAGAAAACAAAAGGTGTTGGGGCTGTTCTGTCGGTAAAACACGTGCCTTATAGCATATAGTTACTTCTGAAACTATTAGCTCTATAGTATGGGCCTCAATTTATTTGTGCATGCTATGTGATTTTCTGAGTTATATTATATAGTCATGGTGTTATCCTACACTCCAATCATATTCAGGTCTCTCTGAGTTGCAATATTTATTGCAACCACTAGATGGCAGAAAATGATTGTAAGTAGATGTCTAGTGTTACCTATTTTTTTTTAAATTATATTTAACATGTTCCAGAAAAAAGAGTAAATATTGACCGATTTGTCATAAAGAAGTCATTTTTCAGTTTATAAATTAAAATCTGAGTTCAATTCCTACTTGTTCCCCAAATAAATAATATATTGCTAGCTTTGAAATACGATCCTCAGACGTCAGCCTCCTGAACAGCCAGGGTTATAGGCTTGAGCTGCCAGTGTCTGGCATCTTCACTACTTAACATCTTCATTTATATATAGTAGTTCAATTGGCTCACATGAAATTGCAAATATATGACAATTTTGATTTATTATTATTTTTTTAACTTTTACATTTTTTATAACATGACATTTTTAGTCCTTATTAAGTTGACACAATTTAGGGAAATAAATACTCCCTTCCTTTTTCTGCTGCAAATGTGTTAACAGAAGCAAGACAGATAGTATGAAAGAATAGAAAAAGGCACAAGAAATGAAGTGAAAGATGAGTGTGATCAGAGAAGCCAGTGTTCTTAAGAGCCCTCTCTAAATAAGTACCAATGAAGTTCAAAATCGGCAACATAAGGTATTATCTCCTTTCTAACATAACAGAAGACTCCAATCAAAACACAAGCATTATGCAGATTCATAGTACAGATTTCCTTTCAGGAAGTATGGGAATATTTTTTCTCAGTTTTTAAAGTCCCATGGATGACATTGTTCTTGAAGTATTTTTAGTGTACTATTCAATAAATATTAATTTGATCATATCAAGCAAGCCCAGCTAGCAGAGGCACTAATAGCTGCCATGTAAGTATCCTTTATTCAAGTAAAACTGTATTGTTCACTTAGAGCTTCATGGTGAGGAACTTCTATAAAGGCATTGATTCCTACTTCCGTTGGGTTTGCAACACATTTTGGTTTATAAAAATCACCTTTGTGTACATAAACCCAATAATAGTTACTATTGGAATTTTCTTTGTTATCTAAACATTCATGAACTAAAACTTGCCAGATAAAAATATCCCATTTAATGCTCAACATCTCTGGTCATAAAAGAAATGCAAATCAAAACAACTCTAAGATTCCACCTCACTCCAGTTAGAATGGCCAGGATCAAGAAAACTAATAACAACAGATGCTGGAGGGGATGTGGCCAGGAGGGATCACTACTACACTGTTGGTGGGAGTACAAACTCGTTCAACCACTACGGAAAGCATTATGGCAGTGCCTCAAAAGGCTAAACACAGAGCTCCTCTCTGACCCAGCAATTCCACTACTTGGCATTTATCCAATCATCCAGAAACAAGGACATACTAAATCCACCAGCACAACAATGTTCATTGCAGCACTATTTACCATAGCAAAGATATGGAACCAACCCAGATGCCCCTCAGTTGATGAGTGGATCAACAAGATGTGGTATTTGTACACAATGGAATTTTATGCTGCTGTCAGGAAGAATGACATTGCCACATTTGTTAGGAAATGGAAAGACTTAGAAAAGATCATATTAAGTGAAGTAAGCCAGACTCAAAGGAACTTAGGCTCAATGGTTTCCCTCATTTGTCATAATCAGTAGAAACCTTGGGCTCTCCTAGCAGAGATTTGCAATAGAGCAAAACCTTGATACAAAAGGCCATATAGTATGACGCTAAATGAAAGGATCTCTAGGATATAGAAACATAAGCCATATAATGAATGATTGTTGTTCTTAAGGTACTATGTTATCTCTCATCTCTTTTGCTGTCCCTTGGTTATCTCATATTGTTACAGTATCTCACTTTGTTACCTGATATATCAGATATATTTGTATTTGGTTATTTGAAATTGGATAGGGAACAGGGGAAAACAAGATGAGGGGTGGGGGTCGGAGAGAGGGAAATGGGGACCAAGACATGTGAAATGGTATCAGTGTATGGGAATTAATGCACCATCTGTCTGGCAAATATCATATAACCCTTCTATTAAATACAATAAAAATATATGAAAAAATATCCCATTTAAAACTATTTCCAAAACATAAGCTATATACATATATAAAACATGAAAGCCAGTAACTATGCAGTGTGTAACTGGAAGGCAACTTTAAAAAAATACCTTGCTTTAATTTGCAAATTCTGACCAATGTATTAAATATGCTAATAGCAATTGTCTATACTCAACAATACTCCTCAAAAGATAATTAGGAATAAGTACCAGTAATTATCAGAAGCTACTTATGGCAAAATCTGGATGGTGATTCCTTTACTATTTCCATTGCATGTAACATTAATGTGACTGACCTCACAGGCATTTGAAACTGGAAAGGGTAACTTCATAAAATACAGCTTTATGGAAAAAAGGCTCTTATGAGGTTCTTCCAGTGTTGGAATGGAATTGAGTTAGCTGGCAAGGTCAGATTATGTGATATAAAGAAACTGTCCTTGGTGACAATGCCATTCCTCCCCTTTTTCCCTTGTCCTCTTTTTGTACACATTCTAGCTTTCCTTGGGAGCAATTAAGTCTTTTTACGGTGCTTTACTTTGTTTTAAACAAATGAAATTTAGATTTTGAAATTTGAGTTTTCAAATTTCCCCAGGGAATACTAAGAGATGGCACCCTCAGGACAAGACCAAAATCACTCAGGGGTGTGTTTCTTTGCAGACTCTCAATCTGTTATTTCCTGCATTGGTCAAATAAAAACTGGGTTCTGTAGACAGACCAAGATTTCTAAGGTTAACAAAGCAAAAATTCTTTAAAAAAATTCTCTGCAATGATGTGATAGCTTCTATGTGAAATGTGACTCAATACTATAAAACAGTGATCTTAGGCTTCCTAAATAAAATATTCTAGCTATCAGTAATCTATCATGTTTTTCTCGTATATTATAATTTTGTTCCTTTTAATGAGGAAATATTTCTTTTTTCCCTTTATCAGATGTATTTCCCTTTGACTATAGTTCTTTTATAATTTCACTGTTTAAACAAAAATTTTGGTTTCTTTTGCATAAATTCCTCATTATTTCCACCACTCACATTTACATATGCCTTTCACAATGGTGTTAGGTAACTCCCTTAAACATGTAACCATCCAAACAGCAACTCAGAGGGCAAAAATATAGAAAATGTGGTGCTGGAAATGAGGCAACTCAAGTAGAACTGGTATAACAAAACTTTTCCTTTCTTCTTTTAGGCCACACCATTACACCTCTGTCAACAATACTAATTTCTTGAAGGCAAGAGCAAAATCAAAAATGTTTAAAAATACTGTCTGGGTTTTGCTTTGGCCTCTGCTGCTATCAAGAAGTGGTCCAAAAGCAGTTTTTAAGACAAAAATTCCATAGGATCTATATGATATTCTTCATTAAGAGATTCAAACTGTAGTCACAGAGTATCAAATAAAACCCATTCCCTAAGGAGGTAAACAGCAAGGCCCACTCACAGTTCACAATGTCACCCTGAAGTTGCAGGATCTGTGGAGCTGGCATGGTAAGGACCACAAGATCAAAGCTCTCCGGGTAGCCGGTTTCCTTGGAGACTTCCCATTTGTTATTCCGCAGGTTGATCTGAGTCACACATCTTCTGAAGTGGACTTCTGCACCTGCTCAGAACGCAAAATCAAGTCCATGCTTATCAGGATTTGCTATATGAGTGAGGGAAAGATGAACCATTAAAACTAGACTCATCCAAGTGGACAAAATTCTCACGCTTGCTTTCTTCAGTCACCAGAACATTTTATTTCTAACTCAGTGGCAATTCCTCTCCATTATCACCATCACCCTTTTACCTTGCTATTATGTCTTTTTTTTTTTTCTGGCAAAAACTCAAGTACAATTAAGATAACACCAGTAATCATAGTATCTTTCATTGTGCATCTATTACGTCAAGTATTGAATCAAAATTATCTTAATTAATTTCACAAATAAGTAAAATGAGAACTATGTGGTGGGGATGAATATTATTGATGTTCATTACATACTTATATGAAAATATAATGAAATCCATTCTTTGAAACAAGTAATATATGTAAATAAAACACTGCAAAAGACATGCAAACATTTACAGAGCTCCTCAAATAACATATATTTCAATCAAGTTGTTAACAATGAATTCACCCTAGCATTAGCTGGAAAGGCAATATTCTCTACTAAAAATTAACATTCTACTAAAGAATCTGATGAAGGGCTCTGGAGGAGAAATTTAAATTCTTATAAATAGATCACTATCTTCATTAACAAGAATCAGAGGTAAGAGAAACCTTGAATATTCCCTCATCTTAGCACTCTTCTTAACAATTATAAAAAATACTTTAATAATATTTACAAGATATATTGTACATTACTGTCTTCCCTTTCATTCTCTAAGCCCCAAGAATCACAAATAATTGACTGTTTTGCTTCTCTATACAAATACAGCAACTATAACACAGTTTATGATATACTAGATATTTATTCAGTTGTTTGAAGAAATAAATTATAAACCAAAAATGTGAAAGAAATAGGCCATTAGATCATCATAGTAAATGAGTACATCAAATACAGACTTTTCAAAACACTTCAAAAGAAAATCCACTTTTATTCGGCCTTATGTATAAAAAGCAGAAACAATAAAGTTGAAATGAGGAAACTCAAAAGCACATGAAAGCTCCCACTCATCTTTTTTTTTTTTTTTCTTTTGCCAGTCTGGGCTTGAGCTCAGGGCCTGAGCACTATCCTTGGACTTTCCTCAAGCCTAGAGCTTTACCACTTGAGCCTCAGCACCACTTCCAGATGTTTTCTATGTATGAGGTACCAAGGAATAAAATCCCAGTCTTCGTGCATGCTAAGCAAGCACTCTACCACTAGGCTAACCTCCCGACTCCTCACCTACTCATCTTTACTTGAAACATTGCCTATTTCTAGTCACTAAAGACCTGGCTCCAGTCCTACTTAGTACCTAAAAGCTTTTGTTCTCTTGAACTCAGTGTGCACTTTCCCACCTATGACAATCCCTGCCTGTATCAGTCATTTTGATATGGATTCAATATATCTGCATGTGTTAGTATTATTTATTTGTTGATACTCTAAGATTCCCTGATATACAGGTAATCTCATCTCAAATATTTTGTATTGTCCCTTCATCATGCGACCCAGGCCACCCTACCGTAACATTCAAAATGTTTCTAGGAGATGGAATGTTAGAATTCACATGATGCTAACTGGGTCTAGTGATCACTCCATGCTTGAAAATACTAACTTACCCAAAGGCTCTGCAAAGACCTGAACTAAGGGAAGGTGTAAATCAATGGAGCTCTTACTCCAGACACAGAGCTAGGTTTCACTTATGATTATTATAATAATGTTATATTATAATAATATGTTAATAACATAACTATTATACTATATTATAATATATTATACTATATACTATATTATAGTACATAATTATATACTATCATAATATAGTATTATATTATATTATAATATAGTATTATAATGTATTAATGATAATATTATTAATAATATACTGTTATTAATATAACATAATGTATTGATGTAATATAATATATTAATAACATATTATTATAACACTAATATTATGTAATAATATAATGTCATACTATTATAATGATAATAATTATTATTATTATATGGAAAGTCTCTCCCCACTGACCTCACTTACTTCATAGACTTGTTCCAGACCCCAATTAAATCAACTGATCCTATTTTATTTAAGATTATACAAAATAGTCTTTTGAAAAGAACAGTTCTATTCTTAGTGGTGGTGGTGATGGTGATACATGTGGGTTTAGAAAAGATTAAAGCCCGCTGGCCTGAAATACTCTACATGCCCCAGCTGAATTTCTTAGAAATGAATCCTGATGTCCTCAAAATATCCAGTATAGTGGATTCCAATGGTTCTCTAAGTGTGTTGCCACCCTTAGGTCAGCAGTGTCATTACACATTAACTGAGGGAGGACCCTGCCTTTATTACCTTTGTTTCCCAGCACATGGCATCCAATAAAAAATGAAAACTCTGAGACAGCTAGCTCTAAAGAATGAGAAGACTAGGAAAATTTAAACACTTTATAAATGTAAATGTATTACTGCTATACATTTAATCAATTTTATCCCCAGCGTTCTTCACTGTAATTTCCTGCTGAAAGGTTTTAGTGGGCTTCAGAACACATTTCTAGTAAGTAAAGTCATGAGCCTAAATAGACAAATATTTTTCTTTCTGGAAACACTCACCAGAGACTCTCATTACTGCTTATTTTGTGAGAAGAAAAAGAGCTATCAAGTGGCAAATAAGAATACACCATCTTACATTTTCTATGTATTATTACATTTAATTATGTGTGTAATGCCATTTTAGAATGCTAGTTTTAAAAGAAAGAAGAAGAAAAAAAACAAATTCCCACCTGACTTTTTCAGGTAATGCTTAGTAATTGAGGAAACTCCCTGAGGTGCCACAAAGTTGCAGTCTCCTTCATTCACACTCATGCCTTCTATAGGAACAGCCAGAGGCGTCAAAATCCCCACAGTTAACAGTTCGTCATAGAAACTGAAATCAGTCAACATACATAATAGAAATGAACATTATATGTCTACAACACGTCATCCTTTTCTAGCAATTCTTAAGGTACTATAATTCCAAACCCTAAGTTGAAATCTTCATATGGTCAGCTCAATGTCTACTTTCTGCTACACAAATTTGGAGGAAGAGTTGAAATAACTCGCTGATATTAGCCAAAGGTGTCTAGTTTTCCATACAATTCAAAATTAAAGACAATAAAAACGTAGAGAAAGGTATTCTGGACATAGATGTTAGCTTTGGTTAATAGTGACTTCCACCATGGATACTTGTCCTCTCATCCAGTAATATTTAGTGAGCTCTGTATCTTGTTCCAGGCAGACTCTCAACTACCTACACATCCTATGAACTGGGTATTTCAATTTCCTACTTTACTCAAATTAGCCTTTTCTAACTAACCATCACCAACCAAGAAGATAGCATAATTCGGTTGTTATAAGAGGCAAAGTCTAAAAATGTGCTTAAGATCTTTTCCTCATTTGATATCTTGTAAGACTGAGTCCATCTGTGGCAACTGACTTACATTTGGTGTTGTTTGGCATAATGAGGAGTGCGGGTGATATACTGAGCACCCAAATCCGCTGTACACTGGGGATTATGAGGACTGCTGGTGGTAATCATTCTTCCCCCTTGAATGAAGTCACAGGGAAATACCAGTGCGTTAGTGTCTTTTCCAGGACCGTTCACCCCCATTATACTCCCTCCCTCCCAGGGATTTTCTAGTTAAACAAAAAACATCAAGGAACATTAATTCTGAAGTGTTTGACATCTACCATTTCATCATGAAGTAGATGATAGATAATACTTAGGGACTTGTGAGAAATGTACCAGCGTCTTGCACTGTTGGTGAACACATGTAATGTGAATCAATGCAAAAACTCAGTAGATAAATCTCCAAGTCCTGGAGGAAAAAATCACAGATGACCGAGTTAAGGAAGGCTCACTTGGGTTGTCTTTGACAGGATCCTGGTCCGTAAGAGAAAGCTGCAACGACAGGGACTTAGCCAGCCAGCCATTTCCTAGGGACATGCGAGGCCTAAGCAGGCCCAGGCGGGCTCCCCCAAGCGCAACCTAGCTAGCTGGGAAAAGGCGCTTCGGGTCACGTGACGGCGCGTGCGCACAAGCGACCCTTGGCTACGCGCAGACCCGGCTTCCTTCTCACACGCTTCGCCTTCTTACATCCCTTGGCCCGGCCTTGTTAAACGCTGGGGATCCACCAGCCTCTCCGCCCCCCACCCCACCCCGGGTTTGTCGGGACAGACAACCCACCTGAGTCCCCAGCTTTGTCCCACACGGCGAGGTACAGGGGACCTGTCACCTCTTTCCTCAGCAGCGCGGCGCACAAGCTTCCTGTCAGCCCGGCGCCCACAATCAGCACCCGCGCCATAGCGGCCTGAGCCTCCCGGAGTCTCGCGGCGAGCTTTAGGGGAAGGGCGGCCCTGCCTGCCTGCGCCCGCGGCACCCTGACCGCCCGCCTGACCACGCCGATCACACCCGCGCCCTGCCCGGCCCGGTCCGCACTGGTCACCCGCGCCCCGCCCGCCTGCCCGCCCGCGCCGGTCCGCGCCGCCCCTGCCCGCGCCGCCCGTCTCCCCCGAGGCCTGCAGAGGGCGCCGCGGTCCAGGCTTCCCGCCCGCCACCCCGCCCAGGCCTTGGTGCTTGCCCACAGGCCGCACTCAGCCGCTGGGGTGACTGTCAGGAGAGTCTCCGGGGACTCCCGCCTTGGAGGGGGAAGGGGAAGCCTACCTGCCCGCCATGGCCGGCTCTCCTCCCAGATCTCAATGGCCACCACGCACGTGAGAGGGAAGAAGGAGGAGGCAGACGCTTGGGAGTTGCGATCGCAAGTTACACTCCCTTCTCGGAGTCTGTTTTCCCGTCTGTGACATGAGGATGAGAATATATTCCAAAAATCATTTTAGATGGAAGATACTTCACGTACAAGGCCCCTCCACCTGTGGTTAGGGTCTCTTACCAAAAACTGTCCTTGTGCTCCGAGGGATAATAATGATGAATAAGTGAAGGAGAGCAAGCGTGACTCTTATCCTTTGACCCAGCAGTGTCTTGGAAGTGCTCAGTGAAACAACCAAAAGCAATGTGATCTCTGAACTGTTAAAAAGTCAGGAAAGTAGTATCACTGTCGATTTTTTAGGTCTAGGTTCTAGGAATGAGTAGGTGATATTTGGCTTTTTTTTTTTTCCTGAGGCTTGATTTATGTCACTAAACATGATAGTAATATAAGACAAGATGGTAGATAAGTGGGAGGGAAGAAAGAATACTGAGGAGTGCAGAGGATCAAAGATATACATTGTAAAATACATATCTAGGTATCACACTCACACACATACACACACAAAGGCACCTTTGTAAAACCCATAAAGGATGGAAGAGGGATAGGAAATAAAATTATAAAAGAGCAGTAAAATTACACACGTATAAAACATGGACCCCCTAGTGTCCATTAATGAATACTATTTACAAATTAGGAAATAAAAGGATATGGGCGTTAAACTGGTTTCTAAATAACTTGTTACCTGAAAAATGCTAGAAAAACGAGTAGCAAATAATAAAGTTGATGAAATTGATGATGATCGCCAATTTTAGTGAAAGCATTTAAAATTTTCAAATTTTACTTTATTACACTTATTACACTGATGATGGATTTATGTTACAGAAATAGATGAGAATGAGAAAACTATGGATGAATACATTGCCTCGGAGAAGATAGAATTGCAAACTACTGCTTCTTAGATATAATCTCATCAAATTGTTGAACAGCAAAGTTCAATTATGTATCATCTGCAATGTATTAATGTGCCTAGCAAAACTTTCTCATTGTATTCTTGCTAACTTGAGCATTGGTCAAGTTGTGAGGGTAATTGTCATTGAAGTAATTCATCACTTAAACTCAGAAGTTTACTTTGTGAGGGTAATTGTCAGTGAAATAATTCATCGCTTAAACTCAGAAGTTTCAAATTATTACAATAACCTTTTCACTGGTTTTCTTACTCTCAACCTCTGATCTACAGTTAACATGTAGATCACTTTTTATTGTCTTCAAAAACGTTCATGTTCTTACAGAATTAAGTTATACTGCACGAGTAGAATACTTGAACATAAATATTCAGCAGAATTTACACTATAAAATGATGGTTTGAAATTTATATTAATCATTCTCTGTTTCTAAGGCCTTGTCATGGACAAGATGATTTTATAAATCATTTATCCAGAACTTTAGTTTGTTAAGGCCTAGAGTTGTCTTGGTGTCTTGTGATTTCCTATTATTCTCAGCCTAAGGAATTGGTTCAATATAAGTCCACAGTGTCGTGGTGTCTTGTGATTTCTTATTATCTCAGCCTAAGGAATGGGTTCAATCTCAGTCCATAGCTATACTGTCACTACTGGTTCCACTGGCACTAGAGAAACTTTACAGAAAGGTAGGAATGACTAGGTGAACCAAATAAAACAGGAACTGAAAAAAAGCTGGAGAAATCCTTTGTTCAAATATTTGTTCTGTTTAGTGACTTTTACTTTTTTCTTTAACTTCCCTTTCTCACTATTTGTCATCTTTGTAAAGCTATTCTTGTCATTCAACTTTCCCTTAAAAGTCACATAAAAGAAGTCTCTACACTTGATCTAATCACACTTGGAAGTTATCAGACTTTTCGACTTGTTTTCTTACGTAGTTATTGTTTCCCTTTTACTAGAACTTAATGCCATAGCCATTACCATATCCAGTTCAGTATCCCTGGCAACTAGAATGAAATTTAGAACTGTCAGCGGCTATGAAGGTTTACTCAGGGCTAAGAAGGTATAAATGACTTTTGAGAATAATGCTTAAGGCAAAGTAGGCTGGCTGGTAATTCTTTAGATAATTTTAATAATTTTTCTTTCTCAGAAACCGATTTTATAGTATAATCTGATTGTGCTAAAATAAAATATGTCAGCTAAGTATATAGCTTGGTCTATCCTCACTTTATTATTGAATAATCAATGGCATGCTTAAGGTGTTTTAGGGATCATAAAGCCAACATGCAAAGCTCCATTGAAAGTGATAACATTCGAATTTTTAAAGATTTCAACTGGCTGTTTGTGTTTCATCTCTACAAATTAGATGAGGATATTCAGTTTTAATTTTTATGTCTAGAAAATAGTTTTATAAAATTAGAGTACTTAGGCCATTAGTAAGTCCTAAGGTCATTATGATTTGAGTATAATGGAACTGCCAATATAAAAATAACTTACATTCATAGAAATGATTTGAATGCAAGTGATGGTGAATTAACTATAGTGTATACGTTGAGAGAGGTAGAAGTTCCATCTATCTTGGTCAGATCATTTGGGAACAGCAGATCTTCAAGGTTTCCTTTCTTAGAATTTTGAAAATATATTCAGTCTTCTAGGAGAAACAAAATTAGAGTTAATCAACTCCACCAAGATAAAGCTAGGGTTCATCAACATCATAGTACTAAGTACTCCAGATACAATTAAAGGTCCATGTGCAAAGTTAGGCAGGAATCTGATCCAAAATTTAAAAACATCTTAAGTAAAGCATCCAATTGTAACAAAAGTAGGCTTTAAATCCCATTTACAAAGGAAAGTAATCAAGTTTCTATAGATGAATATTTTACTTTAGGAAGCGTTTAAAAAATAAATTCAAAGTCATGTGCCAGTTGCCCATGCCTACACCCTAGCTACTCATGAAGCTGAGGTCTGAGGATCATGGTTCAAAGAAGACCAAGTAAGAAAAGTCCTTTGAGGCTATTATCTCCTATAAACTACTCAAAAAAAAAACCAGCCAGTAGTGGTGCTGTAGTTCAAGTGGTAGAGTGTTAGCCTTGAGCACAAAGAGGCTTAGAAAATACGGTTATATCATTCATCCAAACACAAAATAACTTGAATATATGATGATTTAAACTCTCAGAATTGTGCCCCCAAAACTATAATGAAGACTTCAAAGAAGGAATTTGCCATACAAAATAAGTTAGTTGGAAAAGTATAGATTTTGGAATTAAGCAGTCTGGATCCTAAATCCTGATTCCCAACTAAAGACTGTATATTTTTAGCTAAGCTATTTGATTCTTCAGTGCCTTAATTTTTTTCCATCAGAAAATGGCAATATGTCCTACTCACACCATTATTAGCTTCAGTTTTATAAATGGTATTACTTTCTTCAATTTTTAAGTATATATTCTTTTTGCATAAATATCTCCATTTTATATATAGATTCGAAATGTGGTACCTTTTCACACTGATATATTCCATCCTAATTCTTGGAAGTGTTCATGACGTCTTTCAACAAAGAAAATCTTTGAACCCTGAAGCAAGTATGAATATTGTAAGTTGTAAACAAATCTAAACTACTGGAATAACAGAGAATGATACTTTTCAAATTTTAGAATTTTTAAGCCAGTAAATATCTATCTCTGCATGAATATATTTGAAAGAGATTATTACTGTTCTCATCTATTATTCTGTACTACTATCAGCCTTCTATGATAAAATGTAAATATACCCATACCTTCATAGGGAATGTACAATTTATTTACAATATATTCACATATGTACAAATTTGAAATATGTACATTGAATTCATTGACTTGAAAACATGGATGCACATATATTTTTAAAATGCATGTGATGAGTAGGTATAGGTGTGAAGGAATAGTATGTAGAAAAGAAAACTTAGTGGACTGTTTCTTGCAATATCTCTTTGACAGTAATGATTTTGAAAGAATTTCTCTTTGAAACCCTGGTGTTTAAGACTAGTGCACAGTAAATACGTACTGCTACACAAATGTTTAACGGAAAAGTACATGGGCTAGGGCCATGTTAGCACCTCTCTATGTCAGAGGTGGAGAAAGGGTTTGTGGTTTGATGCCAGTCTGGGCAAAAGAATTAGTGAGACCATATCTCAAAAAAGAATCTAGGCATAATGATGCATAACAATAATGGCAACTACATGGAAGGCAGAGGAAAGAGGACTGTGGTAGGAGTCACTTACGGAAAACTCAGGAAATTTGATCTAGAATATGAAGCCAAAAGGTCTGGGAGATGTGTCTAAAATGTCAAGTAAATTTTCACATTATATGAGTTACAAATGGCAAATTTAATTGAAATTAACCACAATTTTATGCTATAAGTAAGGATTTCTTTGTCCTTATCCAGAGCCAAATAATTTCTTACTGGGGCTACCCAGATGAAGAATATAATGTTATAACGGAAGATGGTTATATCCTTGGCCTTTATAGAATTCCTTATGGGAAGACAAACAGTAACAGTTCAGGTAATATTCAATTGAGGGTAGACTAATGAAGTTATGAATTCTTTCATTTCTTTTAATTAATCTCAGAACATAGTGAAGGAAAGTATTTTAAGATAAAAGGAACAGTTAATGTCTCATGTGTCTTCATGCCTCTAGAAGAGAAGCAAGTTTTCTACTGGGTTCTTGTTTAAGTAGTTTTAAGGTATGTGGAGCACAAGTTTTCTTCATGCAAAACTTTCTGTACTACTTAATCACATTAATCATCAGAATCAAAATGATCACATGTTGATTTTCTAGAATTTCCTTGTTTGATCATGTAGAACCACATCGTTATTACTCTTTGGATTTGGCAAAAGCTGGTATATAACTTTTTGTGTGTGATTCTCTACTCTTATAATAGCAGATTGATCAAGTTGGATCAAGATGGTACCAGCCTCATGGCTCTTTATCTCGATAAGTACAGGGGTATTAGAGGAGTGTGGTGAGAAGTGCCCTTGGATTTGTCATTTTAGATCTGCCAATTATTAATGGAACATTATATATTGATTACATTTGCTTGTTCATCTGATTCCCCCAATAAATGACAAGAGTCTATTTTCCTCAAATTTTCTGCCTGAAAAAAGTGTTTCTCATTTAGATGCTACACAACTTGAAATTTGAATTTTATGCCTTTTCTCCCAGCTCAAAGGCACGTTGTATACTTGCAACATGGTTTACTTACATCTGCCAGCAATTGGATTTCTAATCTTCCCAACAACAGTCTGGGCTTCATTCTGGCAGATGCTGGTTACGATGTGTGGATGGGAAACAGTAGAGGAAACACCTGGTCCAAGAAACACGTATACCTAGAAACAAATTCCAGTGAGTTCTGGGCTTTCAGGTAAACATAAAAGGAAGTAACTTTTGATTTTAATTTTTAAATGTCTGTTGAGTATTTGTTTTGAATGAAATAATATAAAATATAGGTCTCACATTTGTCTCAACTCAGGATATTCCAGAGACCACAAAAATGTATATAGCTAGCTTGAAAACTGTAGAAAGTTTGTTTAATTTTGTACTAGTTTCTCATTATTCAGCGGTAATTTAGTTTTCTCATTTGGTACCTTGCTGATTAACTCCACCCTTTACCAACTTTTGCCCTCTTTGACATATTAAGTCTTTTCCAGTGTATTCATAACATATACACACTTTCATTGTGTAGATCTGCTGTGATTGCACTTCCTCATGAAGCCTTTAATCCAGTAGGTACATTTTACCATATACATCTTGATAATGCCCCCCAAATAGAGTTGAGAATGCTTTTATTTATATTCATGACATATTCTATATCCTCAAATGTTGATGAAATACTAGTTGAAAATGTTATTATCTCTCTTTTTGTTTTATAGTTTTGATGAGATGGCAAAATATGACCTTCCAGCTTCCATTGATTTCATAGAGAAGCAAACTGGACAAGAAGAAATATTTTATGTAGGCCATTCACAGGGTACTACTATTGGTATGCCAAGAAAGTTTTTATTTGTATATTTATGTCTTTAAAGAATAATGTCTAAAATAATATTTTTATGTCCTCTGTATAAGAAGGCAAGGTGGCCTGGCTCTGACAGCTCATGTCTGTTATTCTAGCTACTCATGAGGCTTAGATCTGAGGATCAGGGTTGGAAGCCAGCTTGGCAATACAGTTTGTGAGACTTTTATCTCCAAAACTGCCAAGAAGTTGTATCTCAAGTGGTAGCACATGATTTAGCAAAAATGCTCAGGGACAATGTTCAGGCCCTGAGTTCAAGTCCCAGAATGAGTACTAAAAAAAAAAATGAAAGAAGGAAGGAAGGAAGGAAGGAAGGAAGGAAGGAAGGAAGGAAGGAAGGAAGGAAGGAAAACAAAGAATTTTTTTTAAAGATGTTAAAATTAGGGTGAGTTTGATGGTCTAAGTTATCGTCCAGTAATCCAGGACACAGAGATAGAAAGATCACAAGTTAAGGTTGTTATGAGTGAAAATTAGGAAGACCTCATCTCAGCAAACAAGTCAGGCCTGGCACTAAATCCCTGACATCCTAGCTACATGAAAGGAATAGGCAGACTTCAGTCAAGTCTGTTGGGGGAGGGTAAGCCAAAACATCCAAGACTGTATCTAAAATAAACGGAAACGTCAAAAGGGCTAGAGGCATGGCTAAAGTGTTAGTAGGGTGCTTGTCAAGCAAATGTAAGTCCCTGGTTCTAATCCCAGTGCTGACAAAAATATAAATACATAAATTAAAATATGTCTAAAACAAGACTACACTTTCAGGGATCATTTCTATAGTAAGTTACTAGAGAAACTCCACTGACTGTGTAGAGGACCAAAGTGAATCATGTTGAGATAAGTCAAGACCAAAGAAACAAAAGGCGCATGGTAGCCTTAATACGTGGCTATTACAGCCAAATGGTACAAGAGCGATGACTCAATATTTGGGTACTCAAAGTTATGGGACATGGTCTTGGAGATATAAACATAACAATATAGACATAAAAATCTATGATGGGCTATGTACTCTATAAACATAATATTTTATTACATATATTAATGCTTAATTTAAATTATGTTCTAAAACCTTAATGTCAGTGACTGTATGCAGAGATTCCCTTCTTAAATACTTGTTTGTTAAACATGACATTTGAAATATGATGCAAAAATCAAACAATAAATTCTTTTAAAAAATGATTCATGGAGAGTGCTATCACTTCAGAGCCTTTGTAGCTTGTGTGACATATCCCCAAACCCCAGTCTAGAGAACAGGGTTTAGGAAAATGATCCTGACTGGCCTAGTTTGCAATTATTTCTATCCCTAGATGAAATATAAAGGCACAATCCAATTTTTGAAAACTAGCTGCTTTTATCATGTATAAAAGACAAAACACTACTACTAAGGCAACCAACAAGTAGATACTAAAAGCAGTTCCTACTCTACACCCAGCTAAGGAAACCAGAAGAAACTTTGAGCTCCAAAGACTATTTTTGTGTCTATTTAGAATTTTTTAGCCAGGTGCGCTGTCTCACACCTGTAATCCTAGGTACTCAGAAGGCTGTGATCTGAGGATCAAGGTTCAAAGCCAGCCTGAGCACAAAAGGATGTGAGACACTTATCTCTAATTAACCTCTAGAAAATGGGGAGTGAGGCTTGACTCAAGGGGAGGGTGGTAACCTTGAACTGAAAAGCTCAGGGACAGCACCCAGGCTGAGTTCAAGCCCCATAACCGCCCCCACACACCAAAAAAAAAAATGCTCTAAAACAAGTTTACCTTTACTGATTCTCAACTGAAGCACAGTATATGATTCATCTATGTGAAAATTTTAGCTCATTTCTATCATTCTAAGTTATATAAAGATTCAATATTCCTGATTTTATTCAACGTAATTTTCCTTAGCCATAAGGTATATTGTTTTAACTCAGAGTTTGTTACTAAAATCATTTTTGTGGTTATATGTAAAATTCTAATTAAAAGTATTATGCTTGGCTGGTAGTTTGGCCTAGTGGTAGAGTACTTGCCTAGCATGCACTCTACCACATACATAGAAAAAAGCCGGAAATGGTGTTGTGGATCAAGTGGTAGAGCTCTAGCCTTGAAAAATCCCAAGGACAGATCTCAGGCCCTGAGTCCCAGCCCAGGACTGGCCAAAAAAAAAAATAAAATAAAAAGTATTATGCTATAACTAACATAGTATCACTGCTAAGTGATTAAAATTGTTGCTGAGATAAGAAATGTATTAATGAATTTTTGAGAGGCTGATTTTAAACTGTAGTCTCTGTACCATCTTTTTTATATTCTGGACTTACTAACTTATATCATATTTCTTTTCAGCTTTTATAGCATTTTCCACCATGCCAAAGATAGCTAAAAAAATAAAAATATTCTTTGCCTTAGCACCAGTTGTTTCCATAAATCACATAAAAAGCCCTTTATTTAAAATGGCAATCAAGTGGAAGTCAGTAATGAAGGTATGTTCTACCATTCTTTTCTGCAGTTCATCATCTAAAAATAAGCCTTCAGTATTTGTGCAGTCACGTGTATAAAAATGGGATTTTTAGGCTTTATTTATATAGAAATCTTGTCCATTTCTTTTCACAAAGCAAAGGAATATTATTTACTTTATCTTTGGACACCTCATTGTGAAAGGAAACCCAGTGATCAATTCACTTCTCCATTCCACTGCCAGCTTTTCTCTTACTTGTACTTGGGATCAGATATGCTAGGGGTAAATACGCTAGGTTTACATTTCTTAAACTACTATGGAATAAATCATTTGATTTTATGCACAGTAAACACATCAAACCATTTCTTAATTACTGTGGACTTTCAAATGTGAAAAAAGTAAACTTGTTTTACAGGCATTTTTTGGCAACAAAGAATTCTTACCTCAAACCTCATTTAACAATTTCATTGGTTCAAAATTGTGTCCACAATGGATTTTTAATAAGATTTGTCTCCATGCCTTGTTTATGATGTTTGGACATGGCTCAAAGAACTTTAATACGGTGAGGATGACTTGTACTTACATGTTTTTGTTTTCTGTTTGGGGGATTTTTTTTTCTTACATTTTGCCTGTGAGTCATTTTGAAATTCATCTACATATATGAGTAGATTTTTAGATTGTTTTGTTGGTGGTGGTGGTGGTGATGGTGGTGGTGATGGTGGTGGTGGTGTGTGTGTGTGTGTTTGTGTGTGTGTGTGTGTGTGTGTTTGTGTGTGTGTTTCATGAGGCTCGAACTCTGGGCGCTGTCTCTACCTAGGGAGCCACAGCCCCACTTCCCATCTTTCTAGTGATTAATTGGAGATAAAAGTCTCATGGCCTTTTGTGCCTCAGCCTCCTGAGTAGCTAGGATTACAGGTGTGAGCCACTGCGTCCTCCTCTCAGATTGATTTTTATGGCTAAGATTGGATAAGTAATTTGCATTTTCAAGCTGAGATTAGTTTAGCTCTATATTGATTTGCAGTTAGGATGGGAAACTTTAGTAGCTTCTATTATTGTGTATTACTTTCTTGACACTTAAGCTGTTACTATTCAACTATTTCCCACAATTCCTTCTCTTATAGTTTGGTTCCTAACAATCTTACTCCCCCCTGTTGCTTCTTTAATAATCAGAATTAGTGCCTGTCAATTTTCTTTAAGTTTCTAGTATTTAAGTTTCTAGTATTACCAGGGTGGCACGCAGTTGTGGATTAGCAAGAATTGTTGGGCAGAGTTAAGAGTGTATTCTCTTATAGATATAGGCATCTATTCTAACTTTTTAATCCAGTGAATTAAAATCCAGATTTCTCAGAAGTAGTTTCAGCGTTTAGGTGGTGGTTGGTTCTTGCATTTAGACTTTTAAAAAAGCATCTCAGTTTGAATAAGCTTATACAGAAGGTTTTATTTTTGTTGTTGTTGTTGTTGTTGTTTGCCCATCCTGGGCTTGAAATCAGGACCTGAGCACTGTCCTTGGGCTTTCTCAAGGCTAGAGCTCTACCACTTGAGCCACAGCACCACTTCCAGCTTTTTCTATGTATGTGGTACCGAGGAATCAAACCCAGATCTTCGTGCATGCTAGGCATGCACACTACCCCTAGGCCAGACTCCCAGCCTACCGAGGTTTTCACTAAATTATCATATACATTTTCATGCCACAAGGACAGGTTGATTTTATTCAACCTTACGAAGATCTCAGCTATAAAGACAACTATAAGCATAAGAAATGTTTCATAATATGAGACTATTCAGTTCTTACTCTTTTGTTTACTGTAGTATAAGAAATCTATTTTCTTCATTTAGATATATAACCCCCCTTTAAATATCTCCCTTTTCTCATATTTTGCACACATTCCTTTGAACCTACTATGATAAGTTTGGAAGAATCTGAAGTCATTATTCTTTAGCCTTATCTATCCAGTCTACCACTTGGATATTATATTTTCTCAATACTACATGTTTATCAATTATAATATATCTCTGAAATTTACTTTTCCATAAATTATTGAAAAACTTAGACTGTATTTTTAGTCTTCAAATTTGTGGATATTTTTTCTGGGCCAGAAGTAAAAGCACTATGTGTAGGTTGCAATATAGTTGCAGTCCAGAATTTTGACTTTTCCCTATTGTTTTGTGATTTGTTTTCTTTTCTATTTTTTGATGACAGGATTACTGATGACAGAAATTTTTACACTGAGAAAAAAATTGATGATAAAAAAACCTAAGATGTTTGGGTGCATTTATCAGGAGATTCTGATTTTTAGTTATTCTTTTGAGGTGTAGGTTTTTCCTTTGTGTTTATGACAAAGGCAGAGATTCCCAAAAACATCTCGGATTCTTTATGAATAGGCTTTTCAAGTAGAAGGATAAATTCTTAGTATGCTTTGGGTTATGAAGACTTCTGACTCAAATTAAGGCATGGCAGAAGGAATTTCTGTGGGCGCTATCTGAGAAACTAAGCAATAAAGTGGGCCTTAGTTGACTACAGGGAGAAATTAATGTTAGGTGGTGAAATATAATCCTACCCAACCAAGAGTTTACGTTATAGAATGTTTCTTTTAGAAAGTTCCATTCAGTCCATTTAAAAATTGTTCTGTCAGAACTTTTGTCTCTAGTTTTAAGCTCCTCAGCTGCAGTGGAGTTAAAATAACTTATTTTTTCAGTTTTACTCAGGTACTATTGGCAGACAGAATGATTTTTATTTGAAATTCATAATGTAATCATTTGTTGTACATAGGTACTGTCAAATGAATATCACAATTATTCTCAAATACTTCACCTTTTCGTTATTCATTTATCCATTCATAAGACATTTGGATTGAATCTTAGATATTGTGAATAATACTTCAAGGAGCATAGGGTTTCAGGTATCATTTGGACATTCTGATTCCATTTACTTTTGATATGTGCTTAGTCATGCTAATTCTCAGTCCTGTGGTAAGGCCTATACTGTTTCCTATCATGGTTGTGCTAAGTAACATTACCAACAGTGTAGAAAGGCTCCCTGTTCTCCACATGTTATCTTCCATTTTTTGTGACCATTATAACAATATAAGGTCATGTCATATTGTAGTTTTAACTGGTGTTTACCCTGATGATTAATGACTTGGGTTTTCATTAACCAGTTTGTTAATTGGTATGTCTTTGAAGTGTTCTGAGCCTTTGTTCACTTTTTAATCAGGTTATTTGTTTTTATGCTATTGAGTTGTTTCAGTTCATCATGATTTCTTCTAATTTAAGCATTATCTGTTTGTACCTATATCACATACATTTGATTATTATATACATATGATTATTTTCATTTTTAGCTTTAGTTTCTTTGATGGACTGGTTTGACAGAGTGTTTTTTTTATTAATTTAAATGCTATTCCTTAGAGATATTTTGTTATATTATATATCATAGTTCTAATATTCATGGTATTTTTCAGACATTTTATTTAGTTCACTGATCCATTTTTTACTAATCCAGCGTGGTTAAACTCAAACAGATTAGGCATAATGGTACAGTAATTTCCCTTGAAGGCAGACCTTGCTGAAAAGAGTATAATTTGGTCTATTTCTATAGCTGCCTTTTCTTTCATAATGGCAATATGAGAGTTTCCTTTTTCTGTTTGTTCTTCATTATTGATATGTATTAATTGTACAATAAAATGGTTTCATAATGACATTCTTTCTTTCTCTTTATATATATTATGCTTGATCATTTTCACCTACTGTGTTACTGCTTTCTTTATGAGACAAGCTGTCTCAATGTGTAATTCAGGCTGAACTCAAATACTCATCTTTCCCAATGCTGGGATAACAGGGGTGTATCAATATACCCAACTCTGTTACCTTTGCTAAATCTCCCTCCTACCTCTTCTTTTTTCCATTCTGTATCTCTAATAGTCAAAACAATCCCCCATTTATTGTCACCCCAAGTTCCACATGTGAACAACAACAACAAAAACCCAAACATGTGATACTTATCCTTGTAAGACTAGTTTATTTCATTTAACCTGGTACTACCCAGTTCTAATGAAAATTCCCAGTTCTACTCATTATCCTACAAATGAACGTATCTCATTCTTCTTTAAGACTGAATAAATAGGGGGTGGGAGTTTGGCCTAGTGGTAGAATGCTTGCCTAACATACACAAAGTCCTGGGTTTGAATCCTTGATACCGCATACATAGAAAAAGGTGGTAGTGGTGGTAATGGTACTATGGCTCAAGTGGTAGCACACTAACCTTGAGCAAGCCCAAGGACAATGCTCAGGCACTGAACTCAAGACCCAGGACTGGCACAAATATATAAATACATATACCCATTTTTTTTCATCCATTGATGCAGAGGGAAAGGTACAATTGGCTGGTGAGAATGTAAATTATCCATTCCAGCTTCTATGGAAACTACTACAAAGGTTTCTGAAAAGATACAAAAAATAGAACTTGTGTTATGATTTAACTATATTACTTCTGGGTATCTAGAAAAGAAAATGAGTCACTGTACAGTAACGATACCCACATGATAATGTATATTCATAATTTAGTTGTCTTGAGGAAATTTTTCTACAATATTCTTTCTCAAATCCTGCTAAAGCCTCATAGTAGTTAAAGATGTCCTCCTAAGACTTCAAAACTTCTGTTCAGACTTTTTCACAGATTAGCAATGTATCCATTTCTTTTCATTTGCTCCTCTGTACTGGGATGTGTGCTTGAGTGAGGGTCTGTGTTTCATAAAGCTGTGATTCTCTATACTCACCTACCATTCTCTTCAGTTTTCTTTGGGAGGATACTGGTGTACCTTTCAACCTTAATTCCTGGATGAATGCAAGTTGAGCTGCTCCTTTTCAGGATGTTTGGCCTTTTACTTGTTAAGGTAGAGTGGTCACTACTGAATCCCACTGATGCTGGACTAGAAATTTGAGCTTCTTTGTGTTGTTTTGAAAGATAGGTTTTCTTTGTTTTGAAGGATATTTGCTTACTGTAGTATGTGTGTGTAAGGTTAATCAGTTTTGGTTGGAGATTACAAATCAAATAAGTTAGAAATATTGATATTATTTATGAAAATTGACTTTTCATCCTTTGAAATAATTATATACATTAAATACCAAATTATTCTTCCTCTTATTGAAATAAATATAAATGCTTTTAAAAAATTTCAGAGTCGTTTGGATGTGTATTTTTCACACAACCCAGCAGGAACATCTGTTCAAAATATTCTCCATTGGGGTCAGGTAATAATGAAATTTATTTTAAACTATTCATGGCTTACTCCGTTTTTGAGATACCATGTCATGCCATATAATGACACTTTAGAATGTTTAGATGAAATTATTACATATCTTTTAAAATTCTTTATTACTTATAAAATGTATTATGTCATAATTTATTAGATCTTCTCAACTTAAGCACGATAACCATCTACATTTCACATATAAGTAAATGTTCAAAAATTAGACTTGCTTTTTTAGGAATGGGAAAAGAAGGTTTAAGTTGTATCCTGGCAATTCTATGGTGTAAATATTCCTACTATGGCTGCTTTCAGCCTATCAATGTGTTGTCATTGTGTTGACATTTGGGAAAAGAAACATGCAACTCATTAGTTCTTATAAACAACAGAGCACTGAATGAAGACGGTAGTAAATTTAAAAGATGATTTTATGATGGATGCAAAATAATCTGAATAAAGAGCAGTGAAGAAGTAGGAAATGAGAAAATGAATACAGTCTGTTCATTTTTTTTCTATTTCAGCTTCAATATTCTACTCACTTGAAAGCTTTTGACTGGGGGAATACTGTTTTAAACATGATTCATTTTAATAAGGTACATTGTTATATATAAACTAAGAATGATTTATCTTTCTGATTGGTTCAAATAATTTTGTCATAGATCAAGGATCATTTGTAAACCTTCAGAGTATAATAGTACATTGAAAAGTACCAATAGAGGACAGTCATACTGATTTGGATTCTTATCAGCATTGCCAAACAAAGCGATTTTTCATGTTTCTATGTATTTAACAATAAATATACCTTCATTGGTCTAGAGAAGTTAACAAATAGTTGAATAAATGATCATACCTGAAAATGAAAAATATTGCACTTATAAATGTACAAATCTATATTTAGTTGCATATGAAATGAAAGACATAGAAAATTGTTTGCCTTTAAACCAGGTAGTCTATTTCTAAGGATAGGATAATTACACGTAACATCGAAAACAAATGAGAAGTTAATGAGATGGCAGTAAAAACAACAAAAAAACAGCAACTATATAAGTGTAATGACTAAATTCTCTTAAGTTTTTCAACTCAATTCTACGTGACTTCAATTTTTGTTTTTTTCACCAAGTTTTTCATGCCTCAGCTGAAGGTTTAGGCCAAACTCAGTGAGGTGAGAGTTGACCTTGACTGGAAATATTTATAAGTATTAATTAAATTAATTAATTAAATTAATTATAATGTCTAATATAAATTTATTAATATTATATTGGTACTAATACAGACATAAAAATGATCAAAATACCTTCATGCCATTTCATCATTACTTGAAACAATACTTAAGAATTTACCTAGACTATGGAATATTTTAATAGAATTAAAATAATAGGTTATATCTTCATTTAGATTTATGCTTGATTTCTTTCTTTTTTTATTGTCAGTCGTGGGACTTGAACTCTGGGTCTGGACTCTGTCCCTGAGTTCTTCAGCTCAAAGCTGCCACCCCTACCTCTTGAGCCACAGTTCCACTTTCATGCTTGATTTACTTCTGAGTGAAACTTTGCAATATATTTTATTTCATACTCTTATTTCCACAAACCCACTAAGTTTAGACCATTAAATATCACTTATGTTAAAATAGTACTTAAGATACATAATTTTAAAATAGTAAAGATAAATTTCTAATTTTTTTGTGAAAACCCATATTTTGCTGATTTCTTTTTAGACAACTCCTCCATCATACAATGTGACAAATATGAATGTGACAATTGCAACTTGGAATGGTGAGAAGGACTTGTTGGCTGACCCTGAAGATATTGAAATTTTCTATTCTGAAATCACAAATCTCATTTACCACAAATCCATTTCTCATTACAATCATATGGACTTTTTGCTTGGACTAGATGCCTACCAACACATTTACCATGAAATCATTGATATTATCCAAAATATTCCATGAAGAACCAGTATTTCATATTTAAGGACTTAAATACTTGCTGCGTAAATCCAATTATTTTTCTCACTTTTTATACCTTCTTACATATTAAATAAAGAATTCAACAAAGTGACCTTTTTCAAGTTTTTCCTTGCTCCAAAGCCTTCTGTTTATTAGATCAGTGGTATTACAGGAGAAATGGTAAATTATAAGTATGTCCAAAGTCTATTGAGTTTCTTAACAGAATTTAAATATCTACTATCAGGACCAATTTTAAAATGCAAGAGATAGTCTTTTTTTTTAAGTTTTTATTGTTTTCAAAAGAACATGTACTTTCTTTACTTATGAAAAAAGAACTTGGAGCCAGCACAGTGGCTCAGGCCTGTAATTCTAGCTACTCAGGAGATTGAGATCTGAGGATCAAGGTTTAAAGCCAGCCCAGGCAGAAAAGGACCTGAGACTCTTATCTCCAATTAACATCTAGAAAACGGGAAATGGGGGTTGGCTCAAGGGTAGGGTGGTAGCATTGAGCTGAAATGCTGAAATGCTTAGGGACACTGACCAGGCCCAAGGGATAGGGAGGTAGCCTTAAGATGAAGAGTTCTGGGACAATGCCCAGGCTTATTTCAAGCCCCATAACCCACAAAAAAAAAAAAAAAAAAAAAAAGAAGGAAAAAAAGAAAAGAATTTGGAAAAGTTCTTGGTGATAATGAAAGATGACTTTTCTATGTACTGAATGAAAAACAAAAACATTTCATAAATATGAAATTGAATTTGGGGAATTTCATCATTTTTGTTCATTTCTTTTTATAGAATATTATTCTTAAAACCATGTTTAATTTATTATTCTTATTTTTCACTACTTTAATTTTGGATTTGTATTTTGGTATTATTTACATTACAATCCTATTTGTTTGTTTAATGTCTTTCCGTGGCTTGCAGTAAAGTTTCACTTTTGCTATGATTGAAATGTCCCCTCTAAAACTACAGTATAAATTTAACCCCATTTGTGAGGGTTAAACAAGTGAGATTTTAAAGAAGTGATTATTGGATGGATATATACATTCATGAATTAATAGATTCATGAGCTTTTGATTTATCTTCACAGTAAGCATATTATAAAACATTACTTAGTTATATCTCTCGAATATTTACTTCTTACCACATGATATTTCTGTTGACTCAGGACTCTGCAGACAGTCCCTGTCACCAAGACCTTCAGCAGAAGGGACATTGCATTGAAGATCTCCTATTCACAGAAACATTGGATGAAAAAAATCTCTCTTCTTTTTTTTATTTAATTTTACTCTTATTGTCAGGGTAATGTATAGAGGGGTTACAGTTACATTCACCAGATACTAGGTGCATTACTTCTCGCACATTGATATGCCTTCTCATGTTTTGTCCCCATTTCCATCTCCCCACCCCCTCCCAATCATCTTGTTATCTCCCCTTCCCTTTCCTATTTCAAACAATCAAATAAACATATATGCAATATACCATATAATAAGGTAAGATATTGTAACAATATAAGAATAACCAAGGGACAACAAAAGATATGAGAAATAACATAGTACATTAAGAATAACAATCACACATTATATGGTCCTTGTTTCCATATCCTAGAGGTCCTTTCATTTGACCTCATCCTATATGGCCTTATGTATCTAAGTTTTGCCCTATTGTAAACCTCTGCTAGGAGAGTCCAAGGTTTATAGTAATTATCACAAATGGGGAAACCATTGAGCCTATGTTCCTTTGGATCTGGCTTACTTCACTTAATATGATTTTTCCCTAGTCTTTCCTTTTTCTTACAAATGGGGCGATATCATTCTTTCTGATGGCAGCATAAAATTCCACTGTGTGTAAATACCACATCTTGTTGATCCAGTCATCTACTGAGGGGCATCTGGATTAGTTCCATATCTTTGCTATGATAAATAGTGCTGCAATGAACATCATTGTGCTTGTGGGTTTAGTATGACCTTGTTTCTGGACGGTTGGGTAAATGCCACATGGTAGAATTGCTGGGTCATAGGAGAGCTCTATGTTTAGTCTTTTGAGGAGCAGCTATACTGCTTTTCATAGTGGTTGAACTAGTTTACACTCCCACCAATGTAGTTGATCCCTCTTGGCCACAGTCATTTGTTACACAGCACTGAAAAAGATTTCCTGCTCAAATATGGTGAAAATTTTTAATGATATCTAAAATATAGAACATACAGAGAATGAGGACATAGGGAAGAAGAATTTCAAAGGCTGGTAAATTACTGAGATGGTAAGAGCTGTGAATGTTTTGGAGCAATATTTTTCCTGTTGTTGACTTCTTCCAAAATATTTGAGTTGTCTCTTGACAAACAACACTGTAAAGGTCAAGCATAAAATGCATGCACCCACAAAATAAATTTAGTTAAAGGAAAGGAAGAATTAATATTTTATTTATGAAGGCAGAAAGAATGTACATTTGGTAAAAGTGAGACTAGCTTTGAAAATATGAAGCATATTGTTATAATGACATTGACATGTGTACATGATGTTTATTTCTAATTTGGGTAAGAGCAAAATTCTTCACTAATATTTAATGATGATTTGTTTGGATGAAATGCATGTCATAAAGCCTTTCTCCTCTTTCTATTATTTTATGATCTTCTTTTAAGAAATGTGGGGAGTAAAAGAAAAATTAATCTCTTTTTTTGTGTACAAAAACATGTCATCTGTCTTCTCTGGTAGGAATAGTAATTTGATTTCAAAACAAATTATTAAAATCATTGTGTTTAGATAACACTTCAATCAGAATCTGTGAGAAGTGCTAAGACACCTTTGAAAATGCAATTAGCTTTTACTGAGTTTGTGTTTTAAAAATATCTACGGCCAGTAGTTTGGCCTAATGGTAGAGTGCTTGCCCAGCATGCACAAAGACCCGGGTTTAATTCCTTGGTACCACATACATAGAAAAAAAGCCAGAAGTGGTGCTATGGCTCAAGTGGTAGAGTTCTAGCCTTGAGAAAGCTCAAGGACAGTGCCCAGGCCCTGAGTTCAAGGCCCAGGACTGGCAAAAAATCTAGTAATTCTGTGAACATTATTGGGATATATATCGTTATGATTCATCCAAAAGAGCTAGATTGGCAATGCTGGTTAGGTAAGTTACCACAGTTCACAAGTTCTACTATGATGTAACTATTTTTCTGCTTTACTTTCATTCCTCCCATTTACCTTTTCTTGTGTCCTTCCTCCTAGAATTGGTGAGAACTTTGAGTTGATCTCTTTAGGGAACTACGTTAAATGTCTTGTATAGGTAAATTTCAAATGTTAAAATGTAGTGCAGCTAGTGAAACAGAATTATTTGATTTAATTATTTTTGCAGACGTTTAGATATACTACAAAATGACTTACTAGATAGTAGAATCAATTTTTATTGGTATAGTAAGCCAGACTCAAAGAAACATAGGCTGTATGGTTTTCCTCATTTGTAACAATTAGTGTATGTCTAAGAGAGTCCTAGCAGAGGATCACAATAGCTAAATAGCTGTGTACATGTAGCCCTAAAGTTTTAAACTTACTCAAAAGAAGATGGTCACAGCACATCTTCCTCACATGTCTGAATAGTTGCTGTTCCAATGGAAATTGATTCTACATGCAGCAGGTCACGTTGTAGTATATCTAAATGAACTCTATAATTGGGGATCAGGGTGAGGGAAAGTGGGAGAAGAGTTAGGGCCGCTAACCATGTTCAACAAGCTATGATTCATTACCTTATTTATATAGCTATCCATCACCTTTAAACAAAATAAAATAAAGTTACAAAAATACCAACTTTAGGTCTAATGTGGAACTTTGAAAGTGAATACGTAGTCTTTCAGTGTGTTTTAAATGAGACTGAGTGATGCATGGGAAACATAAAAGAGAACATGCAGGAGTTTTGTGTCACCTTTACAACTCTATAAGCAGCCTGAAACCATGTATTGTACTATTCTTTTCAGAGTCTCTTAGCCCAGACTTTTTCAACTGCATGAAAAGATGGGTCTCAGGGCTATATAAAAAAATACTATAGTGAAAACTGTGTGTTTGTCTTCCTTTCCTTCTTTTTGTCTTTTGAAATCATTCCTCTTGAATAAGACTCAGTAATTATTGATTTGCTTGATTTAGCACTGACTACACTGTATTCCTTTTGCGTAAATAAAAAAGGATCCTCACTCGTGACCTAAAGAATAACTGGCAGACTCATTCAAATGTGTGTGCACATGCATGTACAAGATTGTTTTATAGAATTCGCAAAAGTAGAAATATCTGTGTAGGGAACTTACATCTGTTTTGCTACACAATGTCGTTATATACCAAAGGAAATTGCAATTTAATCTCATATAGGAAATGGGGATGAGTATATTTGTTAGCATTCCTGATGCTTTTCTTCTGTTGCTTTAGTACTTTTTAAAAACAGATGGAACTGATTACTTTTGTTTCTTTTCATATATTTATTATTGTAATTAATAGAAGGGTTACATATTATTTGCCAGATAGATGGTGCATTAATTCCCATACATTGATACCCTTTCACATGTCTTGGTCCCCATTCCCCTCCCCCCAACCCCCACCCCTCATCTTGTTTTCCCCCCTTCCCTATCCAATTTCAAATAACCAAATACAAATATATCCGATATATCAGGTAACAAAATGAGATACTGTAACAATATGAGATAACCAAGGGACAGCAAAAGAGATGAGGGATAACATAGTACCTTAAGAACAACAATCATTCATAATATGGCTTATGTTTCTATATCCTAGAGATCCTTTCATTTAGCGTCATACTATATGGCCTTTTGTATCAAGGTTTTGCTCTATTGCAAATCTCTGCTAGGAGAGCCCAAGGTTTCTACTGATTATGACAAATGAAGGAAACCATTGAACCTAAGTTCCTTTGAGTCTGGCTTACTTCACTTAATATGATCTCTTCTAAGTCTTTCCATTTCCTAACAAATGGGGCAATGTCATTCTTCCTGACAGCAGCATAGAATTCCATTGTGTACAAATACCACATCTTGTTGATCCACTCATCAACTGAGAGACATCTAGGTTGGTTCCATATCTTTGCTATGGTAAATAGTGCTGTAATGAACAGCGGAACTGATTACTTTTGTAATCAATGATTTTTCCAGATATTTTGGCTATGATTGCTTTGTCATCTGTACATGTTGAAAATATTTTCTCATTTTTATAGGCTTTTTCACTTAGTTCAGTTGTTATAAAATTGTTCCTATATGATACTTTGTTCACGTTTGTAGTTTGCTGTTATGCATTTTATTATTTTTATCTATAACAACCTTTGCAACATTTTGAAAATATTTACTCTCCATACTTGAAAAATAAAAGGCATTCTTACCATTTTCAGAGAGACATACATTTTGGTGCACTGCTAGCCTTCTTCTCAAGCAGGATAGACACCTACAATGACATTTAGAATAGAGAGTGAGTGAATAAGTGTATGAAAAAGAAAGACTTCAAGGGCTGATAATCACAGAAATAGTAAAACTCTGGGAATATTTTGTAACAATTTACTTTTTTTTTTTTGCTAGTCCTGGGCTTGAGCTCAGGGCTTGAGCACTGTCCTTGGACTTTCTCAAGGCTAGAGCTCTACCACTTGAGCCTCAGCACCATTTCGGGCTTTTTTCTACGTATGTGGTACCAAGGAATCGAACCCGGGTCTTCGTGCATGCTAGGCAAGCACTTTAACCACTAGGCCAAACTCCCGGCCCCAACAATTTCTCAGTGACAGTTTCTTTGACAAATAAAAAAGTACATTGTAGGGTAAAAAACAAACAAAATGAATCTCCATAGCTATTGCCCATTTATAGAAAACATCAAGAAAAACACAATTGTATATCTATATAGAATGTGAGAGAAAGAAAAACAGAATTCAAATTGTGTTTACCTTCCATAAGGCAAAAGAATATTCATTTGGTGAAAGTTCCAATAAATACAAAGCTTACTGGTTATAATATATGGTTGTACATATTTAAATAATATTAATTTTGGTTTGCTTGGAATGTGGCTTACTGGTAGAGTGCTTGCCTAGCATGCCTGAAGCCCTGGCTTCAATTCCTTAGTACTACATACACAGAAGAAGCCAAAAGTGGTGTTTTGGCTCAAGTGGTAGAGTGTTAGCCTTCAGCAAAAGAAGCTCAGATACAGCTTCCAGGCCCTGAGTTCAAGCCCCATGACTGGAAAAAATAAAATATACAATTAATTTCCATCTAGGTAATGAAGACTTCCTCATTGACATTTGACCTTTACTATACTGATTAAATTGCAAAAATGTTAGCATAAATTATTTTTATCTTTGTTTTCTGCTTCTTTGAATGCTCATTTGGCTGGGGGGAGGGGTGCAGAAGAAGCACTATCCTGTATGTGTATCTCTGTCAGTTGGTTCTGTCTCCTCTGTGGCAGAAATAGTAATATGAGGTAATATGTGATAGTCATGTAATTTAGAATGGCTAATGACTTTGTGAAATTTATTGTGCATGAAAAGGAAGACTGTGAATTTCTAAAGTAATGGTGTTGTTAGTGCAGAAATCCCAAAGGAAGAATGTCCACTAGGGGGAGGCAAAGAGCTGGCATGAAGACTTTTTAATATACTTTATTTTCAAATTCTCATACATTAACTAGACAAAGCTATGTCTAGAAGCAGGACTGGAGTTCATCGAGAACACTAGAAATCTGAAATACAACAGATTCCGCAATTAAGCTGTAGACAGATAAGTAATACACTGAGTGAAAATAAAAATTATTTTGTAGGCTGATATTTTAAACCAACAATCACCATTGCAAATATTTAGATATCATTTTCATATATTATTTACATGTGACTTAATGAAGGTCTGATATAAAAGTAGGTAATCATTAAAAGACTGCTTTTTTCTATCAAGTTATAAATAGTACAGGTATTAATATTCCTTTCTGTCCAGACAGAATTGGTTGAATTGTTTCCTAAGACATCATGGTAAAGTTCCATACACTTTCATGGATTAAGCAATAGATACATTGTCTTATAATGCTGGTATCTAACTAAGTATCTATTTGGTATTCAGAATACCTTGCTCATTTTCATGTAGAAGAATGGTATATTGACACTTCCTCTGTAATTTTCTGTTGATTTGTGACATTCCTTGACTTCTACTGGAATTACTCCAATCTGCTTTCTTCAACACATGGTATGTTTCTACTTACCAGATGACAACTCTTAAGGGATTCCAACCATCTTGAATTAAGTATCTACTACCCCAGAATCTTTCATCTTCACTGAAATCATTATATTTGAAAAGACCCTTTATCTAGATGACATGCTGATGTTTGAACTTCAGTGTGTTTCTGTTGTCATAACAAATTCAAGGTAAACTGATGGAAGCTCGATTTACTGATGGTCCATAACTCAGTTCTTCAATGGTAGGTGACATATCAAAAGTCCTCTGGTGAAACAAAGTCTTCCAAAATGAGAATGAATCACAAGAATAACAAGAACATTGTATAGACAGTATAAGGTTGATGACAAATACAATACCCTGATGCCCCCAGAACAAGGTGACAGATGTAGTGAATGTGGCACCATTCATTATCCTGCATATGTACTCCTTTATCCTAGTAACTATTTTTCTCATTAGGTTCTGAATGTGGTCACTACTTACAACCATGTGCTTGATCCAAATATGTGGAAATATATTTTGTTTACATCAGGAAAATTCAAGGAATCCTGAAACTGATATGAATACTGGAAGTTATTCATGTCACCAACGAAAACACTTTCAATTCTTTCTTTTGCTATTAGTTTCTCTTATTCTTTGTAAACTTCTGATACTGTAATCTGAAAGCTGTCAATGATATATTATCTAAAAAGAAATTCTATTTTGACAGGAATCATAAAAGTGACCGAATATATTATGAAATGAAACATTATGGCCATTTTTGTGCCCATTTAGAGCCAAATAATTTCCTAGCAGAGTTATCCATATGAAGTCTATGATGTTTATACTGAAGATGATTACATCCCTACACTTTACCAAATTCCTCATGTAAAGAATGATTCTTTAGGTAAGTGTGGAGTAAAAGAAAAGAAAATTAAACACAGAAATCTGAGCCAAATAGATTACAAACAAAACCTTTTAGGTCAATGAATTTTCTTGTCACCTAAATTGTATGTAACATCATTCAGAGTTCCTTGACTCCTGGAGATAAAGTCAAGGTCTGAAATCAGTCTCAGTTACCTTGGATTCTCTGTCAGAAGGAAAAGCACAAACTCACCCATGATCTGACCCTTTGGATTACAATGAAATACTTTCTTTCATTTTCTGCATTACCTTCTTCATCTTGTACATTTTCATCCCTACTTCTGGTTTCTTCTTTCAATAATCAGCTCCTGGAATATATATTTCTGCAATTACAAAAATAGCTGGAAAAGAAGCTGGGCTCATATAACAAATGATTGTTGTCCTTAATGTACTATGTTATCTCTCATCTCCTTTGCTGTCCCTTAGGTATCTCATATTGTTACAGTATCTCACTTTGTTATCTGATATATTGAATTTATTTGTATTTGGTTATTTGAAATTTGATAGGGAAGGGGGGAAAACCAAGATGTTGGGTGGGGGGTGGGGGGGCGGGTAATGGGTACCAAGACATGTGAAAGGGTATCAATGTATGTGAATTAATGCACCTTCTATCTGGCAAATATCATGTAACCCTTTTATTAATTACAATAAAAAATAAAATAAAAAAAGAAGCTGGGCTCGAAGGGTGGAATAATACAGAAGTGTAGGACAGTGTCCAGTCGCTGAGTTCAAGCCCATGGAGTAGAACCAAAACAACAACAACAAAAATATAAGAATCACATTCCAACAAATACTATTCAAGATCACAAGTATTAGAGTCATGACTGAAGCAGTGGTTTTGAACTGAATATTGAGGATATGACAACAAGACAAATTTGAATGGAATTTGAAGTAAAGACCAGTGTCAGTACAAAATGCTACCAAAAATACAAACTTGCCCACAGGATAAAGTTTATGTTTCTAGAAACTGGAGGGGCAGCAAGAAAATAAAAACACCAAAGATCTAATCATCTTTGAGATGTAGTGAGAAATCAGCTAATGCAGAAAGAACTTTGGATTATTAAATATAGCAGATAGAAATGCTAAAATATTAACAATTTATTTTCAAATAATTATTCAATGCATTTTCTTTCATTTAGCATATTATATTTCATATATTAAAATGTAGTAATATAATGCAGAAAATGTTTCATGATATTAGCAACTATTTGTGTTTTCTGTGTGTGTGTGTGTGTGTGTATGCTGGTACTAGAACTTTAACGCTGGGCCTGGGGCCTTGCTGAATTTTCCACTCACAGGTAGACTATTGCAATGGATCCACACACATCTGGTCCAGAGCTTTTGTTAGTTAATTTGGATAAGTAATCTTTCAGACATTTCTTCCTAGGCTTTGATCCAAAGATCTTATCTTTCTGAGTAACTAGGATTATAATCTGAGCCACTGATGCCTAGTTTCTTCTGCATTCTTAACATGAGGAAATTATTATTAAATAAACCTGTTGGACAATGTTCTAATTGATGTTTGCTAGTGGTTTCAGCGACTTGCATATTTAAATAAAAATAGACATTCTTTTCCCTATGATCTATCTGCAAATGTTAAAATAAATACTATTTGTGCTGGGTGATATGAAATAATATGGCTTTATATAATTTTCCACTTGACAGAATCACTTTCTTTGGTTCATTACTAACTAAGATTTACAGGCATGTGCCACTTGTGCCATGATTTCTTTAAAGTTTTTGCTGAAGTTTGAAAGGTCTGACTCTTCTGTGGAATAAGATATGCTGTCTCTGGAAGTAGATTATAATTGTCCTCAGTGTCACTGCCACTATAATCAACATCTGTATTCCATCTGAATGCTACAGAGAAAAGGAAAACAAATTGAAATCACACCAACAATATTGTAATCATAAACTCAGTGAACTCAAAAGACTTCTAAAATATTGCATTATTCCCAATACTTGAAATAATTTCCTGCTGTTACAGTATTGTTTTCCTACTTAAATCCTAAGAAACTTTAAAAATAATATTTAGAATACAAAAATACACAGAGAATAAGGTTATAGGGAAGGTGAGCCTTTATAGTTGTTAAATTACATATTATGATCACTTAGGGTTGTTATGAAAACTTTTACCTTCTCCAGTTGATAGTTTACATAATATCTGACTTCCCCTTTCACAAATACAGACATGCACTATAAATATAGCATCTGTACATTTTTGATAGAGCCCTTCTTGAAAACACACACACATATGTGCATATGTTGAAATGGAAGGAAAAAAAGAATTTAAAATTCATTTAACAAATTAGAAGGAAGAATTTACTTTCGGTAACAGTAAGAACAATTCTTTATATAAAACATTATTTTATATAAAATGCAATGAATATAATTACATATAAATTTTTCTACCTTAGGTAAAGAACAATATTCAACTATGTTGTATTACATATTTTCCCTTCTTTTCTTTTTTGTGGTGTAATTTAATGACTTTTGAAAAATAAAGATTACAAAAAATACATTTTTATGTTATAAAATCAGGACAAATGGTTCTTGGATATTATCTCTATGTCACAATTATTAATTTGAATAGAAAATGCATTATTTAAATATTTTGAATAGAAAAGACATTTAAAATTTCTTAAATGTTAATGTAAAGGTGATTTACAAATGAGTTACAGTTATATAAGGCAAGCAATGAGTACAATTTTTTAATATTATCCCCTTTCCTTGCTCTCTCTCAGAGTTTTCCCTCCTCCCTACCTACAAGTTAGGTAGTTCATTTTCAACATAGTATCTAATAAGTATCACTGCTGCATCTGTTGATCCTTTTTCTCACTATTTCTGTGCAGTCCCCTTAGATCGATGAATTACCAAACAAGACAAAAGTAAAGAAAAGAAAGCAGCAACAAAGAAAAAATGTTTAGTTCCATTTTCTGGAGTTCGTTTTAACAGATATTACTTCATATGGTCAGATACCCATAGCTGTTGTGCCTCTGTGGTCCTCTCCCAAGAATACAGTCCTTTGGTCTCATTCTGTGTCAGTGAGAAATGGCCCTATAATCAGAGTCAGGTCAGATTCTTCTTTATCTCAGGTCAGACATACATCAATGATAATTATTTGTGTGTGTCTGGTTTAAAGTATTGAAGATTAATAGTTTACAAGTGATCTGGGAAGGTAAATTCATGTATATGACTACGAAAGAGTAATTACAATGGCAGAAGTGTTGCAAAGAGAATGGACTAGACAGTGTAATTAGAAGCACTGATGAACCAAGGACAAGATTACAAATGGAAATGTTCTGATATCCTGTAAGATGGCTTTGCATTGTAATATTTACAGCCTTATGGTTGAATAATATCCCTCTGAGAATTAAATATGTGGTGGCTAGTGAAAACAATGTGCTTTGTGCATGTCATTGGAAATATATTGTGTCTGTTTCATTTCAAAAAATCCACAAATCCTGAAACCAATAAGAATATTGTAAGTTGTTCTCTCCTCTAAGGAAATCATTTCATCTTTTTGGAATGTCTTGCATTATTTTAATCTGAAAAATATCTTTCAATCATTTTCTCCAATCCAAGAAAAAGTTCTATATTGAAAGTATAAAAATAACTGAGCACACAAGCACATGTAATTAAATATTTGACACTTTCTCCTTTTAGAGTCAGATGATTTCACACTGGGACTATGCAAGTGAAATGTATGAGGTTTATATTGAGGATGGTTACATCCTTCAGGTCTACCGAAGGGAAACATGAATCTACTCATTTAGGTAAGATTGAAGGAAGATAAATTTCAACCTCAAATCTCGAACAAAATATAGTCCATGCAAGAACTTCCCAATCCCAAAATGAAGGAGGTTATTTGTCAAAAGTCCTCAGACCTCTTTGAATCCCAGATGCAGAGATGAGGTTCTGAATGACACTTGACTGACATTGCTTCTGGATGTGAAGGAGCACAACCACCATCCATTATGCAGTTTTCTATCTAAATATAATATAATTACTTGTCCTTCAACACAAAGGAATACTCGGTGGATGTTTATTTTTATTGTAAAGGTGAAGAACAGAGGGGTTAGAATTTCATAAATTAGGTCATGGGTACATTTGTTTTCAAACTATGTTACCCTCTCTCTCATTTTCTCCTGCTTTCCCTCTGTTCTCCCTCTAAGTTGTGAAGTTCACTACCAGCACAGTATCTTGTGATCATCACTATTTTAAGCTCACTGCTATGGCCTTGTTCCAGTAACATCCACGATTTAGTTTTGCATACGGATTTGTCCTTCTGTTTGGCATCCAACCGTGTATTTGGCATTAAATTCAGAGGTGAAGTTTTGTCTTGAAATAATGACATATGCATTTTTTATCTCACATAATATCTAAACATATATAGCTAATACATATTTCATTTTTGGTCATTGAGACAGATGTTAGAAGTCAAACAGTATTTGCATATTCAAGGCAAGCTCTTGACTGATGTTTTATATGCCCAACCATTTGTGTTTAGAGACAAGGTCTCACTATGAAATCAGCATGGCCTGAAACTCACTCTGCAGACCAATTTGATCTCAATTATAACTAGACCTCTTATCTTTGTCTCCTGACAGCTTTAAACACAGGCCTTCATTATAATGGCCAATTTTTTTTGTTTCCTATATGATTTGAACATTTGATTTTCAAAACTATGACTGCTATAGGTTAGTGACTCTGGCCTGAAATAGCCAGGAAGCTGAAATATGAGGATATGGTTTAATGTAAGACTGGGAAGAAAATTCTAGGACACTGATACCTTCAATTAACCAGCAAAATGCCAGAAATGGAGTTTGGCAGCCAAATAAAATCCGGAAGTTTAGGTTGAACCTCAGTAGAGGTCCCCAAATTAAGAAATAAAACATACATTTTATAAATCAACTATATGCCTTTTATAAATCAAATTTGTTTGAGGCAGAAGCAAAACATTAAAACATGCAGTGGTAGCAATTCTGTTGCCTTGAAATCAGCAGAATAATGATGCTTCACATACCATGACTGCGAAGCATTGCCTCATGCATCGTGGAATTTCTAGCTGAGATGCAGCTGAACAGACTTAGCTATATCCTTGTGACCTGCTCACTTTCTTTTCAGGACAAAAGCCAGTGATATATTTACAGCATGGTTTCCCATGCTGGTTTCTGGATTGCTAATCTCCCCAGCAATAGCCTGGGGTTTATTCTGGCTGACGCTGGTTATGATGTGTGGATAGGAAACAGCACATTCCTGGTCCAAGAAACACTTGTACTTAGACATAGATTCTAAAGAATTCTGGGCTTTCAGGTAGGTGAAATCTTAATTTTCTTCCTCCAAACTTTATTCAGAGTTTAAAAATTTTAAATATTTTCACTGAACTAGTGTTCATGTATTTCACTACATAATGTGCATACTTACAGACTGACATAAAAGGTATTTTTGTGGGCCTTGAATGAGATATTGTTCATAAGCAGGTAAAATAGCTCTTAAGATAAAGAAGTGTTTGAGAGGGTCAGTTAGAATGTGCAACATCTCTAGTCAAATGATTTTGATGAATTATTAAAAGAAAATTTATAATTTTGTTTTGTGCAGTTTTGATGAAATGATCAATTATGATCTTCCAGCTACCATTAATTTCATTTTGGAGGAAACAGGACAGAAGCAGATTTATTATGTGGGCCATTCTCAGGGTACCCTCGTTGGTATGATAAGAGACTAAATTATAATAAGTATTATAATTAACACATATTTGGAAATAAGTTAATTTAGAAACCTATGGTTTAGAGTTGAGAAAGGCCAAGAATTTAAAATTGTAAAAAAATAATAAAAATCATTATTTCATTTTGGTACAAATGAACACAATTTTCAAAATTCACAGTACTATAATTGATAAGTAAAATATTTTCCAATATGCTCTGAAAATCACAACTAGTAACATGAAATTTAAAAAGACATAAAATATACTGGCCAAGATCAATATATCATGCATATATGGAATTCTTCACACCTGGAATTTCAAAGACTAGTATTGGCATTTTTTTTTTAATTTTACTTTTTTAAACATGATTTTGTTCTTCAGGAAAACTTTATTTGGACTTTTGAGAATTTAAATTCTATTGGACAAAAGTAATTAGTAATAGAACAAAATACTAAAATTTGTGCAGTGTATAGCCAAGATCATGTCTTCAGAGTTTAACCCATTAGTACAGGAATTTTGAAACAAGTAAAAACATAGGTAAACCAATCTATTGCTTTGTTCTGTTTGTTTTCTTTTACCAGCTTTTGGAGCATTCGCAACAAAACCTCAATTGGCCCAAAAAATTAAGTTCTATTTTGCACTGGTCCCGATTATTACTGTTAATTTCATAACAGGGGGTTTTCACATACTTTCATACTGTCCACCAAGAGTATTTAAGGTTCGTGATTTCGTTGGCATATATTAGGTATTGTCTTATCCTCACAGATTTTTTAAATCAGAAAATATTTTATGTTCTCTTCTTTAAAGAAAATTTATGCATGTTTTAATGTGGAACAGCTTCTTCCTACAGCTTAAGTTTATCCCCAAATTATTTTTAGAATATTAATTTTATATTCTATAACCTTAATAAAATCATTTACATGTTCTCACTTTTAACAAATGAAGATATTTTAATATTGCTAATTCTAAGAAAAAGGACAGCATTCATAATGTATGCCACTTGTTACAATCTTGCTTTTTTGTATATATCCTTTTCCACTGACTAGAACCAATAAGAGGTTATTGACTAGAAATACCTAATGGAAACGTCCAATCTTACATTCAAGTGAAAACCATTTAGTTTTTTACTAGTACATAGTTGAAACATGCTTTACTCATGCTTTTCTTTTACTCAGGTGTCTAGTTTCTAGGTTTGGAAAGTTTCCTTGTGGCCCAATTTTTCTGAGAACATCAATCAGATTCAGTGCCTTTTTATTATCAACTTTACTTTATGCCCAGGACAGGTACACTCCAAACACAGACCTGCTTAGTTCTTTCTGTCTCTCAATTGATGGCTTACAGGCATGAAGCACTGCCTTTGCATAAGAATTTGAATCAAATTTTCATTTTATATATGTTACTGGATATTGAGTTCTAGATTTACAGGTTATGTGAGATTCTTCAGTGGCTTATCAAAGGAACTATTCTATTCTTTTTGGATTATTTCTCAAAAGAAATCTGTTAATTCCTGTGTTTTTCTTCATTGTGATGTCCTTTTTGTGTGTATAACAACTATATTTCTCATGTCTTTTGTTGTATAACTCAGATCCATGGCAAAGTGACATGCATTTTGTCAAATCCATTTTCCTAATTTAGTTTTTGATCTCTGTTGTGTTTGCATGACCCTCCCAGTTTCTCCATCTCCCACCTCTCCAGCGGTGCAACCCACACCAAGTCTGTTGAGACTCATTTCTCAGGTAAGGTGGTACAGACTTTTGAAGGTGTTGATGTTGGCTTCTCATGACAGCTTAAGCATTTATTGGATAATTCCTTAAAACTTAATTAATTGTATATAGATGTGTATTTTTCTTTTTATTCACTTCATTCTTTCATTTTGTCTCAAAGGTTTATATTTTTCATTTTTTCTATCTGAGATTAGAGTTACCTTGGTCTTTGCTAATACTTCTTGTGATTTTCCTAGCATTCATTTCTATAAATATACATATTCTCATTTTATGTCCTTCAATCATTTCAGAGTTTTATGCATACAAAAATAACTTGAAAGTTTCTTTCAAATACCTTGTAACAATTTAATCTTAATCGAATTCCTTGAATACATCTTATTTCTTCTGCTTTTCTCTAGTATTTCTTCCAATTCATCTTTCATCTTTTAACAAATCACCATTTTACAAGTATTTGTATAGCAATGATTTTCAAATAAATAAATAAATGTTTTCTGCTTATTGATTCAAGATATTATAAATTTAGGTTTGTTTTTATGCCTGTTATGTATAGTATAGTATTATAGTATCAAAAATAACTTTTTGCTTTTTCTAGTTCTATTAAGTTGTGTGTGTGTGTGTGTGTGTGTGTGTGTGTGTGTGTGTGTTTGTATGTACTGGTGCTTGAACTCTGAGCCTGGGTAAACTCCTTGAGCTTTTAGCTCAAGACTAGTACATTAAAAGCCATTGTTCCACTTCCATGTTTCTGGTAGTTATTTTGAGATAAGAGTCTCTGAACATTCATTGTTTGTCAGACTTTGAACCTAATTCTCCTATCTCGGCCTCCTAAGTAGCCTGGATTATTGGCATGTGGCTCAGAAACTTGCAGGTTGGATGTTTTATAAGTAAGGAAATCAAGTTCATTACAAACAACTAGTTTATTCTAGCCAGGTTGATAAAAAGGACTTCCAAAATATTCTCACATATACAACTTTGTCATAGTACAAGAACCATTAGAATTATGTTGTAATTTTCTTTTAGGTATCTTATTCTTTCTTACTTTTATTAGAAAAAGTATTTTCTACCTAAATACTTTCTTCAAATATAACATTTCAGCTCATATTTGGTGAAAAAGAATTTCTTCCCAATTCAGATTTCAGTGATGTTATTGAGAAAATTTGCAGCTATGAGATATTTCATGTGACATGTAACAGTGTATTTACGTTTCTGTTTGGATACGATCAAAAAATATGAATGAGGTATGTGTCATTTTGGTTTTAAATCAGTGCTTTTGTATGATAATGTTAGTGATGTGACATTATCTAAATCAATAGTTAAATATTAAAATCTAGAGCATATTACTTGCCCAATATATAAACATGTTAAGATGCACATAAACTAAATTATGAATTAGAATAAATTTTGTGTAGTATATCTAAAGTAACCTTGATGATCTGTAGGTATTTCCTTATATGTGTGTGAATGAAAATCTAATATTATATTTAGATGGATGTTAATCTCCTTTTCACAGAATTGATGTCTCTCTGTAGTTACTTGTCATTCAGTTTAGACTTCATTCTCAGAAAACTGTATTGCTACCAAAAGGTATCATATATAAACACAGATTTATTTAATTTCTTGCAATGTTCAAAATATAAGTTTCTCTAAAGTGATTGGAGAGAGATTTATCCATTGGCATAATGGAGTTCCACCAATGTGACAGAGTCCTGTTCTTCGAAAGATTTGAATCACTGAAGTACACCACCATGTTGTTCTTTCATAGAGTCACAGGCTCATCTGTTCAAACTGCTACACTGCTTTCAGGTATAATGTTAATTAGCTTCCGTCATTTCCTTCTTTCTGTCTTTTACAATCTTTTCTTTTGGATAAAGCTCTTCTAGTCTCTGTTTACTTTTGTGATCAATGTATTACATCCTGTTTAAGTCAGCAATATGCATCTCCTCTAATGTCAAAATTACTCTGCTGCCTGTGTAGAAAAAATAATATGTGATAGAAGAGCTTTTCTATCATTTATTCTCAAAAGTAATAATTACATGTAAAATGGGAAACTGGTATTTGCATACTTGCTGTCATTTTAGGATGTCTTACAATCTTTATGGGATGATGAGAAAGGGAATTATGTGGGAGAGGTGTCTATGTATTAATGGTGATGAGTTTTCATCCCTGCTTAATCAGAAGACTCTTCCAAGTGCTAACCAAATTACTGAAGATGAAATTACTTCATCTTCTTAATTCCATTGATCCCCATGTGAGCTGATTTCTCTACACAGGCAAGATCATCTTACTGGAGTTGACTTTTCTTTTTTTTATTTCCTTTATTTCTCATTTTTTCTTTTCTTTTCTTTTTGGATTATTTACTAGTCCGAGTAACAAAAATTTGGCTTTGATCTGAGTATCAAACTCAAGTTCTTGAGCATTCTAGACAAATGCTTTGCAAAAGAATAAAAAGTCTAGTGTGGAAAATAACAAATTTGCATTTTAAATTAAGAGAAATATTGTTTCCTAATGAAATTATAAAGCGTTACTTCCATGTTTTCCTTGGAGTCTTCTTGGGTACTATAATAATTTACAACAGTTTTCAACTTATGAAAAAATACGTAAAATGCACTTTAATATATGTATGCCTATATATTTAATATTAAGTTCTCTAGAATCATGCTTTTGTATCTGTTGTTCAAGTGGTAAAATACATTATACTGGAAATAGTCCCAGATTTATATAAGGACATTGAACGTGAATTCCTGGGACATATTACAAAATAAGAAGTTAAAACTCAGTTGTTTTTTAGAAATAATAATCTATTTCATCCTTTTTCAAAGCTATTCATTGAGGTACATTTCAAGCTTATGACTATGGAAGTGCTTCTCTAAATTTCTAACATTATAATCAGGTATGTTTTCTTTTTAAAATACATTGATCTTTTGAAAACATGTGGTAGAATTCTAACCAATCATTTTTTTAAAGACTGTGATATACATTCTATTTCCATGAAGGTGGCACAGGTGAATCTAGAATGAATTCTAATTATAGTATTATTATAACTTGTGGTAACATGACCCAAACACACATGTTTTCTATTTAATATCTATGCATCAATCTACCTATTTATATATCTATCTTCTACTGAGATATATCCATATAGTTAAGTATATTTGTGTCTACATGTATGTCTATATAAATATATCAGTAGATAGAAATATGCATGTCTTCATACATATATGAACATAAATATATAATTACTTATATCACTATTTAAGTACATATTGATAAAACTCCATATAGATTCACAGAAATGCATATACATATATATAAGTGGAGTGGAGTTGATATATGTGTATATCATATAATCAATATCTCTTTATGGTGAATAACACAAAAATCTTAACTGATTATCTGTATTTATTAAATTCTTCTTGAGTGCACACCTAGCACCTTCCTTAGAAGTCACAACCCAGGTAATTGTGCCTTGTGGCACAGTCGTGGACGGGAGGGTCCCAGATGCTGAGGTCACAGGTCTGCATCCTTTGTGGCCACATCCCCACATCTTCCCCCCACCATCTCCTGACTCAAACCCCAGTCCCTCCTGGTATAGATCTTCCCCATCACCTTCATAACCTCCCCTGAGGGTGGGAAACCAGCTTGCTCTCTTCCTAAAAAACTCTTTTCTGCCTGAACCATGTAGCAATTTCCTGTTTGGCTAAACATTACATAGGCCTTTATAATCAAGGTTGAAATTTCATAATTTCAATTATCCTAAACATGACATTAGTTTTGTTATTTGGTAATGGGAATAATTAATGTACCATTCACTGTTGGACATATTGTTAAGGATATGCCCCATTTTCTTGCAGTCCACTCCTCCAGAGTACAAGGTGGAAGACATGAAGGTCTCACTGAAATGGGGAGTGGTGGAAGAGATATTTTGGCAAATCCCAGGGATGTTCAAAACCTGGAACCCAGAATCTCCAATTTCAGTTACAATAAGAAGATTCTTTATGGTTGTACCATAATGATTTTGTCTTAGGGACGGATGCTCCTACTCAGGTTTTCAGTGATATCCTCAAAATTCTCAATGAAACTAAAGGAGACTGAAATTTTCTCTTTGGTTTTACCCACCTTTCTGCCTCTTGTAAGGTTCCATCTTTATGTGCATTGTAGGGTTGCTGGGGCTTGAATTGAGGGCATGAGTTCTGGCCCTGAGGTTTGTTTGTTTTTTTCTCAAAGCTAGTCCTCTATCATTTGAGCAACAGCTTCTTTTTTGTTGATTTTGATTTTGTTTTATTTTGCTGATTAATTGGAGATGAGGGGTTCACCTTCTTTCCTACCTGGGCTGGCTTTGAACTGTAAATTCTCAGCCTTCTGAGTAGCTTAGATTACAGGCATGAATATCTGGGGTCCAATATGTTTATTTCTTTCACTTCGAATCTATGATTTTCTTGTCACTTTTTCGATTCAAGTGTATTTGATTTTCTATTGTTTAATCATTTTTTTCTCTCAATTGTTTCCATTTGTCTATAAAATATTAGAACTAATAAATAATAGTTCATCCATCCATCCATCCTGAGGGGCATCTTAATTCATGGAAAATGTTGAGTCTTCGTGTGTTTTCTGACACGAAAGGAGCTCTTGGGCCGTAGGTATGTTCTTGGTTGGCAAGAAGAAAATCGAGGAATCTTGACTCAGGATAAAACTAGAATTTTTCTCTTTGAAGAGGTCATCATATAAAACAAAGGGTCTATAAAATCGCTTTGTGTACTTTGGAGAAGATAACGAGGATCCCATCAATTAGGCCTTTTGCCTGGAATGCTGAAGCATTATTTTACCCAATTTTTAGAAGAGGCCTTCGGTCACTGCTTACAAATTGATCAGCTTCTGTTTGGAGGAATCTGCTATGGCATTATTCTCTAGCTGGAGATAAAAAGATCGTCTTATATAATTTTTATAGGAATAATCATGCCTAGAATATGTTTTCTTCCTCATTAGGCTTGCCCAGGAAAAGGGCTACTTTTCTCTGTGCCAGTCTGCACATAGTCTTTCCACCCACCATGTGACCACTCTAGTAGTCACATTAAGTGAAGAACGCCAGAGAAACATAGGCAACTTGGTTTTCCTCATTTGCAACAATTAGTATATATTTATCATAGTCCTAGCAGAGGATCACAATAGCTCAACAGCTGTGTACATATGGACCTAAAGTTTTAGAACTACTCAAAGGGATGGCTGGTTCATAGCACCACATCCTCCTTGCATAGCTGAATAGTTGCTGTTCCCCTAAAAATTGATTCTACTATCCAGTAGGTCATTTTGTAGTATATCTAAACCTCTGCAAAAGAGACAAGATGAAACCTAAAAATAATCCCACAATTCCTAAATGCAACTTATTTCTCCTTTAATTTTCACAAATAATTAAATCAAATAATTCTGTTTCAGTAGCTGCATTACATTTTAACATTTGAAATTTATCTATACAAGACAATTAATGTAGTTCTATGAAGAGTTTTAAAGAGATCAACTCAAAGCTCTCACCAATTCTAGGAGGAAAGATACAAGAAAAGATAAATGGGAGGAATGAGAGAACGTAAAGCAGAAAACAATAGTTACATGATGGTAAAACAGCATTGCCAACCTAGCTCTTTGGATGAATCATAACAATATATATCCCAATAATTTTCACAGAATTACTAGATATTTTTTAAAACACAAACTGTATAAAAACGCATTGCATTTTCCACGTTGTCTTAACACTTCTCACAGATTCTGATTAAAGTGTCATTCTAAGCACAATGATTTTAACAATTCATTTTTGAAATCAAATTACTACTCCGACCACAGAGGAAATGGAACCCTTCATGAATTTGCATGTCATCTTTGTGCAGGGGCCATGCTAATGTTTTCTGTATCATTCCAATATTGGCATATGGACTGCTAAAGTAAGCACTAACATTCTCTTTCAATTTTCAAGTTTGTAAAATTATATTTAAGTAATTGTGCAAAGGTATGGGTATTTAACAAAGTAGGTACATGGTATGACTGACAATGATGCATGCTAAAACTTTTGTTTTCATAAGTACTTGATCAACTTTCCTAAAAATGAATAATGGAGGTTCTTCCAGCTGTGGTGGAGTTCCAGAAGCAAATGTGTATACAACAGTTAGTATTTGATATAATTTGACTTTTCACTTTCTGCCAGAGGAATCTGAATGGATAACTCCTATAATATTTCATATTGATTAAATCTTAATGTGCTGGAAAGAGCCAGCCAGAAAAGCAGTTGTTTCTATCTTGTTCCAATGTAAGCTGGTTTTGCAGTATAGTTTACCTGTAGTCTTTTTTTCATTTTTTCTTTTTTTTGTTGTGATTAATAGAAGGGTTACATTATATTCACCAGACAGAAGGTGTATAACTTCACAAATATTGATGATTCATCTGTAAGTTTCTGCTCAGGAATCTTGGTTACTTACCATGGTGCTTTTATTTAGTGCTTAATATTCTGTTAAGCAGGTTACCTGCTGGAGTTTTCAGGTAAGAACTTGTAACTGCATCAGCCCAGCAATGTAATAATGATGGGAAGGCAGCGCTCAGAGACAAGACTGGCAACAAAGAAGTCATTCAAAAGAGGTCTTGCAAGAAGACTTCTTGATCTAATTGCAAATTACACAATTCTTCTTAGGCTTTCCCTACATAGGGCAGGTGAATTTTTAAATCTGTTCTCCAAGACTGCCTGGAAAATAGAGGGATAATAATTTGGTTTTGCCTCCAAATGCTAACAAAACTTGAGGTATTTCTTCCAACAGAATATATTACAGATGTATGCTGTGTGCTAAATAATTTATACCAATCAAATGTTAATGTAAATTTGCATTCAGCAGTATGGATCCTTTAAACTGGTAATATTGGCTTTAGTCCTCTGGATAATGTAAATAGTGCTGTGTTTCAAAAGTCATATTCGAATTGGCTAAATTGCTCTTGCTATCACTCTTTAAAGGGTATTGTTTCTTTTTAGGGGAAAGCTGTCCCTTATATTCATGTTACCTCAACAGAATGACCAATTGGTCAGCAGGACTAACCTATTATCCCCAATTCTTTATTCATATTTTTATAGTGGTATATATTCAGAGGGGCTATCAAATCCACATCATCTTTTAGTCAAGTCCATTTAAGATGAGTTGCATTCTTGGGCAGCATCTGTAGGGGGAGCAGTTGCGGTTCAGGTGAAGTAGGAGTAAATTTGCGCAACCTAACTCCCAGAGTGGAGAAAGATGATCCAGGAAGTTTCCTCGGTCTTCGTTTTGTCAGGGTATGCTCCAGAGATCATAACTTGTATCTTTCTTAGGATTCTCCTGTTATCTTTACCACAGGGATGGTGATTTTAAATTTTAAATTGAAAACAAAAAGACTCACTCTAGCATCCAACAGAAAAAAATGGATTACTTGTGTTCTTGTTGCTAAGCCATATCAGGAACAGCACAAAGGGATACCGGGGAGGGGGGGGGGGGAGAGAGAGAGAGAGAGAGAGAGAGAGAGAGAGAGAGAGAGAGAGAGAGAGAGAGAGAGAGAGAGAGAGAGAGAGAGAGAGAGAGGGAGGGAGGGAGGGAGGGAGGGAGGGAGGGAGGGAGGGAGGGAGGGAGGGAGGGAGGGAGGGAGGGAAGGAGGAAGTGAAGGAGGGAGGGAGGGAGGAGAGAGAGAGACAGAGAGGAGAGAGACAGAGAGACAGAGACAGACAGAGAGGGAGGGAGGGAGGGAGACAGAGACAGACAGACAGAGACATGAGACAGAGAGACAGAGAAACCAGGACAGAGAGAGACAGAGACAGAGGTGGAGAAGGAGGAGAGGAGATGATAGAAGAGAGGAGAAAGAGAGAAGAGAAAGATAGCAGAGAACCAGAAGGTTCGGGGCTCACTGGTTTTTGAACTATGTGGTTAGTCTCTCAAGATCATCCTTTTGCAAATAAGAAACAAATCTACATATATTGATAAAGCGCCAGTGACATTGTTTATTTAAATTTCCCCTCAAAAACACTATTGTACATTGTTTTACTATACTTATAGGAAATAAAAATTAATTTCAATATGCTTCCAATAAAAAAGAAACAAAACTACAACCTACAGACCTCTTTTCTTATTTGACACAAGCAACACAAAACTTTCATCAATTAGGATTCATGAAGAAATTGAATGAAACTATTTGTGTTCATACATTCTAACAATCTAAGCAAGCAAAAAATGTTGCATTGGCTTCATATGATTTAAAAATACCAAGATAAAGGTCAATAAAAAATTATCATTAGATAAGCAAGGGTCTCTCATGATAGACAATGCAATATGAAACTATTGAAAAAAAGTCTTTGGGCTTCTTTCATCATTCTTTGATTTTACTATAAATCTGATAATATGCATCTAAGGCAAATGGAAAATCAAGATGATTATAGGAAGAAATTGTCTTCTTGTAGATGAGATTGGAGATGTTATGTTCCAAAATGTTAACATCCTCTGGGTGTGACATTATGTCCTGTCCACCACTCCACATTGCAGTTGGAAACTTCATGTCTTTGATATTGTATAAGGGAGGGGAGAACTAGAGAAAAATGAATTATAACAACATTTATGTTAAACATAGCAAACTGTGAATGGTAAGTTGATTATTTTCATCTATGACATGGAAATTATTTGTGAAATCTCATTTTTTCTCCTTAGGTAGATTTGAAATATTGTTAAAGCTTTAACTAACACTAATGAAAATCTAGATTAAAATGGCCTGGACTATTTAGATGGATTTTTTCAGTATCACAGAAAAAATACGAATAGTTTTTGTAATTTAAAACTCATCACAGGTCTGTCTATGGTAACTCTTACAGAAATATAAAGTGACCATAATCTCTCAAAAACAAATATTTAGGTAGATGTTTAAACTTTTCACACACTTCCGAAGAAGCCAAATAGTAACATTTTTGGAAAAGCAACTGACCTGATTATAATGTAACATGTTTAACAATGAACTTCCACAATCATAAGCTTGAATACTCCTTTGTCTCTAGCCTTAAAGATAAAACAGATTATTTTTATTAGATCATATGAAATAAATAAGACAAAACATGATTGAGTTTCATTGCCTAAGTTTACAATATGACCGGGACCTCAAATTGAGTTATCCAATGTTCCACCAGTATATGCACCTGGGTTCTAAATGCATTTTAAAGCATATTAGTTTGTAGGCAGACAAATGGATATTACCATGGTATTAAGGACACATGAGGTGCTTCACATTGTAACATGTAATGAAAACCCTACTCTGGAGGCTAACTTGACACGATTACCTTCATAGATGTTAAGTGAATGCTAAATAACAAACAGCCTATCATTTAACAATGAAACACAAAGCACTAAGATTTCCAGGGATAAGTATTGAGCATGCCTCTAAACATCAGAAAAATGTTCAAGTAAAATAAATAAATAAATTTTATACACATTTAACATTTAGTAACTGATCACCATAGCATACAGTAGAAGTCAATGAAACATGAAAAATCACTCAAATTTCATGAAGTTTGAGTATATATGTATTACTTATTTATTGTTCATTTGTTTGTTTAATTGTCCTGTGGCATGAACTCAGCACCTGGGCACTGTCCCTGAGTTTCTTTTTGCTCAAGGCTAGTGCTCTACCACATGAACCATAGCACCACTTCTGACTTTTCCTGAGTAGTTTATTGGAGAGTCACATACTTTCCTGCCTGGTCTATCTTCCAAATGCAGTCCTCAGAACTCATCCTTCTGAGTAGCTAGGATTACAGGCATGAACCTCCAGAACTATCAGAATTTATTCAGTATGTTGACTGCATACTTTTGGCTGGGTACTGGTGGCTCATAGCCAATACACACACAGAGAGAAAAAGAAAATGCATTTTGACATATAACGAAATTACATACTAAAATTTGTATTCAGTGTGTGAATATTTGCTAATTAGAAAGTATGAGAAGTTATCACCATCCAAATTAATGAAAATAGAACATATAAATTATGCAACTAACAGTTTTCCCTTATTCATTTATTGCAAAAAAGATATATAAATATCTAGATATCAGCAGTAAAAAATACTGCATTTTTCAATATAGTTAAATGGCATCAGAAATGTTCTTCAAATGTATTGTTAGTTAACATTTACATTTGAAAAATACAGACTAACATTCCATCACTTGGAGAATTTCCTTCTAATACTCTGAAAGAGGATGACTTATAAAATACTATGGTAGATCCAGGTTGCAAAAATAATAGGATAAAAAATGGAAAATACAAGTAATGGGTCTTCATTAGTATTCTATTGCAAAACATTAATAAAAGAAACACTTTCTTTCAAAAGAAGTTTTCTAAGAAGGTGGACCAAAGAAGTTTTCCAAGATGGTAGAAGTATTATAAAAATATTTCTTGAAACAAAATGGTAGAAGGAGCCATCTTTTCTTAGAATGTGATATTTATGCTTTGTTAAATGTCAATGAAATCTAAACTTTTCACTGTCCACTTTCTAAACTTGCCACTGGAGACAGGTAAAAATCCAAGAATATCTCTCACCTACTGGATTTAAGTGATATATGTCTTGAAATGGAGTAACAATGTAGTCTAACCAGATGGTCTTTGCCTTATGTTTAGATATCACCTGACACCTCAGTAAAGAGTATTGGTCCAAGATGATTTTATCTTAGGTGTCACATGAAAGATGTACACATAAACCTTCAGAGCTGGATAATTTCCATTGTCATAAAGCCCTGAAGACAGTCGAAATGGGTGAAAATTTGATATGAAATACATTTATACCTGCTTTTCATTTTGAAGAGAAATCTTACATTTCAGGGTTAAAGATGGGACAATATGTTTTTGGCATCATAGAATTCCCTTTAATCTGTTCAAAAGGGATTTCATCTGTTGATCACATAACCAAATACACATTCTCTGGACCTTAATAGAGAGAGAAGACTTTAAAGGGGAGATTAAAAGAATGAAATAGAGGCACAGACATGTTTTTTTTTTTTTTTTTTTTGCCAGTCCTGGGCTTGAGCTCAGGGCCTGAGCACTGTTCTTGGACTTTCTCAAGGCTAGAGCTCTACCACTTGAGCCTCAGCACCACTTCCAGCGTTTTTGTATGTATATGATACCAAGGAATCGAACCCCGGGTCTTCGCGCATGCTAGGCAAGCACTTTAACCACTGAGCCAAACTCCCGGCCCGACATGTTTTAACTGTAAATAGTGTAACATATTTTGAACTGATGTTCCTGGTGGAAAATGTCTTTCACACACATCAAAACAACTCTGGAAGAAAGAGAATAATATAGAGTTTCTGATAGTTTCTTTTCTATTTTTTAAACTTGATTTTATTATAATTTTGAAATTTTTCTTCTTGAACAGAGTGATAAGAAAAAATGTGCTTTTATTAAAATTTTAGACTAAGAAAATGATTTCAATCTATGAGATCTTTCATCTGCAGGTTGCTATCATTTATGAAAATTCATTCTCAGCTGTCAGGCAGCAGTGGTTGCTTTGTTCGTTATGTAGCCTCATTATGTAACGCCTTTCCATTTCCTATTGAAGAAAAATGAGTCATAGGATAAAATGACCTACAGGCCTTTCCTAGATTCAAGTGGATGTGACCACATTTTAAACACCAATTCATTGGAAAATAAAGTAATGCATAAAAGCTCCAGTCTTGAATTCTGTTCTGATTAACAAGTACTTCTAAAATTGCTTTAAAAAATTGTGCTGTCTAATTAGAATATCCTTGAATAATATTAAGAAATTGATATTCTAGGTTATTTCAGGTAAGTTGACTTCCATCAGTCTTGATGGAGAGAGGATGCAACTGTTTAAGCATAGGTCTGCCAGCGCTTAAAAATGTTTTGTATCATAACCCAGGGTATGATAAGGACACCTGCTCAGCTATGTTCATCTCTGCACTATTCACAATAGCCAGGTGATGGAAACAACCCAGATGCCCTAATGCACATGAATGGATACAAAAAATGTGAGATATATATACACAATGGACTTCTACATAGCCAACAGACAAGATAAAATAATGGCATTTGCTGGGAAATGGATGAAGCTAGAGCGAACCATGTTGAGACAAGTCAAGACCAAAGAAACAAAAGGTGCATGGTATCCTTAAAATGCGGCTATGAGATCCCAACAGTACAAGAGTGAGGACTCAATATTTGTGTATTCAATGCTATGGACATGGTACTAGAAATATAAACACAACTACATAGACATAAAAATTTATGACTCTATAGACATAATGTTTTATTACATAGATTAATATGTATCTATGACATACAAACCCTCAGCCTAATTCTAATTATGTTCTAAAATCTAAGTGCCAGTGATTGTATATAGAGATTTCCTTCTTGAATACTTGTTTGATAAATATATCATTTAAAATATAATGTAAAAATCAATGTTAATAAATTCTTTAATAAAAAAATGTTTTGTAGCACTGCTGGTAGCCAGGCGATGGCAAGCCCCTGGCCTGCCTTGGATGGATAAATAAAGCACAGCTTGTAATGAAGAGCTAGTGTTGTCAAAGGCAAAAATCATGGAATGCTACACAAATAAGCATGCTGTCCTCATGAAAAGGCCATGCTAATCTTTCCTGAATTGTCCCACATAATTTTTTATACATACTGCTGAAGCACGTGTAATAATTTAGCTCTAAGAACAACAATTTCAAACAGTAGAATTACATATATCAGTGAATAAATTTCTCATCCATCAGTTTGGAAGAAACCACTAGTTTATATGTCTATATCTCTTCATTTTAATGTGCTTGTCTTCATTAAACATGTTAATATACTCATATATTAGGAAAGTAGTGACACATAGATTTAAATATTTACCAATTAACATAATTATATGAAGTCAATGAAATTGTCACTTAAAACATTAAATTTCAATCAAAACAACACATACCTCATTAAATTTTTTGGATCATTTCCCAAAAGCGATGGAAGCAAAATTTCACATATTCTACCAAATATCACAATGCTGCATTCATATGTATCAATATAACATGAATTATTGGGGCAAAAATTTTCTTTCAGCAAAATGAGCTGAAAATGGCATAATTGAAAATTTTTAGACAATATGTTTTGTATAAGAGAAAAGAAAGCATGGAAAGAATAAGACATCAAACAAAGCAATAACAGTACAAATAGTAGAACAGTTTAATGTAGTTTAAAAAGGTACCCAATAAAATACTGTATTCTGAAAGACTACGCAAAAGGAATAAACACTTTCCTATTCAAAAGGAATAAACACTTTTTCAGCATATTGAACTCTATCTTATCAGATAAAAAAGGAAAGACTATTTTAATAAATCTAATGAAAACCAGAAGTTGAATACTTGTAGGCATTCTCTATAAAATGAAAGAAAAGTCAGATAAATGTATAGCACAAGCCAGGCATGGTGGCTCACACCTGTAATCCTAGCTACTCAGGAGGCTGAGATTTGAGGATCAAGGTTCAATGCCAGCCAAGGCATTAAAGGATCAGAGATACTTATCTCCAATTAACCTCTAGAAAACAGGAAGTGAGGCTTGGCTCATGGGTAACGTTGTAGCCTTGAGCTGAAGAGTTCAGGGCCACTGCCCAGCTGAGTTCAAGCCCCGTGACCCACACACACACACAAATGTATAGCACACTTAGATAAGAAAAAAGCCAACTTATTTTAAGAACACCTTATTAATCATAAGGAATTTATGAATGATGCTTTGGGTACAAATAAATTTCATGTGGAGTGGAAGAATGAAATAAGTAAAAGAGCTAATAGTAGATAAAAATGTAAAATATCAATTAACAAGAAACCTAGGAGAATCAAAGAGGCTTCATGTAAATGAAGAGATACACTGTTTTAGAAATTAGAGGATTCAAAATGATTTCTCTTTGTTTTTATAAGTGATCCCATTTGTTGCCAGTCATGGATTATGTCTTGGGAGTTTTCAAAATGTCTTTCTGCCTTTGAACTCAGCAGTTTACAAAAGCAGCATACATAGGTGGCATTTTTTTTCTACAAAACTTACTAGGTGTTTCATTGGCTGATTATATTGATTTTTTAACTATCTGTAAAATTACAAATGTTCAAATTACTAACTTGATGCAATGCCTATATCCTAATGTTTATTTCATCTAAAAACAAAAAAGAAGTTTCTAAACACCAAGGGATTATTTTCCTCATTTTGTTCATTTATTCAATAAAACAAAGTTTCTATAAGAAACTCTAATAGGAAAATAGTTTTGAAATAAAGACTAAATCCACAACAATCAAAATAATAATCACTGAAATTTCTATGCAGATTTTCTTAAAATAGAATGCCTACTTTGCGTGCTGAACAGCACTGCTGACATATGAGAGCTGGAATAAGAATAAGTAAACACTCAGTACTATGTTTAATAAATATTAGTGAGAGTACACTGTTCACACATACACATGCATACACACACACACATATGTACACACACACAAAATACAAATAGAAATAACAGACATGAACCTATATTGTATATATTTGTGTAGACCTAAACAATATGACACTAAATCATATACCCTTGGTTTTAAGAGTATATATATGCATAAAATATCTAGGAATATTAAGAACAAATCAATACACACAAAATATCTTTGACATGAGGCCATGATTATATATCTTACCTGGAACTGTGACAAATGAAAATCCCTTTGATTACTGCTTATGACATGTACAGGAATTGATTCTAGTGTATTTCAACTAAAACAGTATGGAATAGACAAGTGGATTTTTATACATGATGCCTTTTCTACTTCATTTAAAAAATATAAATAACAGGCCAGGAGTTTGGCGTAGTGGTTGAGTGCTTGCCTAGCATGCACGAAGACCCGGGTTTGATTCCTCGGTACCACATACATAGAAAAAAGCCGGAAGTGGTGCTGAGGCTCAAGTGGGAGAGCTCTAGCCTTGAGAAAGTCCAGGAACATTGCTCAGAACCTGAGCTGAAGCCCAGGACTGGCAAAAAAAATAAAAATAAAAATAAATAAAAAAAATATATATATATAAATAAATAACAGTATGTGCACTCAAAGAAATGGACACATGATAATGGATACATGCATATGTATCCATCAAATTATGTGTACCAAATACAAATAGTTTATATATCAATTATTTTATATTCAACATAATTATAAAATGGAAAGCTCAAGGTCTTAGTATAAACACTAGTACCTCCAAATTTTTTTTGAAAAAGGATAAATGAGGAAAAAAAGTCCATACTATTATACAACATATTATATTATATCAGTATAGAAATCAACATTTTGTGGCTTAACATTAGATCAGTGAAATAGGATAGAAAAGGCAGAAATCAATTCACACAAATTTCCTAAGCATTTTTTCAGCAAAAATATAAAAAAGCACTTCTTCAACAGAACATACAGCAAATGAAATATTGATAAATAGGATCTCACCAAAATAAAACATGTGAAGTTCCTCTGAATGATTTTTTTTTGGTGGGTCATGGGACTTGAACTTGGACTGGGGACTGTTCCTTTGTTCTTCAGCTTAAGACTACTGCCTTACCCCTGGGCCTGGATGTTGTCCCTGAGCTCTACAGCCCTACCCTTCAGTCAAGCCCCACCTTCCATTTTCTAGAGATTAATTGGGAGATAAGTCTCAAGTGCTTTTGTGCCAGGGCTGGCTTTGAACCTTGATCCTCAGATCTCAGCCTACTGAGTAGCTAGGATTATAGGCATGAGTCGTTGCACCTGGCTCCTCTGAATGATTTTAAGAAGGCAAGTTATAGAGTGGGAGAACGTATTTGCAAACCCTGTATCCAATAAAGGATGAGTAAATTTCACCAACTCTGGATAGTAATATAATTAGAAAATGGGCATGAACTCAGTGCATAGATTAGAATTAGAATGCCCAACAGGTTCAAGGTCCTAGATTGAACCCCTCTATAAAGGAAAGGAGGAAAGAGGAAGGGTAGGAGGGAATGAGGAAAAAGAGAAAATGACATAGATATTTTACTGAGGCAAATAAAAAATAGATATATTGGCAAACCTGTTTGTATTTGGGAAGTAGAAAGACAAAATTGTGTATGTTACATTTACTGTAATTTGAAGTCTTATGTGTAGTAATAACAATATAAATTCCTATCAATCTCTTCAAAATATCACCGAATTCATATTTTAGTGTAATACTGCAATCTAGTTCTATGAATTTACCTGCATGTTAAAAGCATTTGATGTGAGTTTAAGAATATGTTGAACAGGATTTTAGCCATTTTATATCCTATTGTTAAAATTAAAACAAAACATTACAATTTTCCTTTACCTAAAAGCCCAGAATTCATCATCTCTTGGACCAGGTGTTTCCTCTGCTGTTTCCCATCCATACATCATAACCAGAATAAAGCCAAGACTGTTGTTGGGGCGGTTGGCAATCCAGATGCCAGCACTTGCAAGGAAACCATGCTGTAAATATACCACATCCTTTGGCACTGAATAAGAAACATGAAAAATATTTTGTAATGTAATAGTCTACATGAAATGTAAAAAATAACAAAAACTACAGCAGAATTTAAAGAAATGGAGACCCAACGATAAGCATAAGAAGTAACTGAAACAGAGCTGATTCTTTGAAAAGATAAACAAGATGGACAAACCTTTAGAAAGAAAAAAAGAAGAAAGATAAATGGCCCAAAGGAATGCAATCTGATATAAAAGTGGTGATATTATAGTAGAAGCCAATAAAATTCAGAAAAGCTCTAGGGTTTATTTTGAAAAGTAATACCATAGAGAGAGAATGATTGTGAATAATAATGAAATATATAATATGTATGCATATAGATGATACAGGGAAAGTCACTGGACGGTATTGAATACTGGAGGGCTGGATGGAAGGGGAAAAGATGAATATCATGAGTCAATTTTATTTAAGTATGATTATGCATTTGTGAAATAGCACAATGAAGTTCTTTTGTAAATTAATATCCACTAATAAAAATACTAGGCTGCTTCTCACGCATTAGTAAGGCTCTGAATTTGATTCTTAATGTAATAAATCCAATGAATATACAAACTTAAATGTTTAGAGATCCCCCTCAAAGTTATTCATTTATAATTAATTAAAGAAAAAAATACTCCCTTACTTTGAATGGCATTCATGAATAGACACTGTGAAAGTTTCAGATATGACCATCAGAAAGGCAAGTTATGATTCTCATACCAGTAAGCCAAAGCTTCTCAGGGCTTGGCATGTTTGAGAGTTCTAAAATTTGTACTTCAGGCTTCTGAGTTTCTATTCTGTCCACTAAATTAAATCCCTGAGTTAAGTTAGTACTTTTGCTTTTCAACTAATGTCAATCAAATGCCACCCAGACTTTTGGTTTTGTGTCTAGGAGTCAGGAAGGTCTGAGGATTTTTAACAATTGAACTTCCAGGAAATTTGTTTATACAATTCTTGAATAGATTTCATTTGGTTCAAGACTTTTAACTTTTCATATTTTCTCTCCCTCAAATCTTACCTAAATTACTAGAGTCTTTCTTTCCGTGAGGAAATCTGTAAACCTGAAGGATATATCCTCCTCAGTATAGACACCATACACTTGACATGAATAACCCCAGTGAGAAATCAGCTGTCTCTAAAGGGAGAAGAGAAAAAAATTAGCTTCCTAATGTTGTTTGTATGTTCCTTAAAATAATAGATGGGAAATAACAATGTGAAAGATGACATTGATTAAGATACATTGTACTCATAATCTGACTTCTGGAATTGTAACTCCTTTGTACAAATGCTTACTACAAAATAAAAAATAGTTGGCTAAATATTGCATATAAAACATTTCCTATTTCAATAGAAAAGATATTTAAATAGAATATGTAAAGCGAATAATGACAACATTTTTAAAGTAATTTTTTAAAAGAAGAATAACTTACAATATTCAGTGGGGCTTCAGAGTTTATAAGATTTTTTGGAAGAAAACAAAATGTGGTTCCATATTTTGTAAGGACAAAACATCATGTCATGAGTAGTGGCAACATATTAAACCTAGTATACAGAATACAGTTATTAGCATATTATGGCAAGTATTATAGGACAATGTCATATTATGGGCAATCGCATTAATTCAGCTTGCTATCTTGTTCCTAGTTCTTGTGTATATTATTATTTTGTGGGTTAGACTGTCTACACAAAACCTTTTTTATTCTACTCACATTTCCAATTTATGTATACTACCTTTCCCCCACAAAGCCTTTTGAGCTCTCACTTACCTTTGAAGACTTGCAGTCAGGGTTTCTGTTTATTATGAATTTGCTTGAATTAGTCCTATCAACAGAAACATATGTTTAAGTTCTGACTTCAATCTTTCAGAATGGAGGTCCATTTGAACAAAAAGTCATTCTAGATCTAATGATTAAGGTTAAGATTAAATAGTACTGTAGTAGTGAGTTCCAATGTGATTTGATTCTCTTAAGAGGACTTCCACTTGTAAGAAGAATCACAGTGCAAGTGATAATGAAATGATGATAATGTCAAACTGAAGTTATGTAGCTGTAACCCAAGGAAATTTGGAGGCATCAAGGAAACCACTGGAACTAAGAAGTCAAGTGTTGTTTCCTGTATGTCCCAGAATGACCACATCTTCCCTTGATTCCACCCCCTTAGCTTCAGGAACTATAAGACATCTACTGTTTTCAGTCATTATTGTGTGCAAATTTGTTACGGTAGTCATCACAAGGCAATAAACTGTCTATCTTGACCACAGAAAAAAATGTAATACCTAGATTATACTTTGTGGATTTTGGCCAGAAAATTAATCTTTATCTATTTTGTATGTGAAAACTTCTTTCAGTCACAGCTAAATGTCACAATCAGTATATTATTGTTTTAAAGCAGCAGCAGAAAAAAAGAAAGAAAATAAAACCACACATTAAATATAGCATGATTTTACTCATTATGTTGTGAGAAAATTGAAAAGTCATATTTTGAGAGGTCGAATCTTGGAGTCCTTCTTAAAAAAGCTAACAACTGTAGGGTGGACTCATGTCAAAGACCAATAGCAAGCAAATACACTGTTAGAAAACTCTGTCCTGAAAGTGAGAAAAGAAAGACAAAACAACAACAAAAAATATCAGTGGTGCTATGGTGACTGCAGAGGAGCCAGGAGCCAGGAGACAAGACACAAACTTGGGAATACTTGACATGTTAGTCAAAATAAGCCAGCCTATATTTGCCTTTCAATGGTCAGACCCAGAAGGGGGATTTTCCGTACAATTGAATTTGACAAGGCTTTCACAAGGTTTTAAGAATTCCCCCACCTTATTTGATGATGCTTTGAGTTAAGACCTTTTAAACTTTAGACAGTCATACTCTGGGCCTACTCTATTACAATATGTTGAGGATTGCTGCTTAGCAGCCCAGACTAATGAGGAAGGCTAACAAGCCACAGAAGACCTGTGCCCTGTGCCCTTTGTCAACTAGGGTTCTGAGTTTCTGCCAAAAAGGCCCAATTATGCACACAGAAGGCAAACTATCTAGTTTATCAACTGGAAAAGAAAAATGTATATTGTCGCTGAACAGGATAGAGGCAATTTTGAGGACACCGATGCCGCAGACGAAGAAGCAGGTTAGGGAATTTCTGGGAGACATGGACTACTGCAGACTGTGGATCCCAGGATTTTCAGGAAATGCTAAACTCCTCTAGTTAAGCCCAGCGGGAGGAGAAAGGCCAGGCTGCGCAGGTAGCCTTTGAGATGTTAAAACAGGGTTTACCTTCAGCCAAAGCATTGGCCCTGCCCTATCTCCAGAAGGCTTTCCAGCTTTTTGTGGCAGAAACTAGAGCATTCTTGGCATAAATTATTTGGTTCAGCTATGGAAAGCAGTATGGCACCTTCTATCTGGTAAATATAGTGCAACCCTTCTATTAATTACAATAAAATATATGAAAATAAATAAATAAATAAAACCTGCAAAGGCAAAGCAGAAAAAAAATTATTTGGTTCAGAGAATCTACCTGAAGATACTGAGCACTATACCCTTTTATGGATGAGTCTCAGTATTTTCTAAAAGGATGCTTTGTAATGTGCCCCTTTGGAGGAAATATCTCAATTTTTGATAGCAATTGGAGGAAAAAACTATGTTCAAATTGTTTCCTGTTATTATGAGGCAGTCTTGACAAACAGATTTAAAAATTCACCTACCCTATGTGGGGAAAATCTATTAAGAGACTTGTAGAATTTGCAATTAGATCAAAAAGTCTTCTTTTTTTGTTATATAACTAAAAGTTAAAGGTTGACAAAAGATTCCATATAGATTGAATCCAAAGAAATCAAGAGTAGCTATATTTACATCAGATAAACTAAATAATTCAAAAGTAGAAAAGAGAGATAAAGTAAATCAATATTAATGATAAAAAGGTCAATTCAGTAAGAGGAAATAAGTTTTAAATATACATGCATTGATAATGGCATTCATAAATAAAGTAAAGCAAACATTAACAGAATTAAAGTAGAGAATGAAAAATTGTATTCAATATAATAGTAGTAGGGAAAATTAATCCAGTGTTCAGAAGTGTATAGCAGGACAAATAATCCCAAAAATCAGAACTGAACTGCCCTGTATATCATACAAACCCAAGATGTGTACAGAACACTCCACTCAGGTGCTGCAAAAGACACATGCATTTGTCTTTGTGCAACTGGCTTGTTTCACTTTTCATGATGAACTCTAGTTCTTCCTATTTTGCCAGTACCGGGGCTTGAACTCAGGGCCTGAACAGTGTCCTTGGGTTTTCTCAAGGCTAAAGCTCTATCACTTGAGCCACAGCATCACCTCCAGCTTATTCTACGTGTGTGGTGCCAAGGGATTGAACCCTGGTCTTCTTGGTAGGCAAGCACTCTACCACTAGGTCAAACTCCTGGTCCTGCACTTCAGTTCCATTTGTGTTCCAGGAAATTAAATCTTTGTTTTCCATCGTGTTCAATGAGTTCTTCCTGAGGCCAGCCTTGCATTATGATCCTCCTGCATAATAGTCCCCTGTAGCTGGATTCATAGGTACATACCACCATCTCCAAGTTGATAGTTGAAATATAGTCTTTCCCACTTTGTGCTGTCTGGCCTTGAATGGTGATCCTCTCAAGTTTTGCCTCCACTGTGTGTGTGTGTGTGTGTGTGTGTGTGTGTGTGTGTGTGTGTGTGTGTGCCTTACATTCATCCATCAACAGGCATTTAGGCTAATTTAATTATTTGGCTGCTTTGAAAAGTGCCATGAATGCTGGGTGCTGTGGCTCACATCTGTAATCCTGGCTACTCAAGAGGCAGAGATCTGAGGATCACAGTTCAAAATGAGCCATGGCACTAATGAATGAGAGACTCTTGTCTCTAATTAATCTCTAATTAATCACTAGAAAATGAGAAGTGGAGTTGTGGCTCCAGGGAAAGGGTGGTTGTCTTGCTGAAGATCTCAGGGACAGTGCCTCACAACTCACATAAAAAAGGTGGGGAAGGGGGCTGGGAGTTTGGCCTAGTGGTAGAGTGCTTGCCTAGCATGCGCAAAGACCCGGGTTCAATTCCTCGGCACCACATTTATAGAAAAAAAAAGCCAGAAGTGGTGCTAAAGCTCAAGTGGTAGAGCTCTAGCCTTGAGAAAAGTCCAAGGACAGTGCTCAGGCCCTGAGTTCAAGCCCCACGACTGGCAAAAAAAAAAAAGAAAAGAAAAGTGTCATGGTAAATATGGGTATATAGATATAATTATAATGTTTTGAGAAACATTCATATGGATTTCCATAGGGCTTTTAGCAACTTATTATACTACCATAGAGTATATAAAATTATATCATTTTCAGGAAAATGGATAGAAATTGAGATAATCAGGTTGAATGAAATAAACCAGAGCAACAAAGTCATTTACTGGTTATTTTCTTTTAATGTGGGAATTTTGTGTTTGTTTTGTTTTCTTTTTGCCAGTCCTGGGTTTTGAACTCAGGGCCTGAGCACCGTCCTTAGGCTTTTCTCAAGACAAGAGCTCTGCCACTTGAGCCACAGCACCACTTCTGGCTTTTTTTAATGTATGTGGTACCAAGGAATCAAACCTGAGTCCTCGTCTATGCTAGGTAAGCACTCTTACCACTAGGACAAACTCCTGGTCCCTAATGTGGGAATTTTTTTTAAAAGAATGATTACTTGTAGTGAGGAGAAGAACCATTAGGAAAGGGAAAGTGGAAAATAATGGAAAGAAAAGAGATGGGAAATAAACATAATCAAAAAAATATATGCCTGAACTGAAAAAAAATTCACAGAGAAATTCTTTGATGCCATTTTCTTTACTTTTCTCTGACCTCAGGTGTTGACTGGCTTTCTGGAGCCAGAGTATGTGTAGATGAAAGGCAGGAAACAGAGAAGGTAGGATTTGTATAGGGGACTAAAAATCTCAAAATAGAAAAGTACATAAAAACCAGATAAGATTGGAGTTCAGTTGGTTACTCAACTTTTTATCTAAAGATGACCATCTAAAAATAAACACAAACTGTGGTATAAAAATTCTCTAAGTTTCCTTTACATTAAACATACTTAAATACAATTATAATTTTGAGTTCTATTATCAATGTTCAAATACTTTTATATAGAAGTGTTTGTAATTTCAGTGTTGAAGAATATTATTTGCTGTCAGGAATGTTCTCTTTCTAAGCTTTAAAAGACATAGTTCCATTCTTTTTTCCCTGGTACTTTTTTGATGAAATGCTATGTATGTATTTCATGACTATTAGTGAATTTGAAAGATTATTTTGCTTTACATATGCAATGTTCAAGGCTTATTGAAACATCTTTTAGTAGGTCTGGCATGGTGATTTGTGTCTGTAATTCCGTCTACTTGGGAGACAGACAAAGATCGAAAGATCAGGGTTATGGGTTAGTGTGGATAAAAATAGTAAGATCTCAAAAATGGATAATGATAAAAATAATCAGGCCTCATCTTGAAAATATACTAGTAATGGTTGTTCACATCTGTTATCAGGTATGTTAAAGGCCTACGTGAGAGAACAGTAGTCTAAATGTGGCCCCAAGCAGAAAGCATAATACCCTATTTGAAAAATAGCAAAAGCCAAAAAAAAAAAGAAAAAGAGTGGGGGGAAGATGATTCAAGTGTCTCAGAAGGTGGAAATATGGTTCTCCTATACACTGTGTAAAAATCTTTGTACAATTAATATATCAATCACAAAAACGATTTTAAGTTTTTAATCTTGAGTGACTCTTTAACTTCCTTTTACCCTTTGTGATTTTTCCATCTGAAGAGTGGGGACAATTTCCTCTTAACTGCCAGTTTTCTACTCAATCAGGAAATCAAATGGACATTCTATCACACATCTTGAAGAAAATGTTTGACTATTCCTTTTGGTTTTTATGAACTAGACTGTCAGTTTTTTCTCTTTATTAAAGCTATGCTAAATAATTTACTCTATAAAAGATTTCGAAAGGGATACACTGGAGAGGAAAGAAAATGTAAGTATAAAAATAATGTAGGTAGTAAAGTCAAAGAGGCGACTTGGTATAGGGAGAAACTAGTGTCTTGGTAAATATACTTGAATTGACTAAACTTCCCTATTTGAATAGCATGTTGGTCAACATAAGTGATAAGTCAGGATTTCCTGAAGAAGGCATGGAAATCTTAGTTACCATTAATTCTTTGCAAGTGTATAACAGAAAGTTGAAATTCTCTGTTACATGAAAAATATCTCTGTATTTTCTGCTTTTGTTAATGTTATTTCTGTAAAACTTTCCAAAGAATTAATATATTATGAAGACTTGGGAGACTAACATTTTTATCTCATTCCTTCAAAAGTTTGGACAAATTTGGTCATTGCAGAATGCTTCAAGTATGTACTCAAGAACTAATACAACACACAGATAATGAAATAAAATTTATTTGACAATAAATTCAGCATTAAGCATCCTGATTATGTGTTGTCAAGTTTTCAGCTTAGTATTCAACTTCCTTTATTTTCATATTTCAAACAGCAAATTTTCCAACTTTATAATTTTACCAACTACCTTTCTGTAGCACCATCCTTTGTGTCTCTCAACAGCATATATTCAATGAATACTGACTTCCAATCCATATGTTTAAGGTACTAAAAATTGATTTTTATTATAAAACACATTATGCATAATCATTAAGTGGAGACAATCACATCAGTTTGTAAATGGTAACTGGTGTGGACAGAACAATGTTCTCCAAAACTGATCTGTTGAAGTTGCTGCACTTGGTACTAAGAACGTGATTGTACCTGGATATAAGTCTTTAAAAATACCTACCATCTGAAAACTAAACAGAGCAGGGAGATCAAAAGAAAGTCGGTAGTGAGCATGCCTAAGGTTCAAAGCAAATCTTAGACTCAGGACAGTTAGCCTTGGCACAAAATAATCCAGATATCTACCAAGGCCTTCCATTAGCAGTCCAATCCAGCCCCAGCATGTCATTGCTTATTCTTAACAGCATGCCATGCTCTCCCCTACCCAGTTGTCAGATGTCAGAAGTAGCTAGGGACATTTCCCACCAACTCCTGGAACATAGGCATAGGAACTAGACCAACTAGCCAAGTCATCCAACTCAACTTTCTTCCCTAAACCCTGCCTTCTGGCACGTGTGTGCCCTCCAGTAGTTTTTCTTATTGCTCAGCCCTGCCTCCTAAGATTTCTCCCTGATATTATCCAGTGACAAATACATGTATTTACCACAAAGGACCAGTTTTCACTTGTTGCCTTCTCCTGGACTGGACAACTCCACGTTCTACCCCTAATGTTGACACCCCCTGGCCAGCAGGAAGTAGCTTCTAGCCCTATCAAAATCCTGGAATGATAGGCTCGCCTGGGGGAAAGGTCTGCTTTTCTCCATGCCAGTCAGCCTGTAGATTGCCCCCTCCCTACTCGTTTTCCATGCAAGAAGCCTCTGCCCAGCACTTGTGTAACCTCGGTGACCAGTACACCTGGGGACAATGACCTCCTCTTTCTCTTAGGTCATATCTTGGACATCCCTGGACACGCCTCCTTCTAACCAGGAAGGCTCCCAACCTCTGAGGTCACATTCCCATCCACTCTGAGTACATCTCCTCCCTGCCTTCTCTGTCCGTATCCCCAATCCCGCCAGGTGTAGACCCCTCTGCCCCTTCCAGCCCTTTTCTATGTGCACCTCCACCATTCCAGCAGTTTGGAATAAACTTTTCCTTTTTCTCCTGAAAAAAAAATTAAATAAATAAGTAAAATGTAATTAAGTTAAATAAATTAAGAAAAATAAGAGGGAAAAATAAGAAGGAAATTCAGAAGGAAAACGTAAAGACAGGGAGAGAATGGCTATTAATGTCAAATCGAGTGGCCTTTATATGGGAACCAACTTTGTTAAAACATCCGCTAGAACTGTAAGAAAATCAAACTTTCTGTTGCTTATGACATCCAATTTGTGGTATTTGGCCAGAGAAATCCAAGAAAATTAGCATAGTGATTTTGGTGGTTGCTCCAGAAAAACTCAGGATAGATCCAAAGGTGAATTATGACTATGATCAGAAACCTTGCTTCAACCTCCGCCTATTGTGAGAGCATTCTTTAAGTGAACCTTCCTGGCGCATTTTTTCATATGCACACTAAAGATGGTAGCTACCAGCTATCTAATCTTTTGGTCCTAAAGATGACACAGAATAATGCAAAAACAAATACATAGAATGTGGAAAACTTCATCAAAATTTAATGGAATCTTAATATTTTTGCATCTTTTTAACTTATTTAAGTGATAAAAAGAAAATGCCAAAGAAAATTGTTCACATTTCTATCATATATCTGGTATTGATCCAAGTAGAAATTTATGGTTAGAAATTCTTAGAGTATCCCCGAATTTTCTCACTGCAAAAATTATCCTTATCCCTCCTGTCTGTTAGCTTCTTTAGTATCCTTCTGTTTCCTCTCTTTCTCCCTCTCACTCCAGTTTTGGGCTTGAGTTAAGGGCATGAGCACTGTCCTTGGACTTTTTCAAGGCCAGAGCTCTACGACTGGAGCCTCAGCAACACTTCCGCCTTTTTTCTATATATGTGATACCGAGAAATCAAACCTGGGTCTTCCTGCATGCTAGGCAAGCACTCTACCACTAGGCCAAACTACTGGCCCATATTCTTTTGTTTTCTATTCTCCTTTCTGTGTCAAGGAGTTATTTAAAAAATGTTTACCAAAGTGGTGATAGGGTCTGGTGAGGGAAGGTAGATTTCAGCAGAGTGAAGTCTGGAAAGCCTTGATCAAGACCATTAGTCAGACCAGGAGTGTAGCCAACTATATAGTATAGTCTTTGTCTAAAAACTAAAACAGACTTATCTTTCTCTAAAAGGTTGAGAAACTCAGCTCTGGTTTGATTTTCAGTAATCTCTTTTACTGTTACCTTAAAGATTAGGACTAAAAAGATTAAGAATAAAAAACTTCCTAATCTCAAACAGTACCTAAAAGGGCAATCTGATAGTTGGTTTTCCATCAGTGTGACAAACACCTGAGAAAATCAGTTTAAGGGAAAAAGATTTGTTTTTACCTAATGGCTTCATTTGGTGTGTTCACATAAGACACCTCCTGGCAGACAGGAAACATAAAAGCAAAGATGAAGGATTCCAGGAGGTGGTATAAACTTCAACAAACTAAAAGAATATCAAGTTATAACTTCATCACTGTATTAATCTGATGAAACTATAGCCATTACAATCCAATAACTTCTCCAGAGAACCCCTCATATAGAAAGAGCAACTTTAATATCTGAACCTTCAGAAGGCATTTTTAAACATTCATGCCTTAAAAGTCCCCAAATCATTTTCTGACAAACTTTTACATTTTGGTTAGTCTTATGTGGAAGCTTCTATGGTTTGCTAATACATAATTGGTCTTTCTTCCAGAAGCTATATATTAGTTAAGGTCATTTGATTTTTCACTAATATAATAATTACATTCAATCATAACATATAAAATATATTCTTTTATTTATAAGAATCCTATTGTACCATTTGTAAGGAAATGGTAGTTTATCAAGTCTATGGTATCTAGCTCTCCCTCTCTGACTTCTGACAATCAACTAGATTTCACTGAGAACATATGTATTAGAATGCTTGCTATCAATACATTTAATCAGAAAGAAAACTTTATTTTGATGTAGATGTCTGTATTTTATTAATAACAGACTTTCTCATGTCACACACTTCATTAAAAAATTGTAAAGGTGATGCACAGAGGGGTTACAGTTACATAAGTAAAATAATAACCTTCCTTCCTCCCTTCCTTCCTCCCTTCCTTCCTCCCTCCCTCCCTCCCTTCCTTCCTTCCTTCATTCCTTCCTTCCTTCCTTCCTTCCTTCCTTTTCTCCTCCCTCCCTTCCTTCCTTTCTTCCTCCCTCCCTCCCTCCCTTCCTCCCTTCCTTCTTTCTTTTCTTCCTTCCTTCTTCCCTCCCGCCCTCATTCCCTCCCTTCCTTCCTTCCTTTTCCCAGTCCTGGGCACTGAGCTCAGGCCTTGGACCTTCCTCAAGGCTAGTGCTCTACCATTTGGACACAGCACCATTTCCAGCTTTTCTATGTATGTGATACCGAGGAATCAAACCTGAGTCTTTGTGCATGCTAGGTAAGCACTCTACCACTAGGCCAATCTCTGGCTCATAACATTTCTTTTGAACAATGTTATGCCTCCCTCATGTTCCCCTCCCCGCATGTTGCAAAGTTCATGTCCGATGTAGTGTCTAGTGAATGTCACTGTGGCTTTGGTTTCCCTTTTGTCCCGCCATTTCTGTGGTTCCCTTCCCTTCCGCAAATCAGTTAAACTATACACAAAGACAGTGAGTACAGAAATCAATGTCAACAGGGAACAAACCAAAGGAGGGAGAGGGGGAAGAATAAAAGAAATAACTGAAAAATAAGACATATACACAATAATCTCTTGCTTTCATTTCTCTGAAGTAGATATATAAATCATTACTATAAATGTCTGACCTATATCTGATTGTTTTAATGTTGAGCTTGATTTCAGGTACAAGTAAAGTAGTATATTTGTTTTACTTTGTGTGTGTGTGGGGGGGGGGGTCATGGGGTTTGAACTCCACCTGGGAGCTGTTCCTGCACTCTTCAGCTCAAGGCTACCACCCTACCCTTGAGCCAAGCCCTACTTCCCATTTTCTAGAGGTTAATTGGAGATAAGAGTCTGTGGTCCTTTTGTGCCCTGACTGGCTTTGAACCTTGATCCTCAGATCTCAGTCTCCCGAGTAGCCAGGATTACAGGTGCTAGCCACTGGGCCCAGCTAGTATTACTTTTTTTTTAACCTATAAAAAATTCCTTCCATCATCGTGAGTATTCTTCCTCCAGCTTTGCATTACCACTCAATTTCATTTATGTGTTTTATAGAGCAAATTATGATTGTTATATGAAGAAGTGTCAGAACTCAATGTTTAGTGACTTTTAACTTTTATATGGGTGATAGATAAATTTGAAACTTCTGATGTGCATCTAGTGTTCACTACTGCAAAATTTCTATTTGCTGGGTCTATGCACAAGGACTTTCCAGACCTTTATCTTTTCAGTGTTTCTATATCAAAATTTTTATTGTATATTTTGCTCCAGATATAGCTTTTGCTTTGAAAATGTGTGTGTGTCAGTTGATCTGCAGTCCAAATGAAAAGACATAATCACCTTTCAAGTCATATGTCCTACAATGCAAGTAAAAAGTATAAAGAATAATGTCAGTGTAGCCTCACTATCTCTTAATAGAATTTTTATTATTCTGGACTCAGTCCAAATTTACTTCAGTTACAGTAAAAGACCAGGGGAATATATTCTGCATTCCAATGTTTAAATCAAAGGAAGAAAAAATATTTAAAAAAATAAGACATATGTTCTGCAGAGTAAACCAGACTCAAAAGACACAGAAGCTGCATGGTTTCCCTCATTTAAGAACTAGAATGGATCTATACATTCTCAAGTAATCACACTAGACGGTAAAAGACAAAACTTCCCTTGGATGTGATAAATTATTCAGGACTCTAGACATTGACCTAGTGAGATCAAAGGAGGATATTCTTAGGAGAGGTTCAATAGCTATATGTATATAATCATATAAAGTGATGTTTATTAAAGCCAACTCCGAGAAATGGAAACAAGAGGTTTCATGTATTTTGCCCCTTGCTTTCTTTTCTTCCTTCATCGCTGTTTTGATTTCTGTACTTTTTGTCTTACATGTAAGTTTTATCTGTTTGGAGAGGGCAAGGGAGAACACAGAAATGTTGGGAGGAAGGATGAATAAATGCAACAATGATATGCACTAGATAGTATGTTGAAAATGAAGAATACAACTTGTGGGGGAAAGGGAGAACCTGGAGGAAAAAAAATGGGAGAAAACAAGGGAAGAAAGAAATGTACTCACTACCTGATGTATGTAACTGTGACTCCTCAGTACATCACCTTTACAATAACAATGAAATAAAAAATGAAATATTGTTGTTTGCTTTCCATATGCTAGGGAAGTTAATTCAAATTACTGAAGATAACAAAACCATTTCTTCCCACCTTGATTCTTATGAATGTCTTTTCCTTTCAAGACATTCTGGTATTAATGATAATAAGAGTTGAGATAAGGTCGGAAACTAGTATATAATCTATATAAATACACATGGCATTAAATAGATACTGAATTTTCTAGTTTATTCAAACAATGTAATTCCAACTATATATATATATATATATATTTTTCTTTTCAACAAGAATTTTCGAGCCACAGTGTCATTTCCCAAATGTGGATTTCTAACATTAAATTACAAATGATTTTAGCAAATCAAAATATGGTTTTATTTTTGTTTCCCAGGGAGCTATAAGTACTTATGGTGATTTTTAAAGAATGAACTATTATTTTTAGATAATAAACATTTAATTCTACAATTTATTTATAAATACATTCACATTGTTCAAAAAATCTAATCACCATGGCTTTAAATATATAAAAAAATAAAGAAGTTACCACTGTGTTCTTAGAGGTTGGAGGCTGAGTGTAGTATATTAACTGGACCATTGTGTGCATAGCAAGAGCCCCTGATCAAAGGCCATAATAAAACATTAAGCTTGGCTGAACATGTTTACTAATCTAACCATCTCTTCACAATAGCATTTCTAAAGAACAAAAGGTAGAGCCTTACCATCTTAATCCTTTTTATCTGAGCCAAATGATAGGATCATTTGTCTTGTACCTTTCGCCCCTTAGATTTTATATGTTTAAGATATCAAGATTTACTTTAATGTTTCCTAAATCATTTAATGATTAAAACTCCTTTGGCCAATATTTGAAATTTTCAAAGCTAGTATTTGCTTTTTAGGTTGGTCCCTTTAACATTAAAGGATGTCCTTGATGTTAAGAGCTCTGTTAATTTAATCAGAGGATAAAAAATTCTGGCTATTGTTGAAGATTTTGTATATAAGCAGTAAATGCACCCTTACCAAAATAAGCATCTGGAGAAACATTTTCCTGTTTTGTGGACACTGTAAGTAGACTTTGTGCTGAACATAATTAATTCTTAGACTCATGTGTTCTTTCTTTAACCAACTGTTGCATTTTTAAAGGCCTAGATATTCATTATTTTTGTCTGTAACTATGTCTATCTGCATTACAGTTTTATTCCTCTAGAATTTGATTCATTTTTGTATATACTTACAATTTTTGATTATTGGCTGACAAATGTAACTATTAATGTAATGAGTGCATAACTTGAAAACCTATACTTCCTTATTTTCCCTTTTGAAAGCAATAATAACAGCTCTCTCTAGTCATGCATTGTGTTATGGATACACTATGTCAAATAATTCAATATTACTCAAATCAACTGAGATTGAATTAACTTTTACTAATACAATGTGTGTGTGCTGCCGGTCCTGAGGCTTGAACTCAGACTTTGTTTACACAAGGCTGGTGTCCTACTACTTGAATCACAACCCCATTTCTAGCCTTTAATTGGAGAGAAATGCCTCATGAGCTTTCCTACCCAGCCTGGCTTCAATGAATAATCCTCAAAACTCAACCTCCTGAGAGCTGGGATTTCAAGCATGAGCCACCAACACCTAGCTACTAATAATATTTCTAAGGCTGGGCTTGGCATTTTTGTATTTTTGTCTGTAATCCAAACTCTTCAATAGGGAAAGGCAGGGGGAGGGTTACCTGGAAAGAATACCACAATTTTTAGAAACAGATAACCTAGTGTGAAATACAAGTTGCATGTTTTGTATATACTTATTGGGCCTGCCTTTGCTTCTTTGTAACGTATGGAATATAATGCCATCTACTTAAAATAATTTTTGCAAGAATTAAATGAGAATAATATCCATATTCACTGTTCACTAGATGCCTACTGTGTTAAAAGCTTAATAAATATTTGTAACATCAAGTCTGGCATTGTTGCTGCCTTATTGTATAAAAAGGAAGCAATTTCAGTGAAATTAACTCATTTGCATGTGTCACCTGCTGCATACACTATGCAGTATACAGTGACGCTCTGAGAATGTAAGTTCCTGCTATTATGCTAGAACTTACAATCAGGTATTTTAGGCATTTACACTGTCCAGAACATATCTGAGCCATTATTATTGACTCTTGATTACTGGATGACCCATAACTCAAACCATAGATTAAGAACCCTCACTTGACAATGGCAAATTACTTATGGGAATTATCTAGAATAAAAATTGAAAGGTCCTGGGATTTCTGAGGAATACTTTCTTGTTGGAATCTTAAAATATTGATGATTTATCTTTATATATAACTTGCCCTTTCCTAAAATTACACTACAAAGACAAGGTTGAATAAAATATAATTTTGAAAAGATACTAATTCTAATTTATCAACCAAACCTTTAGAACAGGTTATCAGATTTAGACTATAAGAATTGTAAGCCGGTTTTATTATAAGTCAGCATCTATACTAAATGATAAATGATCTTGAAATATTGTTGGCAAATAAAAACATATTCCTCTTCCAAGAATCTACATTGAATCTAGTGGTATAAATTTTACAAATTCTTTATGCAATTAAAATCTTTCTATATGAGATCTCCTAATGTTGTTACTATCATTCAATAGTTTCTCAATAATTATTGAATGAGTTTGACACAAAGAAAAATGATTTTAAGCCACAATTTAACTGGGCACCTCACGCATGCATTGCTCACTGCTGAATGAGGCTAAGATACAGAAAATAACAGTTCTAAGTCTACCTAAGGAGAAAAGAAAGAAAAACAAAGAAAGGAAGGAAGATATTCCTTCAATAGTTGGAGACTTTTAATGCTTAACATCTGACAGTTCTCCAATATACAGTTGGTAGTTACAACACAAAAGTACCTTTAAGATTTAAAGTTTAGTATAATCTATACTCACACAAAAAGCAAGTGACTATTGTGATAGCATTACCAGAGTCCTGTGGAAAGGAAAGCCTATGAAGAGGAATTTTAATCAAAATGTGAAATGTCTAAAGAGCTAGAACCTCCCCACCTTTTATGAGGGATTAGATTTAGTACAGATTATTAATTAGGTAATTTTGAAACTAAAAAGTTTAATTCACATTATGGCATGCATTTTTTATCACTGATGTATATTGCTCTTCCCTTGAATTGATTTACAACTACAAAATGAGTAACAATTTTGAAAGGCTGGTTTTATAAAACACTGGATGTTTAAATACTAGCAATACTTTGGTCTACTTGAGAATATTATTATTGAAGATGTGAGCTTCTGTTTCCCAACTATAAAATAGGAAAAATTGAATCTGAAAAAAATTCCTAAGCTCTTTTTCAAATAAAGATTTTGATTTTCTATTTTTTATTATTGAACCCTTGTTAAATAAATATATATCAGATCACCATAAACTGCATTGCTGATTGATCATATACTAGGCTTCTAAATGTAATTGTAATCCAAAAGAAAATTAGAAGAGAAACTACTTTCCTAAAATGTTCACATAGTACTCTAGATATGGTAGCATTTTGTTGTTGTTGTTGTTTTGTGGGTCATGGGGCTTGAACTTGGCTTAGGCACTGTCCCTAAGCTCTTCACCTCAAGGCTACCACCCTACCCCACTTCCCGTTTTCTAGGGGTTAATTGGAGATAAGAGTATCAGGTCCTTTTGTCCCCGGGCTGGCTTTGAACCTTGATCCTCAGATCTCAGCCTCCTGTGTAGTTAGGATTACAGGTGTGAACCACCACGTCTGGCTAGATGTGGTAGCATTTTAATAAAATGATGACAATCATTAGATCTATATATTAACTTCAACTCAGTAAGTCTTTATAAAGCAGCTTTTTCAAATGGTATTTTTTAAAAACCATGATAGGGTTAAATGGACCCAATATTAAGGAATCTAGAGAAATCAAAATCCCATGTGATCTTCATTTGCATTTTAGACTGTCAAAAATAGGTTGACAAATATCTTAAACGTAAGAGATAATAAGAATATGTTTGGCCTGAAAGTGTTTTTGCTAATTAAATTCTTTTGATAAGATTTGAAACCCTGGAGAGAAATGCTCTTAAATATAAGGAAAGAGGCAGCAATGAAAAATATGCTAAACATTAAGATTAGCCTGAAGATATCCACAGGTTCCCACAAACACACTGCCCAACATGATCAAATCAAGCTCACACATTTCTCTACTCTAAATACAGTTAAGAATGTCACAAAATATAAGTATAATGAAAATGCAGAATGTCAATCATGGCGTGTATTATTTTTGTTTGTTTCAGGCCAGTTCAAAATGTGGCTGCTTCTAACAGTAACAACTTTGATATCTGTAGTTGGAACTACACATGGTCTCTTGGAAAAAATAGCCCCTGAAAGCCCAGAAGCACATATGACTATTGTAAGTTATTCTGTAAAATCCCAGATGTGACTGTTATTTATGACAATGATGGGTTTAAAGTTCTAAGTGACTAATTAAAACTACTTAAGTAAGTTGTGTGCTGTTGTTTCACACCAGTAGTCCTAGCTACTCAGGATGTTGAGATCTGAGGATAATGGTTCAAAGGCAGACTGAAAAGGAAAGTCAATCAGACTCTTACCTCCAACTAAACACCAAAAAATCAGAAATGGTGCTGTGGCTCAAAGTAGTAGAATTCTAGCCATGAGAAAAACCAGTCAAAGACAGGCTCAAGCCCTGGATCAAAAAAAAAATCCTCAACTATATCTGCTAGCTAGATGCACTGTAAAGATCAGAAAAAGAAGCTAGGAGCTGGTGGCTCACACTTTATCCTAATTATTCGGCTATTCATGATCTGAGGACCATGGTTTGAAGTAAAAAAAGTCTGTAAGATTCTTAACTTCCATTAGCCACCAAAAGGTTGATAGTGCAGATGTGGCACGACTAATTGAGTGCAAGCTTGAGCTAAAAGCTTATGGGTAGCACCCAAGCACTGAGTTCAAGCCTCAGGACTGGCAAATACATACACATAAGGGCCACACACACACACACACACACACACACACCAATGAAAGACTTGATATGTATGTAATATTTACATAACCTAGTCTATTTATGAGAGATATGTTTGTGCTCTGACAACTGTAACTGATTAGGCCTTTCTGTGGCTAGATTTTTTTTTTTGCACTGCTATGCAAGCTCACAGTGGGTTGTGCAGTATCACAAACCATATGCACCATGTTAGTGAGGTTTGAGATACAACTTAGAGAACACCATCTTTAAGGTCCTAAATGAGAATTAACTTCATAGAGTTGATGATTCAGGACAAGACAAAGAAAACGTCAGAGAAAATAAAATGAAACAATAAAGATAGAACTTAGAAAATTTTGAGGATCTAGCAGAAGCAGAAGCGGGGTTGGATTCTACCATGTTATGAGAGGTAAAAGTAGTTGAGTAGGACTGCCAGGGGAATCAACAGCATCTGATGAAGAATAATCCAGTACGTGTTGATCTGCTGGGGACCAAGCATTCACAGCTCTGATGACAAAATCAAAAAGTTTGGAAGAAAAGAAGTAAAATGAAACTACACATAAAATATTTTCTTTGTAAAAAATATCATTACTATAACTTCTCCCTTATGATTTACCTCAATAGAGTCAGATGATTTCCTTCTGGGGATATCCAAGTGAAAATTATGATGTGGTGACTGAAGATGGCTATATCCTCGGCATCTACCGAATTCCTCATGGGAGGAAAAATGCAGAGAATAAAGGTATAACTTCATCTTTCTCCTCATTATTTGTGCCATCTCTCTCCCGTGCTTCATTCTTTCGTTTATTCTGAAGAATTGGATTTGCTTGTTCTGAAAATGTAACACCTAAGTCATATCCGGTCTTCATGGACAGTAAGAGAGATCAATAAAACTTATGATGATCATGAAGCTTGATAAACTGAATTATCATTATATATAGGCCATTAAACTGGAGGTTGTGAGAAAGGCACCTCTCACAAGAGAACATTGTTCTTGGATCCAGCACCTGAGCTATGACCCAATAGGTAAAAAAAGTTAGCCAGGTGTTACAAGAGGGAAATCAAGGAGACATCTAAGACACATTTCCCAAAGACATGAAGCTAAATTTCTGCTAGCACTAATGAAATTTTATTATTTCCTAACTGTACAAAGACTATAAAGTATAAGAACAATAAAACTTTGGATAACTACTTATAATTTTATCATTCACAGTGCATCTATGTTAACATAGTGCTGAATTTACCTACAATACAATTGTAATAGCTTTATTGGCATATAGTTGACATACAGTACACTAGATATCTTTAAAATGTGATTTGAGTAAGTTTTGGCACCTGAGAAGGCAATGAGCTGCGAACAGAGAGCTCAGATGCGCAAACATTTTCAACTGGATCATGCAAACTGATTTAATTCTATTTGTATATGTATCTTTGTGTAAACAACATGCTTATACCTTTTTAAAATCTTTTTTCTTTTGTAGGAAAGAGACCTGTGGTGTTTTTACAGCATGGTTTGCTCGCATCAGCCACAAACTGGATTGCAAACCTGCCCAACAACAGCCTGGCCTTCATTCTGGCTGATGCTGGTTATGATGTGTGGCTGGGAAACAGCAGAGGAAACACCTGGTCCAGGAGAAATTTGTACTTCTCACCTGACACAGTTGAATTCTGGGCTTTCAGGTAACAATAGCCATAGATAAATATGAACATTGCGCCAGGCACTTGTAGCTCATGTCTTTAATTCCAACTAGTTGGGAGACTGAAATGAGGAAGATCGTGATTTCAGTGCAGCCCAGGCAAAAGGTTTACAAGATACTTCCTCAGCCGAGAGCTAAGCATAATTGTACATCTCTGTTGCACTGACTCGCTTAGAAGCATGAAATAGGTGAATTATGGTTCAAGTTTCCTCTCCATCCCCAACAGGAAGCAAGACTTCACCTAAAACTTTGACCAATTAAAAAAAGTGATGGAGGCCTGACTTAGTGGTAAAGCATACCTGCATAAAGAGCAGCATGCCCTGAGTTCACACCCTAGCACTCCACCTAAGTATAAATAAGTGTTCGGGCTTAAAAAAATGCTAAGGGACATTCTAATTCCTTCTTGAAGTCCACCCCACACCTCATTGTAAGAGTAGGTTGTTGTTTTAAATACTTTCTATGATCTCAGTAACTATGACATAGGGAAATTTATTCCCCAATTGAAATGAGACAAGGAAATTCCTGGTCCCTAAAAATTCCAAAAACATCATCAGGAAAATGTTAAAACGTAGCTGGGAATGGCAGAGCAGTTACCCGCATTATCTTCAAACAAATTTCATACGCCATGGAAAGCTTAGCAAATGTCTCTTAGCACTGATCTTCTTGTGCCTTATTATTAATGAAGAAAAGAGGAGAATTTGGATTCTGCCTACAGGAGCTGAAGTAACTCAGGTGTCTTGAATGATTGGAGGATGAGAGAAGGGCAGAAGAGGAGACATAGTGTGCTAACAAGAACAGATTCAGCCAGGGTGTGAGGCTGATGATAAAGGCCTTCTAGATGATCCAAAGTTCTTTCTGTAACCCCTCTGTACAACTCTTTACAATAAAATTATATTAAAAAATAATTAAACTGGAGGGAGTTTATGTTCATAAATCATTCTGGTGTGTTTCTGAAGAAGGGATAGAGCTCACAGGAGAGGGCACCAAAACACAAAATGCAAAATCTCATTATATCTGACATTCCATTTGAGGGTTGGAAATGATTCCCACTTAGATACCATTTTGTTTGGGTTAGGCCGCAGTAGGGATGCATCATTCTGAAATGATGTCAGCTGTTTACAAGAAGCCACCTCCAAAGACACCTGCCAGTGGTTTAGCGTTTATAAGCTGTGGTGTTCAGATAATCCAGGTTTCTATTTATCAGATAGAAAGAGTCTTATCTGTCCATATGCTTGAAACTCTGAAACCACAGCAAACATATATATATATGTACATTCAGCTTCACTTTTTATTTCTTACAGCTTTGATGAAATGGCAAAATATGACCTTCCTGCCACAATAGACTTCATTGTTCAAAAAACTGGCCAGGAGAAGATTCATTATGTTGGGCATTCTCAGGGCACCACCATTGGTAAGCAAAGACATTGAGAACCGACAGGTTATAACCATGATATCACATGAACAACTTCAGTCATTGTAAAACCTAGCGCCCATGACAACCCAGTGATAACAGGGCAATTATTACAGAGATGGGTGAACAAAGAAGGGAATAAGGAATATATGGAAGGAATCATGGACTTATTACCAGGAGGGTGAATAGGGCGACCCTGATACCCCCTGAAAATGTCTATCAAGTCAGCACCTTCCAAAATCAGTCTTATGAAGCAGGGCATCTGACATGTCCATAAATACTAGATGCCACTGCTCCCATAACATACGCAACATTAAATCAAAAATCCTGTGTTAGAAAGTGGGGACATTTTCAAGGTTACTCAAGGTGAATTCCCAAAGCTGTGCAAAGCAAAAGCATTTGTTGAATGACAACCAACAATCCTTTGCCATACAGAGGTCTGCAGTTTAATGCAGTCCCATTTGTCCAAACTTTTTAATTTGTTGTGTTTCTGGGCCTTTATTAGAAAAGTTTCAACCTAGCTAGAAAGTTAAATAGAAAGCCCACAGAATGGGAGATCTTCACTAGCCATTCAACAGACAAGGGCCTCGTATCTAAAATATAACTACAGCTCAAAAAAATGAATCTCTCAAAAACTAATCCTCAAAGAATAAACTATCCCATTAAAAGGTGGGCTAACAACTTGAAGAGAGGTTTATTGAAAGAAGAAATAAGAATGGCCCATAGACATATGAAAAAATGCTCCTCATATCTGGTCATAAAAGAAATGCAAGTCAAAACAACTTTGAGATTATCTCACTCCAGTTAGAATGGCCATGATCAAGAAATCTAATAACAACAGATGCTTGTGAGGATGTGGCCAGAAGGGATTGCTACTACACTGTTGGTGGGAGTGTAAACTGGTTCAACCACTCTGGAAAGCAGTATAGCAATTCCTCAAAAGACTAAAGATACTACTCCCCTTTGTCCTAGCAATTCCACTCCTTGGAATTTACCCAAATGTCCAGAAACAAGGACATACTAAACCCAATAGCACAATGATGTTTATTGCAGCATTATTCATGATAGCTAAGATATGGAACCAACCCAGATGCCCCTCAGTAGATGAATGGATCAAGAAGATGTGGTATTTATACACAATGGCATTCTATGCTGCCATCAGAAAGAATAACATTGCCCCATTTGGAAGGAAATGGAAAGACTTGAAAAAATTATATTAAAGTGAAGTAAGCCAGACCCAAAGGAATATAGGCTCAATGGTTTCCCTAATTTGTAATAATTACTACACATCTAGAATTCCCCATAACAGAGGATCACAATGTTCATAAGGTCATATAGAAATGCGACTAAACAAATGAATTCTAGGATATGGAAACAAGAGGTTTATGTTAGTGATTGTTGTTCTTAATATACTATGTGAAGTTATTTCTTTTCTCCTTTTCCCCTTATGATTAATCTCATGTGGTTACTGTATCTGACTTTTATTACCTGAAATATATATATATATATATATACATTTATTTGTTTATTTGAAACAGGGAAGGGAAGAGAAAAAATCAAGATCATTCGGAAGGGGTGAGGGGAAGAAAAAGGGGACAAAACATTAGAAGGGGTATCAAGGTTGGAGAAGTAATGTACCCACTACCTGAGGAATGTTAACTGTAACCCCTCTGTATATTACACTGACAATAAAATACAATAAAAAGGAACCTAATAATCCATGACATATCGTTGCAACTCTATTAATGGAACATACTATATATTACTATTTTCTTGAAGCATATGGGCTGTGTATGTATTGCAATGCAGCAGTTTCCTTAGGACCCATGAGTAGACTGAAATGAGTAGCCTGCTTGTTCTGACACCAGCTAACCTCAATGTACTATTTTTTGTCTTACTTGAATGTTGAATATCTCTGTAGTATTAGATGATATTAAATTGCCTTCACCATGCTTATGAATATCTGATCTAGCACAAGTATCAGTTTTATAGCTTGTCTCAGCTACCACCCTCACTTAGTAAGTTCCAGATAATTCCAGGTTCATCAAAACAAAATAATAACTCCATTCTTTCTCTGTTTTCTGTTCCCATGCAGGTTTTATTGCCTTTTCTACCATTCCCTCTGTGGCTAGAAGAATCAAAACCTTTTATGCCTTAGCACCTGTTGCCACTGTGAAGTATACGACAAGCCTTTTAAAAAAACTTTCATTAGTTCCTACATTTCTCTTCAAGGTATGTCATTCTCTTTTGTTAATTATATCTAAGGTGTCCAATTGCCCATAGATTTCACATGTGTGGAAAGAGAACAGAACGACAGCAAGAAAACCCCATACTAAACAAATACAGCCATAATCTATCTCCCAAACATTAACTGTACATGTGTACATTAGTTCTTCTATAGTACTGAATATCCACTAGCCTGTGGGATCCCCCTTTGTTTCATTGCTCTTGATTTTGTGTTGCCTACCAATGATAATGATTAGTTTTATTTCTTCAAGATATTTTACTGAGCAAATAAACACTGACACAAGTATGTCAAGGGTATAATTCTACCACAGCAAGGATGAAAGCAAAATAGCTACTTATATAATTGGCATGATTTTTTGAATTCAGGGATGGAAGAGACTGAAAAAATATCTGAGCACCATAGGTAGTCTTATAATATTTAATGCTGCTAGTCATCTCTAATTTTTTTATTTAGGCTTTATAGTAGCAACAGGGAAGTAATTGAAAGGAAAATATTCTTAGGGCTCCCTGAGTCAGAGATTTGTATCAGGATATTTAATCTAGTTCTCATGACCCTAAAATGCTATTTTGTTTCATATTTTATTCAGGGGGAGAAATAGAGGGAAGAAAGTTCTCTGTCTTCCAAACAATTAGAATATATTTCTAAAGTTTGTTGTCCTGAATGTATTGCTCCCAGCCATTGTTTCACAATTTACTTCTAACCATGCACATGTTGGAATGACACTTTGATGGGGTCTGTATTATTGTTTCATTCCATCATCCTTATTACTCCATCCTGATTGTAACCCATCATGTCTTCTGCAGCCAAGACAGTTCCTCAGGTAATCAATAAGCAATACCTAGCATGGCTATCTTTGCATATTACAACTTCATTCTGGGAATTAAAGCGAGAAAACCTTGGCAACTCCCCCCAATGCCCTTTAGCGTACCACAGCTGCAAAAGCAGGTCCAGTAATGAGCCTTTTGTGCATCTGCATGGCTGTAATCCCCTAACAGTGCTTTCCATTTTTCAGCTTATATTTGGTAACAAAATGTTCCTCCCACACAACTTCTTCTATCAATTTCTTGGTACTGAAGTGTGTTCCCGAGAGATGATGGATCTCCTCTGCAGCAACGCCTTGTTTATCATGTGTGGGTTTGACAGCAAGAACTTTAACGTGGTTAGTATACAATACCTTTGATTATTGTTTCCTTAGCACTTGACTTTTAAAAGTCAAGACTAAGTGCACTCACACATTGAGCCAAGGTTCTGTATCTGTTTGTTGTTGTTGCTTTTTGGTGGTTAATTCAAGATAAAAGTCTCAACAACTTTCTTGCCCAGGCTGGCTTTGGAGTGCAGTCCTCAGAGGTCATCAGCCTGCTGAGTAGCTAGGATTACAGATATGAGCCACCAGTCTCAGCCCCTGCTCACTTTTATCATCACAATTATCCTAAAAGTAAATAGTATGCAGAAGTAATGAAAACAAAATTCACGACTCATTTGTGATCACCTAAATAATTGGTATAACATTTTTCCCCTTGGTGGAAGGCACTAAACCATATACTTGGGCAGACTTGTACACAGGGGAAAAATGTCTAGTCTGGACATTGAATAAGTGTTTGCATATATTTTGAATGCGTTAGTTTTTCCCATAGATTTTGTAAATATATTTTGAAGGAGACTCTAAAGTGACACACTGCTATTCTCCTAGTAAAGGCTGCCCTGAAAACATTGACCCGAATCAGAAAACTCAACTGTTGTTTGCTTTATCGAAGCTGCAGATATGTCTAACTATGCCCATGAATGTGTGTGTCTGATTTATAGAGTCGCATGGATGTGTATCTAGGACATAATCCAGCAGGAACTTCTGTTCAAGATATCCTCCACTGGGCCCAGGTAAAATGATTTTATTACTTTTAAAACTTAGTTTGCATTTGATCTAATGCACATTCTTAAAACATTTTGCTCTTGGTAAGTATTTTTTCTGACATATGGTTGCCATATGGAAATACGTACCAATCCATGTAAATAAAAACCTTATGAGAATAAGTACTTTGCTACAAAAGAAGTTATTTTATGTTTATAACTTGGCATGTAGTAAAAGTTACATTGGAAAAAACTGCATGTCGATATTTTTTCTTTTCTTTTCTTTTCCTTTTATTTTTAACCATTCCTGGGGTTTGTACTCAGGGACAGTCTTTTTTTCCCTGTCTTTTTCCCCAAGATTTGCACTCTACTAATTGAGCTACAGTACTTTTTATGGCTTTTTCTGCATAGTCTATTAAAGATAAGAGTATCATAGGCTTTTTAGCCTTGGCTGCCTTCAAATGGTGATCCTCAGATCTCAGCCTCCTGAACAGCTAGGATTCCAGGCATGAGCCACCAGTGCCATTTGTACTTGGATTTCTATGCATGCTTTGTCTGGATGATTGATAATTTTATTTTTGGAATCAGAAAAATAATGTTATAACTAAAATTACTATTTATATCACTGAAATGGAAAACAAGCAACTTGGAAATGTTTAAATTTTATTTTTCACTTGGTAAGAATACATTTATTATCCTTCTGTATTTTGTAATTTCTCTACATTAGGCTGGCAGATCTGGAAAATTTCAAGCTTTTGACTGGGGAAGCCCATATCAGAATATACTACACTATAATCAGGTGAGTTTCTTAACATTGAGATTGCTCACATTTTTAAATACAAAGATATAAGAGGTTAAACAAACTCATATATTTGTTTCTCAGGAATGTTGATATAACCTGTTCTCCTACATGTCTATGTCCTTAAGTTCCAAATGACTGCACTTAAAAAGCACTCTCAAAGCAGCACACCTTCAGATGTGAGATTTCCCAGAACTTAACATCCCCATTGTTACCGCACAGATTGCAGCTTGACTGGGATAATAGATGGATCATTCTAACCATGCATGAAATAGAGCTGGAGTTTCTGGTTATCTCAAACAATAAGTTGTCCTTTTTTGATAGCAGGAGGAATGCATTGAAAGGAATTCATTTTCATACAGAAGAAAAAGGCAGTCGGCTGGCAGGTCAAAACTGGAAATATTTTTCCATAGTCAGGAATCTTGTGTTCCAGACAGACTTACGGAGAAAAGCTTACATCTGTGGTACTACAAAGAAATTAGATCTTGAAGTCCATGATATCATTTGTCAGGATAAGTATGCATTTCTTGAATCAGGATTTAGTAGGATGTTACTGTAAGCTATAAACTCTTAACTTGGCATAAACTCTCCTTCCAAGGCAAAAACAATTCAGATTGGCCTTCAACTAACTGAACTGATGACATTTAAGAGCCATTGCTAGCTCCGAGGAAAGTGATAGTAGTAACAAGAAACAGAAAAGAGATTTATAACTATATATGACTGTGTAATTAGATACCTATAACAATATACATATATTCTCTACAATATTCTCTTATCTACAGATATCTGGTAAAAATTGCTATAACAAGTCGATTCTTTTGAAAATTGATATTCTTGAAAGTGTGATCCAAAATAAAACTAATAAAATTATTTCAAGTGAGGGGAGATTTTTGAGGTCATTTTCTTGCATCCCTTCCTGCTTTATGGAACTCCTCAACATCACCACAATAATGATGATTTTGTAGAAATAGTAACTGCAATGGTACGTCTTTTCCCAGGATTAAAAAAAAATACTAAATAAATTCATGTATACACCAGGAAAAAAAAGAATATACAGCTTTAAAGAGAGCTATGTTGACTCAACCACTGAAAACACTGAGAGGTCAATACAAAGTCAAAAATAAATAACTCAGGACATTGTGAAGGATACACCAGAGTTGGTAGAAAAAAACTACACAAAAACCTAATCACATGTCCTACTTTCAGCTTGAGCTTAAAGAAGGGAACAATTATTATTAAAAATTCTGATCACTGCTTTTGGGGCCAATAGCATCTGCATCACTCCCCTATGTGTGCAGTATATCAGGTTCTTATCCCAGGTCTATTGAGTCAGTCATTTCGGCACAGTCTTCAAATGATTTTTAATCTCATTGCCAGAGAGTGAGAACCACTTTTCTTTGTTCTGTACGGATACTGTTGACAATCTCAAATCAATTACTGTTAGAACTTACTCATAAAACTATGTTAGTTAATATTATACTGTACTAATATTGTACTATGTGTTGGATTATTGGGTTACATAAATTCTGTGTTTTTTTTCTCTTTGTTTTTTTTAGGACATACCTCCCTACTACAATGTGACAGCCATGACTGTGCCAATAGCAGTGTGGAATGGAGGCCAGGATTTGTTAGCTGACCCCCGAGACATTGAAATGTTACTTCCTAAACTGTCCAACCTCATTTACCACAAAGAGATCCTTCCTTATAACCACTTGGACTTTATCTGGGCTATGAATGCACCTCAGGAAGTTTACAATGAGATTGTTTCTATGCTGGCAGAAGATCAAAAGTAGTTGTAGATCTTAGTAATTATCTACCTAATACTTTTCCAAAGTTGTTTCTTCTCTCATGTAGTTTTCTGCAGTGGGTAAAACAAAATACTTCTTTTTGTATTTTTGACATTTAGAAATATATTGGCATCAGCAAACTTGCATTTGTCATTTTAATTTTTTTAATTTAAAGAAATTCAAGTTTTCACTCAGGAATGTATCTAGAAACATAGAATTCAATCTCAGGGATGTGAAACTTCCCTTGAAAATTCTCTTCTAACATCAGGAGTTATGAACCATCCATGGTATTAGATAGCCTTCGAATTGAATATTGACTCTTTTTAATGTGTGCTTGATCCCGAGTACATTTCTTTCAATTTACATTGTCAATTGCTATTGCTCTGAATCCCTGTCACCTCTTCTGAAAATGACACGTAACTCTCTTGCTGCGTAACACATCAGAAAGCCAAATGGGATATAAAACAAATTGAACATAGGTTGGAAAGCAACAAACAACTCCACTTTTTTTTTTTTTTTTTTTTTTTTTGCCAGTCCTGGGCTTGAGCTCAGGGCCTGAGCACTGTCCTTGGACTTTCTCAAGGATAGAGCTCTACCACTTGAGCCTCAGCACCATTTCCTGCTTTTTTCTATGTATGTGGTACGAGGAATTGAACCCGGGTCTTCATGCATGCTAGGCAAGCACTCTATCACTAGGCCAAACTCCGGGCCCCAACAACTCCACTTTTGAAGCAGGAATTGGGAAACAAATATTTTCATCCAGTATTCCCCTGTTTCTTTTCCAAAGCAATCTCAACAAACAAGCATTGTTGAGTTTTCACACAGATACGCAAAATATTTTGACCATATTGATTCTTTTTTTGGAAAAACCCATTCAGTCTATGAAAGTATTAAATCCACAGGAAAATTCCACTTCTCATTCTTTTCTTTTTTTTTTCCAGTCCTGGGCTTTAGCTCAGGGCCAGAGCACTTTCCTTGGACTCTCTCAAGGCTAGAGCTCTACCACTTGAGCCTCAGCACCACTTCCGGCTTTTTTCTATGTATGTGGTACCGAGGAATCGAACCCGGGTCTTCATGCATGCTAGGCAAGCACTTTAACCACTAGGCCAAACTCCCGGCCCCTCCACTTCTCATTCTGACAACATCATCTCATCCTCTGTAACATTAGTACAGTAAAACTTTCTCATTCAGCTGCATATGTGAAAGCCTTGTGGTTGTTATTGCATATTTTGTCCCACATTGTTCATCAATTTTTATTTAGTCACATTTCTTCCTAATCATTGTTGAGGAATTGTTCATACTCACAAAGTCAAATTCAAAGTCTGCGTTTTTTGTCTTTTTTATTGTTTACTTATTTTCATTGTAAAGTTCCTATACAGAGGGGTTACAGTTACACAAGTCAGGTGACGAGAACATTTCTTTTTGAACAGAGTCACCTCTTCCCTCATTTTCGCCCAGGTTTTTCCCTCCCTGCCCCCTTCCACACCAATAGTTCATTTTCAACATATTGTCTAGCCACGATCGCTGGTGCGTTTGTTCACCCTTCCACAAATTCTGTGCTCCTCCTTCCCCTCTCCCAAACAGATCAATTTACATACAAGACAAATGGCACAGAAATAAAAAACAGCAACAAGGAAGACAAATAAGCAAAATAACAACAACACAACCTTTCTGGTTTCCCTTTCTTAGAATTCATTTAGATAAACATGATTTTTTTTTCCCCGAGTCCTGAGGCTTCAATCCTGAGACTGGGGATTTCTCAAGGTTAGCACTCTACCACTCAAGCCACAGTACCACTTCTGGATTTTTATGTGTATGAGGTACTGAGGAATCGAACCCAGGGCCTGTGCATGCTAGGTGAGAATTCTACCACTAGGACACATTCCTGGCCTTGATAAACATAATTTTATATGATCATTTTTATTAGCCAAATCCAACATGATAGTCTCATACTACCAGCTTTTCATTTAATTGACAGAGAAGTTAATTCCTAAATTAGAATCCAGTTTACTGCTGAGTTTCTTTTGAAAAATCATCTGTCACGATGTGGTAAATATTTAATATCAGTATCCTTATGTTTTAAAGAGGTTATTACCATTCCCTGAATTGCCACCTATCTCATCTATATGATGAGCAAGGTATGCCTCCTTGTGTGATGGGAGGGTTTTTCTTTTTATTGGATTACTCAGATGCCCATGTCATTTACATCATCTCCAAGCGAGCTAACTATCCTCATGAGCAATTAAGTACTCTTTCTAGAATTGATATTAGATTTTATGAATAGGCATGAGAGAATTATAGAAGATGGGTGTTTGCTAGAAAGAAAAATAATGGTTCTCCAAAAAAAAAAAAATACCAATGCAACATCATTCTGATTTGCTCCCTGGGCAAACGTCATTTAAAATTACCTCTGGAACTCAAGCCAGTGGATCTAAAATATAAATTCGTCTGTATTTGAAAGCCAAATTCAATACAAGTAGGAAAATCACTTAGATGAACTACCAAGGTATTGATTTAGATAACTGTTTACAGTCTAAAGTGATTGAGAGTATCAAAAAGCTGGGCCAGGAGTTTGGCCTAGTGGTAGAGTGTTTACCTAGCATGCACAAGGGCCGGGGTTCGATTTCTTGGTTACCACATACATAGAAAAAGCTGGAAGTGGTGCTGAGGCTCAAGTGGTAGAGCTCTAGCCTTGAGGAAAGTGCAAGGACAGTGCTCAGGCCCTGAATTAAAGCCAATAATGGCAAAACAACAACAACAACAACAAACCCAGGACAGATATCTTTTGGGGCCTGGAGTTTGGCCTAGTGGTAGAGTGCTTGCCTAGCATGCACGAAGATCCTGGTTCAATTCCTCCGTACCACATGCATAGAAAAAAAGGCAGAAGTGGTGCTGAGGTGCAAGTGGTAGAGCTCTAGTCATGAGAAAGCCCAAGGACAGTGCTCAGGCCCTGAGTCCAAGCAAATGGCAAAAAAAAAAAAAAAAGAAAAAGAAAAAGTATCCAACGTTCAAAAAATAAAGAGCTAAAAAAAAATCTATTAGCATAGTTAAAAACTTACACTCCTAATAAAAGATTTGTTAAAATATTTTAAAACACTGATGCATCTTAAAGACTTGGCTAGTTTTGGCTTGGCTCTGGTGGCTTAGGCCTGTCATCCTAGCTACTCAGAAGGCTGAGACCTGGAGGATTTGGGTTTGAAAGTAGTGTGGATAGAAAAGTCTATGAGCTACAGGCCCCGAATTAAAACAATAAACTCTTGGCTAAGTTTATGTAGAAGACATTGCAGATTTTTTTTTCTCACTGCTTTTTCCTTGATATGTTGGTTTCTTTTTATTGCAAGTCTGTGCAAGTTGGTATAACTGAGCGTAAGTGGGTGTGTGAGGGTTGATACTTCTGGGATTTGAACTCAGGATGTTGTACTTGGCAGGGTTTTCTATCACTGGAACCACACCTTCAGCAGAACAGCTTTTAAACAAAGCTCAGTCCAGCATCCAATTCTTGACCAATTATATCAATTTAGGATTAGTTCCTTCCCTGTCTCAAAATTTGAGAATGTTTCATACTGAATAATATTTTTACTGTAAGACCAGAAAATCCTATCCATTTTTTCTCTTGCTATCCTTTTACATGTACTATTTTCTCTACTAGTGTATGATATAACTTTTATTATATATTAAGCAACCTTCTGTTTCTGGCTATTTTATAGTTCCTTTTCTCCTTTTCATTATCAATTGTTAATATATACCACACATTTTAAATGTTTTAGCTTTAAAGTCTTATTAAAAATATAATTGTAACATGAGTTACATGTTACTCTGCTTTACCCCAATATTGTTAGATGGTTTTACTGTTTTCTTTTAAAATAAGTCATATTTTCAAGAATTTTGCAACAAAAAGACACCAAAATTTCTATTGAAATTGCACTGGACTGTCTCAATAATTCTCAAAGAATGAAACATTTTTTGAGAACTAAATTCCTTCAAAACATATGACTTACTTAATTTCTGTTCATAAGAAGCAGACATTTTTTTCTAGTATGTATCCTAAACAAGTCATTGTTCCTTTATAGCGTCCCTGGTAACAACTTTTGATGTCCTCTGTGGATGTTCTGAGATTGCACACCTACCATTATCTACAAATCCATCATATGTTTCAGAAAAGATAGAAAAGAAAGATTATGAGAGAGATGGGAACCTCAAAGTTTACAGGTAAAGTAAAAGTCACCCTCAGGATTGTAGAGAAAACAACGCTGAGTTCTATCATAGTAAGGCAAATTTGTGGGTTCGTGTTTTTCGTCATAACACTTTTTCCTTATTGCTTGTAAGAGCTTTTATTAAACACCGAGGCAGAGTTATTTGTTTTCTAAAGCATATCTCAAGTATTTGCTTGAAGAGGAAGAGAGAAAACTGCTTCTGCTAATGTATGCGAAAAAACATGGTGAAAGCTCCAGAAATCCAGCTGTGAAAATCAGAATTTTGCTTTTGGTTAATCCTTTTGAGTGGGAAGGAACACTTGATAGGTTAATTGAGCTAGTCACAGCATGGAGTACGACGTGCATTAGAGTGTATGTTTACATTAACCTTACTATCTAACCTTTGTTCTGAAATGAAAATATGATACCCTAAATAGGAAACTGTAGCAAGACTAAACATATTCCAAAATCAAGGGCAGGGAAACATCACACAATGTAAACAGAACTGATAGACTGACCAGAACATGGGATTGACTGAGAGATCATCTAATTTAACTTTGTTGTCTAATGAGTTTTTAGGAAGTTAAAATTCATGTATTTGTAATTTCTTTAAATTATATAAAAATTATACATTTCTCTAGATTATATACTTTTCTAATATATATGTGTATATATATACATATATGTATGAAATGTTTGGTTTGATCCAAACCACACATAACAAATCAACCAACAAAGAAGGCTCATTGTTAAAATCTTATGATTTTCTTATTTCTAGAATTGTTCCATCTCATATCTTGGAGCTGCATTTGATTAACAGTACCTGAAATTGTAATAATGAAATATCAGGTAACAGAGACTACTCTATTGTCAACACATGAATCATCTCCAGTCATATTTTTGTTTTAGAACCTCAAAGTATCACATGAGTGGAAACTACTACTTTGTAAATGAAATTGGATATTGACATACAGAAATGTGAAACTTCTTAAAAGTTAAATACATCTATGAGTAAATGTGAAACCATTGAAACTATTATAGTGACTGAAGCAAAAGCAACTCCAACTACAGTCGCAAAACTGACTCCAATATGATTCCCAATTGATAGAAGCCAAAGAAATAAAATATTTAAGCAGTCCTATTCTACTAAGTCTCAGCAAATGGCCCAAAGAAAAATTGGAGTGAAATGTGTTTGCAGTCCTCTCTTAGGATCTTATTGTATATACACACAGTCTAAAATTCAAGAATGCATTAAGGACTATTGTTCATCTAAAGATAAATTGCAAAAATGCAAAAGCATAGCTTTTGAATTATTTTAGAAGATTGGTTGTTTTAGCTTACTCAAATTACCATATGCTAGAATAAGTTTGCATAATTGAATACAGAAATCTAAATATTTCTAAAATTTTTTTCAGTTTTTCTAAGAGCATTTTTCCACCCAGTACAGACACCAAAACTGGGCCTCTCCGAAGGACATGGAAAGAAGAGTAGGATCAAAAGAAACAAAAGGTCATTTGTTGTTATTCAAGTTTATTTTGGTTGCTAATATGGTTGTTGGTTTTTTAATGATTTTTTCCCTTCTGTTTTGTTTCTTTAGTGATCTGTAGACTTTAAAAGATACACTCTATAAGAACAAGAGACAATTGTATATAATATTTTCTGCCCATTCTTGTACTTGATTTTCATATCAAAGTCTGAAACCAAAAACACTTGAGGAATTGCAATTGAGGGTCCCAAAAAATTACAGAGAGGCATTGCTTGTGTGACAAACTTGATTGCAGCTGCACTGCAGTGAGAGCTTATATTCTACTAAAAAGCTCTCGCCTGTTCTTTGAGGCACAGAGCTGGAGGAGTGGCTTGGCAAGCAGAGGAATTTTAATTCCATTATCACTCTCTTTTTCATCAGAACTCAACTAACAAGATTCTCTCCTCAGCATACATCATATCCAAAGCAATGATTCATGTGCCTCCAGTTGAGAAATTTCTGATTGCAACACCTTCTGAGCCTTTTAGAATGTGTATGTTTCACTGATAGCCACCTCGGGAAGAAAAGAGCTGGGTTTGAAACTCTGTCAGGACTTGAAGGCAGACCTTCAGTAAGTGTGATCGGTAATAATTGTTGATTTATATATGGAGGGCTGGTCATGGTTAGTCACAAAAGACGTGGGAAGCCTTTGGAGTTAACAGAACTTTAAATGTTTGTGGGGAAGCTTGGGTTTTGAATCTTCCAAGTAAAGCAATACTACTGAAGTATTCAGGAGTGTAAGTTTAGATTGTGAAGTTTTCTAGACATTTTTTGTGCTTTCCTTTCATAAAACTGTAACAATTAGAAAGTCAGTAGATAGCACTTTATCTAAATCTCTACAGTAGAACATACTACAATGTATACTGGGGAAAAGCTAGCAATAGATAGTTTTGTGGATCTTTCCTTGGGGTTGTGAGTGTAGAAATTCAGGAAATAATGTTCAGGTAATATTTTAATTATTAAACTATCCAATTTAATTGTATAATAACAAAATTGTTGGATAATGATAATAAAATAACACTAAGCCCATTTAATTATTTACTATCTTTCAGAGTCTATTTTCTTTTCAGTATTTAATTTGATTGCAAGTCTCTCTACTCTTAGGCACAGCAGGTGCTCTACCATTGAAGACAGGCCGCCAGTTTTAGCTTTTTGCTGATTAGTTGGACCTGAGAGTCTCATAGATTTGTCTGCCTAAGCTAGACTGGAAACTGAGATTCCCAGATCTCCATCTCTTGAATCACTAGGATTGTAGGCATGTACCACTGGTGGTGCCAGGATAGAAGTTTTGTTTTTAAAGCTCTTTATTGATTTATTCCAATGACCTTTGAACCTCAATATTATTTAGTATGGTTAGAATCATTGACATGAGAATGTAGGGCTCAGTGACTGGTTAGAAAATCCTTGCTTTCCTACTTTTAGAAATAATCAACACCCTTTTATAATTTCTGAAGGGCACATCATCTTGACTGAAAGGTGACAATCTGGCTCTTAATAGCATAAATGATATTTTAAAGTTCACATGTTCCTTTACTTTATATTTGCAGACTTGAATTGAAATCTATCTGTGGAAATGGGGATGAGTCAAACCGATAGGGTAATACTCTCTAGAACACAGGTAGCTCAAGGAACTGTCTTTTAGTTTTATAGGGAAAGCCAAGTATGTGTGAATTTTGTTTTTTACAAATGTTTCTTTATTTTCTGTTTAAAATTAAGAGAGCTGTTCTTGCCAGACATTCTCCATCTGTGAAATAAATCATAGTATAGTCTTTTTAACACACTTACAATTTCAGATAGGAAGTGGGAGAGTATGGATCCAAATTGGGAGATAGGAATACTTAAAAAAAACATTGTCATCTTAGTTAAATATTATTTATTTTAGTTTCCAGGTCTGTTTTATCTTTCACTTACTTTGTAAAGAAATAGAGGAATAAGCAACCGTTTTTCTCAGTTCTTCCTTGGATACTTATAATTCCTTTGGTAATTTAACATTTTGAAGCAGTTACCTTTGAGAACTTATTTTGCAAGTCAAAACAAATGCCTTCTTTGTGTGATAGAAAACATATGGAATATTTACATACTCTTTAGTTATTTGCTATTCAACTTTGGTTTCTTCTCTGAACATCTTATTACTCATTCAGTCCTTTTTAATTTTTTTCTACTTGAGCTGTCCTATACAGAGGATTAAACCATAGGGGGTTTTCCTATGACCTAAGTGAAGATCCTGCCTGGTCTTCCTTCCTTAGGTGTAAAGATGTAATCCTGGATATCTTCTGGTGTAAAGTTTGACTCATTCTCTTGTAAATACTACTTCCTCACTCTTTCTGACTCACTCAGTCTTTTGCTTTATGGGCTAGGAAAACAGAGAAACAACTTAGAGTTCTCACTAACTTAATAATAGTGCAAAATATAAGTTTGTAGTTTTGGATAGTAGGTTAAGAATAACACTTTTGTGAAACACCAAAACAGGAGAAAAATAATATTTAAATTTTGTAAATGTCCAATTGGCTTCAGATTGAAAATGTCATGCAGATAAGGGCAACTATGACAGACATCAAAACGTGCTAAATGATCTAACCACTTGTATCACTGCCAAAAATCCGTTAATAAACTAGGCAGAACTGCTGAATTGACTGCTATAAAATAGGAATATTAATATCTGGAAATCACTGTCTAACAAAATATAAATTCAGCCATTAAGGAAAATACAGAAACCCTAAGTAAACTAAAAAGGAAACAATTATTTCTAGTAATTAACATAATCATGATTTTGGATTGATAGTTCCAGTTTTTTTATATTCATATGCTATTAACATATATATATATATATATATATATATATATAGTCGTGGGCCTTGAACTCAGGCCTCAGCATTGTCCTTAGGCTATGTCAAGGCTAAAGCTCTACCACTTGAGCCACAGTCCCACTTTCAGCTTTTTCTGTGTATGTGGTACTGAGGAATCGAACCTGGGTCTTTGTTCATACTAGGCAAGCACTCTATCACTTGGCCCATTAGCTTATAATTTTTTTAAAATAAATTTTAACAATACGTGTAACTGATTCTTAGAAGTTTTTTTGCTTATTGAACCACAAGTGCATTATTGGAATCTTTGTAAGTACTAATTTTTAGGTTGACATAAGGAACTTTTTGGTCATAATTTTAGATAGTTCCTAAAGATATATTTTTATGGTAAGTTGTAATACTGGTAGGTTATATAATCATGTAATAAATCCTATACAATTTAATACCTTTTGTTCATTAAAACATCACCTTATTTGAATGGAATTCCTTTATTTACTGAAGTTTTATATCTTTCTTTTTTCTCTATGTAGGTATTCCTTTTCCTCTATGTAGGTATTTAAGGTATTACTAGAAATAGGTTTTTTTGTAATTATGTTTGTAAATTTTCCTGTAAATTTTCTATTTATGGATAGATCCTTTCCTACAAGTGAAAAGTGCATATATATTGAAATTAATTTCCATTTCCTGACACTGTAAAGTTTCATTTCCTTTTCAAGTGACTTTTTACTTTAATTTTATAAAATTAGTCAATGAACTGCTGACAATAAAATTGAATGATCAAGAATTTTTAAAAATTTAGCAATGAATCTCCAAATGACATAAATGAGTTACTGGTTTTAATTCATGCATCTAACTGGTGATAATTATTTATTGGCATAATAGGGAAAACAATCCTTAGCCTTTTTCATATTTTTGAGTAGATATAATCACTGAGAAGCTATGCTTGTGAAATGCCTTTCAATTCTTTGAACTTATTCTACAGCTCTCTGTCATGAATCACATAAGTGATGAATCAGGAACTATTTTTATGCTGGGTATAGTTGTGCATGCTTATAATCATAGCTCTTTTTGAATATCTGATGTTGGGATCAACATCAATATTCCTAAGAATATCTTAGAGCATATTCATACTTCAAAAAGAAAAAGTATGAGAGTCCTAGATCTATAATTGGGAACTGGCCCAAGTAAGAGTGGCCTAAGTTGAAACCCCAAGAATTATTGATTATTGTTGATGGATATCTAGATTATCTCCAATAATCTGTTATTTCATTAAGCTGGTATCTTATCATAAAGCTTTTGAAAAAAAGTTTTCTGTGTTTTTTTTGTTTAAATTTGACTATCCTACAAATGCCATTAAGGCCATTGCTTAGGCAATTTCAAATAGAGATGCCTTTTCTATTTAAAGTATAATTGGGATTTTTCAACATGTTCCAATAGCAATCCAATTCAATAAGGAATCAATAGGAAGACCACAAGATAACGTTTTGTGTTGAAAATAAAACATTTCTTTGGAGCCAATACGTATTCTCAGAAAAGGCACTGAAGATAGAGCAGTTGTGATTCCAAAAATGCACTTCCAGAAGGAATTAAACTGTAAAGATTCTTGTGCTCATTGTGGGAATAACACTCCTCATAAGAATCTGCAAACTGACTACTCTGTGACTGTAGTCATCACTTCTAGTAGTGGACTTTAAAGTACCAACCAGTCAACAGATGTTAAGATTGAAAGATCCTTTTATTTTATTTTATTAACAGGGTGATGTATATAGAGGGGTTACAGTTACATTTGTAAGGTAATGAGTACATTACTTTTTGAGTATTGTTAAAGATCCTTATTTATTTATTTATTTATTTATTTGGTCATGAGGTTTGAATTTGCCCTGGGCACTGTTTGAGCTCAAGCCTATGGCCCTGCCTTTGAGCCAAGTCCCACTTCCTGTTTTCTAGAGGTTAATTGGAGATAAGAGTGTCAGGTCCTTCTGTGCCAGGCTGGCTTTGAACCTTTATCTTCAGATCTCAGCCTCCTGAGTAGCTAGGATTACACGCATGAGACACTGCACCTGGCTGAAGATCCTTTATTAAGACAAATATCCCTGAGACTGGCACATGACGCAACATAGAGAATGCTTGTTCAATAAGTCCTGTGCCTGGAGTTCTCGCAGACTGGCTGTTAGATGGTACTCATCAGATTTACCCTCTATGTGACAAACACCACAGAATTTTCACTTCATCACAAAACCAAACTCCCAGGATATGAAACAATATGAGAAAGCCAGCCCTTCAATTTATATCATTACTGTTGTTCTGATTATCTATACCAAAATTTGTCCAGATAGACCCTGGCCTGGTGAGGGCCATGAGCTCACACTCTGTGAGGCAGGCGGGAACACCACACTCATAAAGGACTTGATTCTCCTCTTACGACAAACTATGCAAAAGACAGAGAAAAGCGGGAAACTGAGATGATCTTCCAAGAGAAAAGGAAACTTAAAACCAAGGTATTCTTATCAACAGTGTATCAGCTAGTTCATGATGTGGTTTGCTCCTAATAATATGAAGTGTAAAGGAAGAGATAAAGATTTATCTACTTGCTGGATGAGGTGGCTGTAATCCTAGCTACTCAGGAGGGTGAGATTTGAGGACTGAGGTTCAAAGCCAGCCTGGGCACTAAAGAACCTGAGACTCTTATCTCCAATTAGTCACTAGAAAATGGGAAGTGGTGCTGTGTCTCAAGGGGTAGGGTGGTAACCTTGAGCTGAAGAGCTCAGGGACAGTGCCCAGACACAGAGATCAAGCCCTACAACCAATAACAACAACAACAACAACAACAACTATATATGTATCTTGGCTATGCATTATAGGAAGAAATATGACTTCAGTTTACCAAAGAATTTTTCATTTTCTTTGCCAGCTTTTTTATTACATTCTAGAGGATCTTATATGCAACCTCTGGAATGAGACATGTGACCCCCTCCCTTCCCAGGGAAAGTTGTGAAGAATTTCCTTACTCATCTTAAGGGAAATGGCCAACACATTCATAATAAAAGACAAGTTACCAAGAGAAAAAAGTAACAAACCTATTTGATCAAAATGTTATGTGACAGGAGAGTTTTGGGAAATGAATGCCTTGAAACCCAGGGAAAATTATATTTGTATGCCAGAACTCAATGAAAAAAATGTGATCCTTTGTATAGAAATGAGATTGGACAAAAAGAGAGTATGATATAACGTTAATAGATTTAGGAGGAAAAAGCCAACAGGGTCTGTAATATTTTTCTTGGACTGTGTATGTAGCTTTCCTTCTACCAAGACATCAAGTAGAAGTCCTCTGGATAATAAATGAAAAGGGGAGAATAACTTGTTCTAGGTCTATGGCTTGCTTTACAGGGTAAGCATTCTAGTGTTAGGATTTGCCTTGGGAAAGAAAATTTTTGTGTTTTATAACTTGCTTCCAGGCAGAATAAGGGCAAGAAAAAGAAAAGTGGGAGAAGGTGAGACATGCTTGCTTGAAAGGACTGCTAAATACTTCTACATATCTTTAGTTTGAAATCTAGAAATCTAGAGATATCTTTAGTTTGAATCTAGAGATTCGTATTTCAAAATAATATCTTCAGAGCATCAAGTCTGTAAATTATTGAAAGGTCAAAAAGATTAATGATGGAAATAATTTTCCTTTGTTTCTGAGTTCACATATAGATAGATACATGAACCTGCGAGGCAACAATGAATTGACTTTTGTCTTCCAAATGAATCAACATTATGATTTCCTGATAATGCCCTACTTTGTGTGATAAAAATATCTCAATTTCCTTATATTTACTATTTACATACTATATATTTTACATGCCATGTATTTTATTGCCTTTACTTTCAATACTTGATAGCTAAAGTGTTCTTTGACAGCATGTGGTTGGGATCCACTTTTTTGATAGAGTGTGAGAATTCCTGTCCTTTAATGTTCAATTGTTATTTCTACCTATCTAGTTCAGCATCTCTTCCTTAATACCAGTTTCATTTGACACCCAGCCTTTGGCTTGTCTTCCTTCCTCTGCTCTGTGCACAGCTGAAAAAACAGTGATGTGGTCTTATCTGCAGAATGAAAATAAGCTGAAAGCATTGTGGTCATATGCTTTATGCCATTATCTCACTAGAAAATAAAGAAAAACCCATCATCCAAGTGCTTTCTATGTTTATTGATAACATTGTGTACCAAGAGCTAAACATGACACATTCAGGCAGAGTATAAATGGCTGTTATTGTTTCTGTATAGCCCACAGACCAGTTAGAGAGCCAAACATAACATATCTAAAAGAATCACTGAATAATGGTGATGGTATAACTATATCTATATTTGTTAAGATCCAAGAATCATCAGAAATTTTAGTTATAGATATCACATATTCCATCTTATTTGTCACATCATTCAGATAATTATATGCTATTATATAATAATATGGTATTATCTCAATGACATAGATAAGGAATTTAAGTTTCAAGAAATTAAATGGACTACCAAAAGTCACACAACTAATAACAATGACAGCAAATAGTTATTAATTATCTACAGTGCAGCGGTAGATTTGGGAGTGGTGGAGCTGTAGTGACTGATCATTTCTACTCCCTGAGGGTGAGAATCTGAAAGCTACATCCTCATAGCTGCAAAATCCTCTGAAGAACACAGACAAAATTCAAACTTAAAATCTGTCAGCAAGCAATCCTCATTAGCTTCTTGACCATTGAGAGAATTCAGATTTTAATACAGATCCATATGTAGACACTGGCCTTTATGTGCTTGCTAAATTAAAGTGTGTCTGTGCCTACCTACTTTGCTCAATTCTCCCTTTCGTAAGTGAAGACTTCAAATGGGTTAATCAAGAATGCCTCCTGAGTATAGTCATAAGCTCCAGTTGCATATCACATTGATAAATCTCACAGTTCCTGTCATAGGAAAATGAGACACAGGCAATGAAAGTATTATTTCCGGTAATGTTTCACTGAGAAATTACTGGCCCTGCTTTCATCATTAATGTCTATGTATCAGGGCGGTAAGGCATTACTTATAATCTACATATATTTGATCTACAATATAAGAATTCAGTATGAAAACAAAGATGCAGCAAGGCAATCTTCTTTTGAAAATTATACAGTGCACCCTGCTATAGCAGCTCCAGGGAAAAACAAATCATGATTATTAGGAAGGGAGATCTTTGCATCATGTTGTTAATATTCTGGTTGGTTTTTATGTAAATTCAGATATGTCCATATAGCAGTCTCTAATATGGAGGGACATGCCTGAAGAAGCTTTGAAAATAAGGTTCTGATTTTGGTTTACTCCATATTTTTTCTCTAAAAAATCCTGTATGTTTAATTAATAACACTAAAAACTAAACGATTAAAATAAAACGAGAAATAGAATAAACGAAGGTAACAACTCGACTGTGACCAAGACTTAGCTATGGCATTTTAAGTTAAGACCCTTTGTACAAGTCACGATTCTATCTGGGTACTGTGGCTTATGCCTGCAATCCTAGCTACTCAGGAGACTGAGATCTGAGGATCAAGGTTCAAAGTCAGACTGGGCACAAAAGGACTTGAGACTCTTATCTCTAATTAACCTCTAGAAAACAGGAAGTGGGGCTTGGCTCAAGAGTAGGGAGTCTTTAGCTGAAGAGTTCAGGGACAGCGCCCAGGCCTGATTCTGATTCTGATTCTGGTCCTGATTCTGGCTTATTACATAACTCTCCAATCAAGTCACTAGTGTAGTATACAATGTCGATGTATGTGTACACACATATATATATATGTATATGTAGTTTAACACATTTACATATGAGGCCTTTCAACAAATATCCATAGGAGTCAATTTTATACTGAAGCACTATGAATTCTGATTCAGAGAGATAAACCATAAAACTCATTATAGAATATACCCATAATAATTTATATGGATTCAATTTGGATACATGAGAACAATGTCTTATAATTAAAGACTGAAGATCTCCTTACAATATCCATGCTTATGGAAGTCTACCATCTTCATAGGCACAGTATAAACCAGAAGTCTACCAATATAGGGCACATTAGAGGACGGCATTCATCGGGGAATTGTCAAGGAAGTAGGTTAAAGCAATAACAAAAATGATTAAGGAAATGTACATCATTCACCAAACTTCATAAAATTATAGTTATTGTCATAATGCTTAGATAGGGCCAGTCTAATCACAACATTAGAGTGACGTACTTGCAAAGAAGATGTTTGGGTTGGATCTATCATTCCTTTAAAAAATAAAAGTAGAGACATCATTATACTGAAGATTAAAACAAAGGTAGCTGACAGAATCTATATAGTGGCTGCAAAAGATAATCTGCCATAAAGACTACATTTTTGTGTCACGACCTAAGGCTAAGTTTCAGTTCTTCTTACAGGCAGTATATTGAGGTAGCCAAATGCCAGAACTTTCCCCCTGCACTCTTACAAATTCCCGTGGGCTCTCCCGCTTTACTGTTTCAAAATGGAACTAATCTGCACTGCCCTCAGCAATCCCCTTAATTTCTCTTGCTACTGATTGTGACTCTGAAATTTCAAATTGCTCAGCAAAATACCAGAGCATCTAAACAGTCAATGGCATTTTTTTTTTTGTGAGTCATGGGGCCTGAACTCTGGTGCTGTCCCTGAACCCTCAAGGCTATGACCCCACCCCTGGGCCTGGTTGTTGTCCCTGAGCTCTTCAGCTCAAGGGTAGAGTAGTAGCCTACCACCCTACCCTTGAGCCAAGCCCCACATCCTATTTTCTAGAGGTTAATTGGAGATAAGAGTCTCAGGTTCTTTTGTGCCAGGCTATATTTGAATCTTGATCCTCAGATCTTAGCCTCCTGAGTAGCTAGGATTATAGGCGTGAGCCACTGCACCTTGCTTCAAGGGCCATTTTAAAAAAAATATTACTATTACCTGACCTTAAAACACACTGCTGATTTAAGCACACAGTTTTCAAAGCTTATGGTCAGGGAGGAACCCATGTGGAAAGGTTAAAATGAAGTGAGAATGTGAGAAAAATATAAAAGAATCTGGAATCAGTTTGACATAGTAAGATTAAATGAGAAAATCATATACTGACCTATCCATCCACTTGACAAACATTTATAAGGACGCGGAAATGAAACAGTTGATCATACAAAGGAGTTCCGTGTTCGTAAATCTATACTGTATACAATACAGCCTGTTTAGACTTACCCCTTCAGCATGCTAGACTACAGATACTCTCCTTTCCTAAACCGAGTTCAACGAGTTTCGTTGTTCCATTTTTACACATGTAAATAAAGTATTGTGATCATGTATGCCCTCCTTCAATCTTCCCATTCACTCATTATTTTTTCAATAATAATTTTGATGGCTGTGGTTTACTTTCTACAGAAAAACACTCCTCAGGCATGTTGCCAGAATGCCTCAGTCAATTCATAGAGAATGGACTGTAATGCTTACAAACACTTCTAAAGCCAGGCGATCTGAGTTCAGAGTTTACCTCCATGACTGTTTTACTTTCAACAAATTATCTGTTCTCTGTAGGAGCCAGTTTTATTTTAAATAATAGAAGCTAATATTTTTGTCTTTTGAATTACCTTGAGAATAGAATTAATATTATATGTCTGACAGAATATTTGGACATAATAGGTGTTAACATATAGTTACAATAATAGTAAATGTTATAGTTTGATTTTATTAATGATAGCTAAAATTGAGCTACATTAATTTATGCTGACATATTAATATGTAAATGCATATTGTATATAGAATTCAAATTATGAGAGAAAAGCATTTTGTATTTTATCTTAGAAGATTCGGGTATTGAGATCATGTTAGTAAATATATTCTAAGAGTATTCTAAAGAGCCTAAAGACCAAGAGACTCTTATCACTAGAAAAGGGGCTGTGGCTCAAGGGGTAGGGTGGTAGCCTTGAGCTGAAGAGCTCAGGGACAGCGCCCAGGTGCAGAGTTCAAGCCCCATTACCCACCAAAAAAAAAATAAAGAAATAATCATAATACTTTCCCCTATAATGGTCACAATTTTGCTTTATATTTTTATAGTAATCACTTCTTACAACAAAGTAATATTAGAAATGACATAAAATATGAAAAAGACTTTAAAATGAAAAATCATTCAAATAGTCTCCATTTAGATGTGATCATAATTTAGTGTTTAGTCTTTCTGCATGATTTATTTCTTTCTTTACAAATTGTTTTGAGCACAAAATATGCATTCTGGTTTTCCTCTAGAAATATATATTGAGATTTATAGCATTTTATACACAATCATAATAATTTTCTTCTTCCTTATTTGTAATATATTTTACTAATCTTGTATTCTGGAAACTTTTATCATATTAAGACATACTGTAAAACATAATTTAATATGTGGTGCTTATACAGACCTTTTTATCCTTTAAATAGATTTCTGAAAACAAAGCTACTGAGTGATATATAGAGATATAGATATAGATATATCCTCTTCCTCTACTCTTCTTTCTTTCCTTTCTTCCTCCCATTCTTTCTTTGTTCATTCATTTTTTCTTAATAAAAGGCCACCATTTAATGAAAACTTACCATTTAAGATGTTTCATGGAATAAGTCCTTGATAATTCACTATATTAGCTGCTAAAGCCTAGTCTGAAAGTGTATGTTTCAGTTCCATCCTAAAGCACTATGAAAAATATTATAGCAGATTCCATTTTGTAGCCTTTTTCTTTGCTGACAAGTACCTTAACTTTTCTTTTTTCAGGCAGACTTCAAATGCGGCAACTTTTAACAGTAGTATGCTGGATGCTTCTTCTTGGACCTGTATATGGTTGTAAGAAAAGAAGTGTCATAAATCCTGAAGCTACAATGAATATTGTAAGTCACTCATTGAGGACTCATTGAGAAAAGAAATTATCAAGTAGTCACTATTTAGATACAATTGGTATAGCCTGTCTAGTTTTTAGCAATTTTCCCTACAAATAAATCTTTGCCTTCTCCCCCTATTCCTTGGCTTCACTAACCCAAGAGTTAAAATAGCTGGCCCTAGTCTGGGTGATAGTTTTTCATCTGCTGGTCTTTTGACCTGCCATCTAATGATGGCTTCATGGAGAGATTATTAAGCAAATATTACTTATTCCTATAACATATTCCTGAGTTTTTCCTGAGGTTTAAGTAGAGGAGATTCTTTGATTTTTGTGAGCCATACTTATTTTAGGTTTAGTAACTTTGATTTTTCAGCTTATACCCAAAGAGTCCTAACTAGAAAGAATTTTTTCTTGTCAGAAATGGAATGGAATAGTACTGGGAATTATTGGGAAGACATATGACAGATATCTTCTATATGCTTTATTTCAAAGAATGATAAAAAAGGAATCGGCCCCATGCCAACTGTCTCCAGAATCTGGGCTTTTAACCACGCCCCTGTGTAACTCCTAGCCTATGGCATGCACTTTTATACTTGACAGGAGCAAGCATACATTTCTTATAAGTTGTGTCTCACTTTGTCATTAATTTTGTCTGTGTATCTTCCTAGTGTGCAACCTGGGACAAATTCTTAACCTTACTGAACTTCAGTTTATCCATTTGTTAAAAAAATCTACCTCAGAGACCTCTCATATAGATTCATGAGACAATACCAGTTGACCCTTCTAATTCCTTATTGTTTTTCTCTGCTCTAGAGGTTAACCTGTCAGGACAAGACCATGTTGCTCCCTTTACCTTTGATTTTCAGATCCCATAGCCAGTGAAAATCTCAAACAGGAGATGGGAGGACACAAAGAGAATAAGATTAGGTCTATATTGCCCTGGATCTGTCTGACCCTGGGAAATCAAAGTAGACAAGCCATCTCTGGATATGGCCCTCTCTGCTTCAGTTGGTTAGTTGGAATCTGAAAAATACTTTCTTCTATCTCCCTTCTCATTTAAGTTGGCAAAGCTCATAGGTTATCAGTTGCAGCGTAGTACACAATCCCTATGCTCTCTCTTACTAGGTGATTATCCATCTTTGCCTGACAGTTATTTGATAATATTAAGACAAAGAGAATAACTAGAGATTATCTTCAGCAAACTAATGTAGGCTCACCCTACCCCATCTTCTCTATCCTATGCAAGCAACCTCTTCTAGAAAATCTGTCAAATTACCCTCATTTTTCACTATATGCTGCCTCAACACATTGACTGATGAACAGTTAAGCTGTAATTGAATGTATGACAGTGCATGTGTAAAAAGTAGAAGATTATATCCTAAAGTTCTACATTTTTCTCCCCTTTTTAGAGCCAAATTATTTCTTTCTGGGGTTATCCTCATGAAAAATATGATGTTGTGACCAAGGATGGTTATATCCTTGGAATTTATAGAATTACTCATGGAAGAGGATGCCTGAGGAAAACAGGTAGTGGTCTGTTTTGTTATGAAATAAAAGTACACAGAGGGCCGGGAGTTTGGCCTAGTGGTAGAGTGCTTGGCTAGCATGCACCGAGACTGAGGTTCGATTCTTCGGTATCACATACATAAGAAAAACCTGGAAGTGGTGCTGTGGTTCAAGTGGTAGAGCTCTAGCCTAGAAAAAGCCCAAGGACAGTGCTCAGGCCCTGAGTTCAAGGACCATGACTGGTTAAAAAAAAAAAAAAGTACGCAGAGTAGAGATGTCCTTGGAGCAGCACCAAAGCTCTTGTTCTGAAATAGGTCATGGTTCTTGCACCACCCCCACTCTTTTTATTTGTAGAACTCTTTGAAATTTTAATACATTTACATATACTCTGTTGAATTGGCCTTTTCCATTATCTTTTTCTCAAAAGATTCATCGAAATAAAAGAAAATGTATTCTTTTTTCATATATTTTTATTGTAATTAATAGAAAGGTTACATTATATTCACCAGATAGAAGGTACATTACTTCACATAAATTGATACCCTTTCTCATGTCATGGTCCCCATTTCCCTCCTCCCACTCATCTTGATTTCCCCCCTTCCCTATCCAATTTCAAATAATCATTAAGCATATATAAAATATATCAGTTAACAAGGTGAAATATTGTAACAATATGAGATAACTAAGGGACAGCAAAAGAAATGAGAGATAACATAGTACATTAAGGACAACAATCACTCATTATATGGCTTTTGTTTCTATATCCTGGAGGTCCTTACATTTAGTGTCATACTGTATGGCCTTATGTATCTAGATTTTGTTCTATTGTGAGTCTCTGCTAGGAGGGCCCAAGGTTTCTATTGATTATGACAAATGAGGGAAACCATTGAGCCTATGTTCCTTTGAGTCTGGCTTACTTCACTTAATATGATTTTTTCTAAGTCAAGAAAAATGTACTCTTATTCTATTGATACTTCTGTAAGAGTCATTCTTAAAACTACTCTCGCCCATGTCCTCATGTGGTGTTACTAATATCTATTTTGCCTTCTAGAATTTCTCTCTAATTTGAAAACTTCTCTCAGGTTCAAGTTTGAACATACTCTCTTCAATGCTATGATAATTTCTAGCTCTATTAATCTATATATAATCATTTCTTTGCCTATCAGTGGGGTTTTATTTTTAGAGTAACCGTAACCTAATAGTATTCATCATGAGCTTTACTAAAGGGCCTTTGTAACTTTATTGTGCATGGTCCCTCTTTGCTTCTCAATATTTCTTTTCCATTTCCTTTTTTCTTTAATCTTTCTTAAGGCATTAAAATTCTGCATTGGGAATGAGCATTAATATAAAATTAACAATTTTACTTACATTGTGCAAAATTCTATGTATAGCCTTGCACTTTGTTTTCTAATAGTTCAAATGAAATGAAGCAATACCTATAAAATCTATCACAATTCCTAGATTTTAATAAATGCCATTGTGTTAGGATTTTATTATTTTTAGAGAACCCTAGAATGTAGCAATGAGCTGCTTTTTGAGAAATAACATATCATAAATTTAAATAAGAGTTAATATTAGGTTTTGTGGAAAGTCTTCCAATGTACTTATCATTGGACTCTTATAACAATCTATGTGGTAATACTAATGATTATTTCCCATTACACAGGCCAGTTGTTAACTGAAACACATAGGAAAAAGGATTTGAACGGGGCCACTCTGACTCCAATACCTTTATAGTGCACCATATATTATCTTCATTTTACAAAGAAGAAAAATAAGATACAAAGAAAAGATTCAGGTTTTTCAGAAACAGATTTTCTCCCTTTTCTTACATAACACAGGAAGTCAACAGAGTTTTCATGTGAGCAGTGAGGAAGTTCAGACATGAAATTCTGTATTCTTTGTTTCACAGTTTCCAGGCCTGTTGTGTATCTGCAACATGGCCTAATTGCATCTGCCAGTAACTGGATATGCAACCTACCCAACAACAGCTTGGCTTTCCTTCTGGCAGATCATGGTTATGATGTGTGGTTGGGAAACAGCAGGGGAAATACCTGGTCCAGAAAACACATAAAACTCTCTCCCAAGTCATCGGAATATTGGGCCTTCAGGTAAAAAGAAATCTAATAAATGAACTGTGTGTTTTGCTTATTTGTATGCATAAACAGATGGTCATTTTATTTTCATTCTGCTCAAGTGTACCCAACGAATTCACAGGATAAAAAAAAAATCATTCCTGTTCTACCCACGCTTTATGCTATTGCTGTTTGTTTTCAGATTCCTGCTTCCTTCCTTCCTTTTGTGGTGTGGTATGTGTATTCTGATCACAGAATAGTTCAATACAAAATCACTGTCAGTGTCTGCTTTCCTGAGCCTTGAAATGCTTGGTCACAGAGACAGATCCATGTACTCACATGGGAGCTAAAAAACCATATCTTCTAGGTCACTAAAACCATGTATTCCATGTCCTCATTTCGATTTTTTTTTCTGGAACTCATTTGTCATTTTTCAGCTTTACACCAGTGTGTTTGTGTCACTACAGTTTTGCAAATGACAAGGTGATTCCATAAGTATTTTCTCAATGATATGCATATCAGAAACACCTGAGGCCACTGATACATATGAAGATTAACAGGACTCTTCCCTGAAAATTCTGATTTAGTGAATGAGTTCTTCAGATCCAATTGCTTGTTATTGCTTTTAGATAAACATTCAAAGCAATTGGGTTTTGGTAAATCTATCATGGAATTATATGATTTAGCCTCCCAAGAAAATCATCAGTAGGACTTCTCAACTCAGATTATATTTTTATTCTAACTTCATAAAAGTTTTAAGTATTTCAATCAAGGTGACAACCTGAAAGCTAGCTTGTCCAAGTATATAATATCACATTTCTTCGTGTCTCATTTAACCAAAGCAGGGTACAATGACTGTATTTGAATGTTACAGGTCTAAAAGTATTATATATTTTCAGGTTTTGTTTCTGTTTTCTTTTAACAGTTTGGATGAGATGGCTAAATATGACCTTCCAGCTACAATCAATTTTATCATAGAGAAAACTGGGCAGGAGCAGCTGTATTATGTGGGCCACTCTCAGGGAACTACCATAGGTATCTTGGGGTAAATATGGTGAGAAAATGTTGGGGGCTTCTTCCAGAATCAATATATCTATTCTCTCTAGGCACTCTAGCTAATGCAGTTTAACTGAGGAAAAAAATCATGTTTCCTTTTTCTGGTTAATCTGGAGTAAGTTAAACAAAAATGATAACAGGGACGTTTTTCCCCTCACATAAATATGGAGGATCATGAGCCTGAGAAAGACTTTTTATTTACCCATTTGTGTACCCAACAGACATTGTAACAAAAATGTAACATGTTTGTTACATGTAACATGTACATTGTATGTTGGGGAAATGGAGATCAATATGTCATTCATTCTCACCTTGAAGATCTCCAATCTACACAGAACACCAAAAGGAGAGCAGAGAATTATAAAGATCTGTCCAAGGAAATGCCGGAGAGACTATATATGGAAATTATGTGTGTATGTGTATATGTATTCTATGGATACATAGATATATGCATTATAAAATGATATAAAAACTGTTATATATTTATGCATATATTGAATAATCCTCTAAGTTTTCTATTATCCCCATTGAAAGATAGAGAAAGCTAAGTCTTATGTAGGGGAATTAACTTTTATACAACCTGTGGATAGTAAGCCATGAGTAAATCCTATTGGAGACCATCGTTGCCTAATGATCCTTTGAGTTTAACCAGACATGGTCATAGAGCACACTCAACCCAAAGACCAAATGACTGATTTGATTTTGAGTTAGCCAATACCATCCTTGAGAAACTTGCCAATTCCTTCCCATACTTGTCCTGAGTAGTTTTGTGCTTGATATGCTTTTCTTCAATGTGACTTCATAGATTATCACAATGAAGACAGAATTATTTTCAATCTGCTAACTAGTGCATTTCTCCCTTTAACTCTATTAACAAATGTATTCTTCAGCTTTCATAGCATTTTCAACAAACCTAGAACTGGCTAAAAGGATCAAGGTATTTTTTGCACTGGCTCCAGTTGTCACAGTAAAACACACCCGAAGTCCCATGAGAAAATTAACAACTCTTTCCAGGCAAGCTGTCAAGGTAAGCAACCTCGCCGAATTTAAATTTGGAGAAAGTGTGAGTATTTGGGTTTCCATAGGTTTCACGAGATGGCAAATGACATTTTGCAAATAGACTTATGCCTTCAAGGAAAATGCACGTGTTCCTCTACTGAGGATATGGAGTTGTCAGGGTTCAGGAAGCTCATTCCTGAGCCATTCCACCACGGTGTCTTCATCTATGTCTAGAATCTTCTCTCCAGTCACTCTTCAATCACAGTGAAGGGAGAGATAAAGTGGGGCTTCCCACATTATTTTTTTTCCCTGAAGATTTTGTTTATTCAGTGATTTTTGCACTTCTGTATGTATTTTAAGTTTTTTCCCTTATTTTTGTGAAGTATTTCATTGACATAATAGGCATTGCAGTGAATCTTTAGACCACGTTATGTAGCATCAATGTTTTTTCCATATTGATTCTCCCAATCCATAAATACAAAATGTTTCTTCTCTTATATACTGCCCCGTTACTCCCAACCATTATCACTAGAGTTATTGGTTATCAGTATATCAATGAGAGCTTTTACTGATGAGTTTTCATTTCTGGTTAAAATTATTTTAAAGTATCTTTACTTCCTTTTCTGTAGCTATTCTAAATGAGATTACTTTATTTCTTTTAAAAATATTTTACTGTTGGCATGAAAAATAAAGCAGATTTTTGGCTGAACTCACATCTGTCATCTTAGCTACTGAAGAAACTCAGATTTAAAGAATGGAGGTTCAAAGCCAGCATAGCAGAAAAGATTCTATTTTCAAATTAACCAACAAAAACTGGGTTGGAGGTGTAGTTCATGTGGCAGAATGCCAGTTGTGTAAACATGGCAGGGAAACTCAAGTTACTAAGCCCCTGAGTTCAGAACCTGGCACCAAGACAAGAAAAGACAGAATGAAGGAAAGATAGGAGGGGACAGCATAGAGATGAATTTGCTTTTTCCATAATCACACTGGAATTACATCTGCAGGCTTGCACAATTTGCACCCTGTAAGCAAGTATTGGACTTCCTACTGGTTTATATTACAATCTTCACTTTTAGGTTTGAGTTAAGGAGTATCTTTTTGTCATTAGATAAATATAGAATAGTGGATACAGAAATGAAATGAATTGAGGTACGGAGTTTGGCCTAGGAGTAGAGTGCCTGCCTAGCATGCATGAAGACTGGGGTTCCATTCTTTGGTACCAAATACATAGAAAAAGCTGGAAGTGGTGCTGTGACTCAAGTGGTAAAGCTCTAGCCTTTAGAAAGCCCAAGATCAGTGCTTAGCCCCTGAGCTTAAGCCCCAGGACTGGGGAAAAAAATGAATGGGCTTGGAGTTTGGCCTAGTGGTAGTGTGCTTGCCTAGCATGCACGAAGACCCAGGTTCAATTCCTTCGTACCACACAATTAGAAAAAAAAGCCGGAAGTGGTGCTGTGGCTAAAGTGGTAGAGTTCTAGCCTTGAGAAATCCCAGGGACAGTGTTCAGGCCCTGAATATAAGCCCCAGGACTAATTTTTAAAAAATAACGAATTGAGAGACTATTGTATTATTTCATTGACTACTTGAGAAAGGTACCAAAACAGAATAAAAGCCCATTTGGTAGATAGAACCCTTTCCATTACATTCCATTTTTACAGTTGATTATTCCTGTGAGCAGGTTATTTCTTAATTTTTTTCCTATGTATTAATTGAGAAGATATTAGAAAGTGAAAAAAATCAAAATATTCAGTGGTCAAAAATTAGATCTGCCTTTTAGTTCATTATTTAGTCAAGTAGTGCTTTTATTAGATTACCCCATTTGTAAGTATTGAATAGATGAGAACATTCTGAAAATAAATTTACTCTGGGAATTTATACTGCTATCATTATCAAATTATGATGATAATTACATAGGAATAATTATATTTTGACAAATAAGTTAACTTGATTATTTGGTACATTATCCAAATGCTTAGTAGTTGTACCATAATAAAAAAAATTTAGAATGAATTAGTGTCTGTAATGGCCTATTATTACTTTCCAGATCTAAAAAATGAGAAATATAAACTAGTTTAAAGATATTAGGCCTCTCCACTTTTAAGGTTTCTCTTTCTCTTCCTTTACCTTCTTTTTCTATTCGCCTTTCCCTCCTTATCCTCCTTTCTCTTCATTTTTTCCTCCTTACACTCCCTTCCTTCTCTTCCTTTGATATGAACATGAATATTAATTAGATCCTAATATTTTATATTTTATTAAAGTTTAATAGAATATTAAATGTTGTATTAAATAAGAAATACTTTCAATCTTACCAAACACCATGTTTGTGTCTCAAAATTCAATGAAGTCTACCTCCCAGAAATTTACTAGATCTAGTCTACCAAAGAGAATATCATACTGCAATAATATTAAAAGTGCTATACAATGAAAAATGAGCTATTGTGTTTGATTATAATTGTCAATTGATAAGAGTTCACAAGAAATGTGTCTTAGCTAGTACTGTAAATGAGTGTTTCCAAAAGTTTAAGAACAATGATCATTTCGCTTTATGTTTAATCATTATTAAGATTATTAAATAGCTTGTGAAATAAAGAGCCATATGCATAGGCTCTACCAATTCCCATGAAGGCCCATTATTCTCTCTGGGACCAGGCCACAATTCTAGTTAAAGATTCTTGGGAAAAAGTATTCATAGATGAGTTGGAAGGATGACAAAGGCTAAGTTGAAGAAATGTCTTCATCTCTCAGAGGACAGACACAGAGCCCAGATCCTTCACAGTCTTGGTCTAAATGATGACACATTCTCCACTCTTGATATCCAAGGGATCATGATGGCGCTTTAAATTGATCTTTTAGGCATTATTTGGTGACAAAATGTTTTCCTCTCACACATTGTTCGACCAATTCATTGCTACCAAAGTGTGCAACCAGAAGGTATTCCATCCTGTGTGCAGCAACTTCCTGTTTACTATGAGTGGGTATGATCCAGAAAATCTAAACATGGTATGTATAATGGCCGAGTTCAGGGGGAAAAATGGTTCTGCAGCACAGAAAAGAATCGAGAACTCTCAAGATTGTGTAAAAAGCCCATTCCAGTGTCTTCCTGTTGCACTTTGCAATGTCATTAAGTGTGCTTTTCTTTCAACCACGGAGAAGAAGTACCCAGGATTCTTAGAAAGAACACATGAAGAAAGATTTCCAGTCATGAATTCTAACTCATGGCAGAAGCTACAATGCTATCATTTAAAATGTTCTTCATTTACTGTAGGGTTTCATTTTTTCCAATTCATCTCACATATCTAAGCCCTACCTCAGACCTACTGAAATAAAATTTCAGAGCATGACTCTGGACGTTTGTGCCAGTTTTCTATAATCAAGAATGCCTTGTAGAAATACTTATAAATCATCCCTTAATCAAAAGAGTCAAGGAGATAGCTCTGGAGTGGTAGCAATGGATTTACTGTTCCTTATCAAGCCACATCTAACGTAACTGAATTGTTTTTCTTTTTGATTAGCCCTAGCTGACTGGAAGAGTAAGAGAGGGAAGAAAGTCACTATTTATTCCCCAGCTAGATGGAAGCTATGTTTAAAATTAGATTTCTATTTACCTCCCAGACTTCCATCCAATGTTTGTTCTCCCTTCAGTGAAAAGCACTGATGAAAACTTTCCTTGATTTCACGACTTTTATGTTTTTCATGCAAAACATGGCTGAGCCACATACTTTTCATATTTCTTTGCCATTGAATCAATTTTCTAGGTAAGTATGCTTGCTTAGATAGTCATATCACATAGATGAAAGCATGTAAGCATAGCTAATTAGAAAGCCCTTTAAGCAAACACAAAGAGGATGGTTTCAGAAATACTGCCTTGACTTGGCCTGAGAACTTGATGAGAAAGGCCTCACAAAATAGCATGTTTGGCTCTTCATTGGAGGCTCTTATTGTTCTTCTACATAATCAGATCCTGTTTTGTCTTACTGTCAAAGATTAGATTATGGAAAATTATAGCATCAGAAAGATAATTTACTTTAGCACAGCATAGCTAAGGGCTATAACAACTTTTGTAGAACTTTAAAAAAAAGTACAACTAGCCTGAAATCCAGAGATTTGGAATCTTATTCAGTAACTTTTGTTCAGTGACTTCTTTTAATCTCCAGAATGATTCAAATGTTTGCTCTGATAAGAAGCATAACTTTTTTTTTCTATTTAACAATGCAATTGAAAATATGGGGAAAATGAAAATTTTAATCCAGAAAGAATCTAAATATACTGGAAGTATATTCCTACAAACTTCCAAAGAGTCCCTATAGAATATATAATATAATTTTTAAATCAAGCAAAGAGAAAAGAAAGCAGTTATATCTGTTCTGAATGTGTCACGATCCAAGTTTTCTTTGAATGTCCTTTATTTTTTACCTCTTGTACTCTTGGACCCATGTGGTGAAATGTGTCTGGACAGAAAAGGCACATCACCCCTGTCTTAAACCAGGGGGTTGTCTTCCATAGGTCATATGTAGTCATTGCCTAAGTTGGACAAAGTTGGGGAAAAGAGACCATTTTTTAAATTTTATTTTATTTAAAAATTTTTTTTTCCAGTCGTGGGGCTTGAACTCAGGGCCTGAGCACTGTCCTTGGGCTTTTCTCAAGGCTAGAGCTCTACCACTTGAGCCACTGCACCGCTTCCAGCTTTTGTGGTACCGAGGAATCAAACCCAGGCCTTCGTGCCTGCTAGGCAAGCACTTTACCACTAGGCCAATCTCCTGGCCCCTTAAAATTTATTTTTAGAATTTATTTTTAAATGTAATTTTATTGTCAAGGTGATATACAGAGGGGTTACCTTTCTTGTTGAACATTGTTATGCCCTCCCACTTTCCCCACAGCCCTACAAGTTGGGGAAATGCTCAACATCTCTGGCCATAAAAGAAATGCAAATCAAAACAACTGTGAGATTGCCGCTCAACCCAGCTACATTGGCCATTATCAAGAAATCTAATAGCAGCAGAGCCTGGAGGGGATGTGACCAAAAGGAACTGATACAGTACTGTTGATGGGAGTGTAAACTTGTTCAACCACTCTAGAAAGCAGTATGGAGGCTCCTCAAAAGACTAAACATATATCTTCCCAATGACCCAGCAATCCCACCCCTGGGCATTTACCCAAATGACCATGAACATGGGCGTACTAATGCTATTAGCATAACTATGTTAATTGCAGCATTATTTACTATAGCTAAGATATGGAACCAACCCTGATGACCCTCAGTACATGAATGGATCAAGAAAATGGGCTATGCATACACAATGGAATTTCATGTTTCCATTAGAAAGAATGGCATCATCCCATTTGTAAGAAAATTTAAAAAATGGAAAAAATCATATTAAGTGAAGTAAGCCAGACTCAAAGAAACATAAACTCCCTGGTTTCTCTCAATGGTAATAATTAGTATATGCCTGGGACAGTTCTAGAAGGGTGCATTCTTAAAGACAAAGTTCTTTATCAGGGCATCAATGCTGGGAGACTGACAATGGAAAAATCATAATTTTAGGCTAGCCTGGGCAGAAAAGTTTGTGAGACCCAATCTTGAAAATAATCCACAAGAAACAAAACAACACAAAACAGCAGCAGCAGCAACAAAAACACCCCACAAAAAATCAGGACTCAAATCCTGGCTGGGTCAAATGTTAAGAGTGCCATACTAGAGACTGGAGATGACTTACATTATTCTTTTTGTAAGGACAAAGAATAATGCTTCAGGTTCAGGAATGTGGCCTAGTGGTAGAGTGCTTGCCTAGCATGCATGAAACAGTGGATTCGATTCCTTCGTACCACATAAACAGAAAAGGTTGGAAGTGGTGCTGTGGCTCAAGTGGCAGAGCCCTAGTTTTGAGCAAAAAATACTCGAGGACAATACCCATGCCTGAGTTCAAGCCCGAGAACTGGCAAGAAAGAGAGAAAGAAAGAGGAAGGGAGGGAGGGAGGGAGGGAGGGAGGAAGGAAGGAAGGAAGGAAGGAAGGAAGGAAGGAAGGAAGGAAGGAAGGAAGGAGAAGGAAAAAGAGAAGACTAATGCTTCATTCTGGTGTATGATGATGATCATGGGGATAAAGATGATATATTGACAATAATGATGGGAACTTCGTAGTTCTTACTGAATTATGCTGTGAACCTAAATTGTTCTGAAAGCTGAAATTTTTTCAATCCTAAAATTAAAATAGAAGAAGTGATTCATATTTCACAAGTTGATGTGTGATAGGATTCCATGATTTGGCTCTAGATGAGAAATGATCTATTTGCAGAGTCGCCTGGATGTGTACTTGTCACAAGGCCCTGCGGGAACGTCTGTTCAGAATATGCTGCACTGGGCCCAGGTATGCTTCCTCTTCCTGCCACAGATCTACCTCGGAGAGATCCTGCATAGTGGATCCCAGAGAAGCACCTGTCAGGGGTGTTCCTAGTATCAACTCCCCCTTTCTCCTTGACTTCAGGGTCTTGGTGATGAACTCAATTCCCACATATCCTGAAGGAGTTCTCATTTGACCACGTTGCCTTTTTAGGGATGATTTCCTTTTCAGGGAAATCATCATGGCTTCAAATAGAACGTTATGTAAATGACAGTGTGAACCAGCAAACCTTGTGCTCTAGTTGGCACATACGGCATTTCAGAATATGGAAATAATTTCACATTGTTAACAAACTTCAACCTAAGGGGATATTAATAATGCTTTGGATTTTTACCCTCACTTTAAAATGATGTGTCTCATTTCTTCATTAAGCTCTAAGACAAGTCAAACTTAACTGGTAGAGCTTGAAGAACTCTGTGTGTGTGTGTGTGTGTGTGTGTGTGTGTGTGTGTGTGTGTGTGTGTGTCTGTGTGAGAGAGAGAGAGAGAGAGAGAGAGAGAGAGAGAGAGAGAGAGAGAGAGAGAGAGAGAGAGAGAGAGAGAGACCGGGCGGGGGGGGGGGGGGGAGAGAGAAGAAGAGACAGACAAGAGACTGAGAAAAATACAGAGATCAGAGATGGATGTAGAGAGAACTCTAGTCATTTATATTTTAATATCCACAATAATAAACTTATTCCTTGCATTTAAGTTGATAATCACGGTTACAGAGAGAATGAAAATCTCTGTTTGGGGATTTCTGTAAAGCTTTGAAGACCTTATCTCCCAGAAGATAACTTTTCCAAGTCTCGGAATGTTCTAGACAACAGGGCCTCCTGCTGGTGGGAAGAAAATCTCTAATGTGCCTGGCTTCCTAAGTCATACATATTCAATTTTACACTTAGTCCCTGAACACTCATTTTATGTTCTTGCTGTTCATAGTGTTAAGCCAGGACCTTTAAAAAATATATGTTTATAAATTCCTGAAGCCAGTGTATACAGAAGCTAGGTAAAAAATTTCAGTGTGGGGCTAGGGATTTGGCTCAAGTTGTAAATGCTTACCTAGCAAGCATTAGGCTCTGAGTTCAACTTGAGTATTGCCTACATATGTGAAAATAAATAAAGCAATACCCTATTAAAAAGTTTCCAGAGTACTGCTACATTGATGTAGGAAGATTGCCAATGGGAAAGTATTGGAAGAAAGCCAAACCCTATGAAATTTATGTAAATCCGTATCCATTTTAATATATTTATTAAGTAGATGTACAAAACGGTGTCAACTGTAGAAGTCAGGTGATGAGGACAATGTATCCTGATCAACATCACTCCTTCGTCATCCCTCCCCCTTTTCCCATCCCATCCCTACCGTCAAGTTATGCTGTTGTTTTACATAGTGTACTGTGAACATAATGACTATTTTCTCAGCCCTCCTCTCTCTATTTGCCCACTCTCATTTGCTTCACTCCCTCCCATCAGTCTCCTCCATTCCAGTCTCCTAATATTCCTTTTGCAGACCTGTTAGTTGTTCAAAAGAGTTATACTATTGGATTCCTTGTATCTCTTTCAATTTTTAAAAATTATTTGATTAATCTTGGACCTTGTGCTCACTCAGATTGTTTCCTCATGTCTGATATGCAACCTCTTGATTCACAGCTTAAGTCTTGCTTTTTGCGATTTATTTTGTATCCTGTGAATGACTTTGAGCTACAATCCTTTACGCCTCAGACTCCAGAATATCTAGAATGACAAGTATAAGCCATTGGCTTCTGACTTTTCTGATTATTCTTTAGTGAAATGTAATTCATGTGCCTGAGGAGAAGGGTAAAAAATCAGTGTTTTGTGCATTTCTTACATGATAACTTTCAATATATACTTGTATCACTTGAATATGACTATTACTTTTGTTCTGTCTTAGGCTGTTAATTCTGGTCAACTCCAAGCTTTTGACTGGGGAAATTCTGCCAAGAATATGATGCATTTCCATCAGGTACAATAATATAACCACATGTCAGCTGCATACTACAAATTAACCGCTAAAAATAATGTCCATAAATAAGTCCCTACACACTCCCCATTTGCTATAATGGCAGTTGTTTATTGCTTCTATACCATGCTACTTCTTTGGTCTCACCATGTGCCACTATTTCTAATCTCAATAACTGTGCCTAGTGAATATTATAATCTTCATTTTTGAGGTTTAAGAGGGATGAGTAAATTGTCAGCATCATTTAGCTAGCAAATGAACATTGCATAAATATTGCTCAGAGATTCTTGGATCTAATATCCACACTTCTTCCATCACACTGAAATTAAAAAGGTCCCTAGGTTTAGTTCTACTGTATTCAGAAAAGAGAATTTACAAACACATTATTCCTTTAAAAGTGAATTCTCTTACTATAAATCCATCTCTATTAAAATAATTTTCTTCTGTATAATTCTTTACAATGCCATCTGCTAACTACATTCTTACCAATCCACTGTTTAGATTATAAAAGCCCTATTTATCATAATTTATCACCTCAAAGAAAAATTGTCCCTACCTGCTGGGAAATGACTGTCATGATATTTCACAACAATATCTACTTATACTTTTAGAATAAATGTTCTATATTAAAAGAAAGTAGATTTTGTTGTTTTTATTTTGCCATAAGATGCACTAATTGTCATCTTTGCGTAAACACTCGGTGAACAATAAGTCATCAAACATAGATGAGGCTTTAAACTCTTCAATGTATAAATTTGGAAACTTTAAATTCTTTTCTTTCTTCCTTTTTTGTTTTTTGTTTTTCTTTCTTTGCTTTGTTTTGTTTTGAAGACAGCATATCACTAGGTAGTCAGTGCTATGCTGGAACTTGCAATGTTGCCAAGCAGGCTTCAAGCTCACAATTCTTCTGCCTGTCACTTGAGAGCTGGAATTATAAACATGAATCTCCATAGCATCATTTGCTTTTGTGCATTCTGGTTGTTTCTTTATGGTGCTGTGGATCAAACCCAAAACTTTACTATTTCTTCCTTTGGAGTTATTTTCAGGCATTGTGTCACAGCGATGGAAAGTAGCACAGTTCTTTAATCTCTGTATTATCTTTCAGTGTACATTAATTGCATATTTTCAGGGTTTGGAAAACTTGACTAACGTCTGATTCTATCACTTCTTGTAACTTAGGTTTATTTCTGTAGTGTAGATTTATCTCTCTCCATTTCTTTTATTTCATGCAGCTTACGCCTCCAGTTTACAACATTACCAAGATGCAAGTTCCCACAGCAATATGGAGTGGTGGACATGATGTTGTGGCTGATATTAGAGACACTGAAGATTTACTTCCGAAAGTTGCAAACCTTATTTATTACAAAAATATTCCACATTACAATCACCTGGATTTTTACCTTGGAAAGGATGCACCCAAAGAAATTTACCAAGATCTAATTAAAATGATGGAGGGACATTTGAAAAATTAAACATACTTTCTTTCTTGAAACATGTGAATTTTTTTCACTAAAAACACCTTCTCATGTCCTCTGTCCTTGAGTGTGGGCAGAATCTGAATTTTCTTTCATGTTAATAGAATTAGCAAAACTGATAGATGTCACAGCTGGTAAGGTTATGTTATAAGTCAAAAACGAGGGCTAACATTTCCTAATTCCATTATATGATATAAAATATATGTAAGCAGACTAGAGGAAGACATACTTGTTAGCTTGATAAAGTAAACAGATGCATTGAAGAATGCCATGTTGCAAGAAATGTTGGGTGGCTTTTGGGATCTGAAAATGAAATCTAGTACATGATCAGCAAAAAAACAGACAAACATAATGCTTTCTTTACAGCTACAAGAAAATGAATTCTTGAACATGGAAGCCCATTCTTTCATAAGAAAATCTCCCTTTGCAAAAGTAATCTGTGTTACCCTGCCTTCCCTCCAATGATATAAATAAATGGCACAGAATTCTAACAGTTCAATTTGTGATTATCTATTATCGACAATTATAAATTACTACTTACTCATTATTAAGGTATAATAATTTTGTAATTACAATTTTATAAAACTTCAATATCAATTCTATGTTTAATTATAATAATTAGATATGATAATATTATATCTTACTACATGATATTATTTTATGTATAATGCATTTACCTTGCAATGAAATGTAAATGCTTTAGTTAAAGCTTGATAAACTCTATTTCTTCCTTTCTTTCATGTTGATCTAATGAACTTCCATGAGTATTGGTTTTATAGATCTACAGCAAGTGATGGATTCTGTCTATTTGGACATCTGGACATCTGTCTTTCATCCTCACTTCTAAAAGAACTTTTCTGTTGGTACCCTTTGAAAATTTTGCTATTCTTTTTCAATGTTTTAAAAATTTTGGAATCGGGGCCGAGAGTTTTGCCTAGTGGTAGAGTGCTTGCCTAGCATGCACAAAGACCCGGGTTCGATTCCTTGGTACCACATACACAGAAAAAAGCTGGAAGTGGTTCTGAGGCTCAAGTGGTAGAGCTCTAGCCTTGAGAAAGTCCAAGGACAGTGCTCAGGCCCTGAGCTCAAGCCCAGGACGGACAAAAAAAATTTGGAATCATTCTCTGGCAATCATAATCTCTAATAAATATGTGATTGCTCTCAAATATGTGATTCCTTTTATATACCTAATATGCTTTACCTTATTGTCTATCCTCAAGAGCTTATTATCTGTTCATCAATTGTTTTCATAAATTTGATTTGGGTGAGCCTTGGTGTGGTTTGGATTTATTTGCTATTGGGAATTTGATAACCTTGTGTTCTTTGGATCTGTGAGTTTATTGTTTTCACTGAGTTTTGACATGATTGGGCCATTATTTCTTCAAAGATTTGATACCCCACTTTCTCTAGTTATAATTTTATGTTAGTAGACCACTTGGTACTAAACCACAGGCCACTACAACTGTGTACCCTTCATAACTTTCTTCTGCGTTCTTCGCATTAAATCCCTTCTCTTTGTATGTCTTCATTCATTTCTTTTAAAAAAAGTAACAATGACTAAATTTCTAAAATCTTATCTGGTGCATATTAAAAATTTAAATACCAAGGTTATCGCCTGAATAAAAACTTCATTTGGGTTTTTTTTATGTTTCTCTCCTTCATATTTTCACTTAAAAAAATCTTGGGCTAAAAAAACCAATTCATGGACTATAGTAGCTATTTTATTTAAATGTATATTTTAACCTTCTGTTTGTGCAATCATCTTTCCCATTATATATTTGTCCTACAGATTTTTTTCTTTTGCTCCAGGGTATGCTTCATAATATTTTACTAGATGCAAGAACTAAACTTTGCATGTTGGCTGCTTGATTTTGTTTTATCCCTGTAAGTAGTATTGGAAATTTCCAGATCATTTTCTTGAAGGCAAGCTCGATAGTTTTGAATCACTTAAAAAATCTTCTAAAGGACAAGTTTAGAGTTAACTTGATCTGAAAACTGGTAGTTTCTAGATGGGAGAAAACTAACAGTGAACCAACTTTCAATTTTACCTACTTTGTGCTTTGAGAGTCAAACGTTTTCTTAGTAATAACATGTATTTTACATTCTCACTAAGGAAAATTCTGAGCAACTCTTTAAAGTTATGATATCATTTTGAAAATGTACACTACACCCTTCGATGTCATTAGTTGAAGATAGGAGATGAAGCAAGATCTGGTCCTTACCTTGATCATTTGGATTTAACTGAAAAGTGGGTAATCTCGACCCACAGACGTAAGAAAAAATAACTAGCATGATTTAGTACTTATGTACCAAAAGCTGATTAACTAACTTAGCTTTAATATTAAAAATTTGCAGCCTATGTATGTCTTAAACCAGAGTTACCTGAATCTAAACCACAAGCTCTAAATACTACCTTATGTTGTTATTTGCCTGAATACTTTTAAAGAAGCCCTGAACAGATTGCACGAATTAGGGAAGCTCAGAACACTTGATCATTAGATAATTCTGGAAGATCTGTAAAATAAGTGAGAACAGAATTTACTGTTGATGTCAAATGAATAAAGACATTAAACTAGAATCATGTCAAAAGACCTAGATGGAAAAAAAAAAAAAGGAGTGGCTGAACCAACAAGGGGCTGAGATTGAAATAGGTTTTGCCGGTTCCAAGTAGGAGTGTCCATCCATATGTAAAACAGGCTACCCAAGTTCTGAGTCAAACCAAGTGGGCAGAGCAGAGCCAGGTCTGCCAGCCTGGCTGGTCTTTATTCAACAATTCCGTCAATAGGTGTGTTGTGCTAGCTTTCCCATAGCTGTAACACTTCAGGAAGATATCTGCAGTCATCTAGTTGACCGTACACAACACAAGCCATCTCAGTGAGCCTCTGCCCCGAAACATTAGAGAATTATACAGATTTTGGCAGAATACTTCTTCAAAAGGAGAACAAAGCCCATAGCTCTGAGAAGCCACTGTGTCCTGAAGAATAAGCACCTTGCCTTGTGTTCATACCTGAAATCGCTAATGTGTGGCTGAATATTTTCATATCTTTTGAGTTCTGTCATGCAGACCTAGCCTTGGCAGCACTCGTTCCAAATGTGGCATCCTGTCCACTAATACAATTTCACATGGATCGAGCAAGTTATTGAAATGAGCCAGTTCTCCATAGGACTGTCTTCTCCAAAATATTATGGAGATTGCCAGTGTGACAAAGATCATTCTGACAAAGATGTGTCTTGCTTTTAGAACATGTTAGGTTGTTTTGAAGTGCTTTTACCTTTCCTTTTTCAATATTTGAGGGGTTGAGGAATCATTGTGAAAGGATTTCCACATAATGATTAAATAATGGGAGTTCTAAAAGCAGCTCAACTCTTTATTAATTGTGTTATTAAAAATAATTAATTTTAGATTCTATCAATTTTCTTTTCTACAAAGTCATCCACTCCTGGCATGAAGATCAAAGAGGCATATAATCCATATTTGCATAGCATAACATTTAAACATAGCCTTGTTAAGTTTAAGTTTGATTTATAACTCCACTATTATATTTACATCAGATTTTTGTCTGGACAGTGCTAACGCTATTATTAATTGGGAGGTCTTGAGATAGTGCATTAAAAGAATTTAAATGGGAAATTTTTATTTTTATTGTCTTTAAGTAGTTATACAAAAGGGTTTTTTGCACTAAAATTGGTTATATTTCTTCCCATATCTAACCAACCCCACTCATCTACATTCAACAATTTTAGTAAAATGCCAGTTTTAAGGAAAGCTATTAATAAGAATTATTGATACAAAATGCTATGTAAAGATATCAGCTTAAAATATATTTTCATTATGACCACAATCATATTTGGAAAAATGTAATGTCTAATTTACACAGGAATAAAATGAAGATAAAATTAAATTATATATATAAAGTCTTTTGTGTGTGCATGTATGTGTGCAAACAAGTGCATATGTGTATGTTGTATGAGTATTGAACAAACATGCTAAACAAGTACTCTACTAATTGAGCTATACTGTTGGCTCTTTTGTTACTTTGCTTTTTCAGATAAACTCTCATGGCTAAATATTTTTCTTTTTTAAAATTTTTCTTTGTATCATTTGTTCTTTTCCTACAATTTTAATTGTGATTATAAAGGTGATATACAGAGAGGTTTTAGTTATATAAGACAGATAAAGCATACTGTATCTAATTTTGTTACCTGGTATATTGTATATATGTTTATTTGTTTATTGGAGGTAAGGAAGGGAAGGGGAAAAACAAGATGATTGGAAAGGGGTTGGGAGAGGGAAAGGGGAACAAAAAGGGCTATCAATGTTCAAGAAGTAATATACCCACTACCTGATGACCGTATCTGTACCCCTCTATACATTACCCAACAATAAAATACAATAAATTTTTGATCAATGTCACCCATTTGCTCACACTCTCCTGCAGTTTTTCCTTCCCATCTCCACCCACAGGTTGTCTCATTCATTTTCAACAGTGTCTTCTGAGTCCTATTGCTGTATTTGACCTGGCTAATCTCAAACTCAAGATCCGTTGCCTCTACTTTCCAGGTAGCTTGGATTAAAGACATGTACCATCTCATCCGGTTTATAAAGTTATTCTTTTTATTTTTTTCTGTGTATGTGGTACTGAGGAATCAAACACAGGGCTTCATGCTTGCTAGGCAAGCATTCTACCACTAGGCCATGTTCCTGGCCCCTATAAAGTTATGCTTAACCACATTTGTTTCTTTGTCTTATTGAAATTTGGATGTACTTTATCTTAATATTAACAGAATTTTCTCTAAAATTTTTCAGCTCTTAAATTTTGCTAAGGGCCCAGGGTTATAGCTTAGCAATAGAGAACTTGCTAATATTTATAAGGCCGTAAATTTGAACCCCAGCACCATAAAACAAAATAAAATACAACTCCCAAGCACTCTGCTGAGTGCCTTCTGTGACAAAACTTGATTAACTCTGACACCATCCTATCTTTCACAAGGCACTTTCATCAGCATAATACCTTAGGACCAATGCTTTGTCCTTTATTTAATCAATTAAATAAACTCTAATGTTTTATCGGGCTATGATACTTTCTGAGGAGAAGATGATAAAGAGGTATTCATAGTTTGAGCTTTCCTACTGTATGCCAAATTTTGTGCAAAACACATTTGTTCCCTCAATAGTCTATGACTTAGATATTTACACATAAGCAGAAACTAAGTATTATAAATAATTTGGTCAAAGAGCAATAGCTAGCTGGTCACTCTAGTTGCCAAGAGCTTTTCTATATGATCCTGAGCTAGGGATCTAAATATAGATAGAATCATATGGGTACAGAAGGTGACAGGACATCATAACAGATCTGAATGGTTTAGACACAGGTATTGTTGAACCTCAAAGCATAAGAAGATCATAGAAGACATCTCGGATGAAGAAAAGATGGACTAGATTGTAAATGAGGTCTGAGCTGTCTGTAGACCCAAAAGACAAAAGCAGAGTGTGATGTTTAACTAGCATCTACATGAACTTGGTTGGGATCCCAGCTTCTTGATGGCAGTGGCTACGTCAGATTCATATATGATTTCACCCAGGTACAGAGATGATGATCAATGAGACCAATGAATAATCAAGGCTAGGTGTGTCCTCTCAGGAAGCAATGACTGGGTCTTGGAGAAGTTAGAGTGTAACTTCATGAGATAATTAATATATCATCATCAAAAACTTTTTTCTCGGGCTGGGAGTTTGGCCTAGTGGTTAAAGTGCTTGCCTAGCATGCAGGAAGACCCGGGTTCGATTCCTTGGTATCACATACATAGAAAAAAGCCGGAAGTGGTGCTGAGGCTCAAGTGGTAGAGCTCTAGCCTTGAGAAAGTCCAAGGACAGTGCTCAGGCCCTGAGCTCAAGCCCAGGACTGGCAAAAAAACAACAAAAAAAAATCTTATTTCTCAAGAAATACTTAGCATAAACAAGGACACTATGGATGTGATTGTAATATTAAGATCTGAGCCCTATCAGTGAAGACTTGGTTAGCTGTGGCAGGTCATAGCAGCACATTCTGGCATTAATCTTGTCACTCTTCCAAAAATGACTTCACTTCACTGCATTTGCACATTTATGAAAATTTAAGGAGCATATAATTTAGGTTTAAAATGTAAATATCGAAAAGAATTATAATAGTTTTACCCTTATAAGTGTATTCTTTCTATATGCACAGGAAGTACTACTATAAGGACATTCTTGGCATAGATGCACACAAACCAAGTGGGAAAGTTTACAGTTTGATAAAAATTGTCACCTCCATAATCCTTGAACTTCAGTGAGCCTCTTCTTTAAGGAAATAAGAGTCTATCAAAAACAATCTCATTAAATGTTCATGATAGCCTTGTTTATTTTTCTATATTGTTTAGGAAACTGAAGTTTGGAGATACACAGCAAACATGCCCTACAATAGTAATGCTTTGGAATCTTAGGTTTTAGATACTTACGTTATAATGTTATAAGTGTCTATTGAGAACTACTGAGGCATTTGAAACAAGAGAGGAAAACCAAACATTATTTCTGTATAAGTACAAGTTACATAGTAATTTTAGAAAGTAACTAGATACTCTAAAGTTAATCATCTAGTTAAATATTTAGTTGTAATTTTGATGAAGTCACTAAAAGGAAGTTACATTGGAGTGCACAAAGAAATTTCTGAGGACAAATTTTTTTTTTCTCAGACAAGTGACATCTGCCAGATAATATATGCAAGGACAAACAAGTGACAAGTAGTTAGACTGAATGGAGAACATTTAAGGCACACAAGGAGCCAGAGGAAAAAACGGGACTAGATGAGCTTATGTACATAGAGTCTAGACTTTAGATCTTGCTAGGCATTTGCAAGGGTTTTATTGCCATCGTTGAGGGGCTTTAATTTCAAGAGTAGTTAAACATAATCTTATGTGTAATTTAAAATGATGACAGTAGCTTCAATGTGGAGAATGAATTAGGTGTTTTTAGGAATTGACAGAAGATTGATGTCAAGTAAGCAGAGACGAGACAGGACAGCTTAGGTTATGATATGGCCCCTAGAAAACACAAAACTAGTCAAGCACAACTGTATAGTGATAATTTGTGCTGAGATGTATGGTCTCCAAGCAAAAATTTTCAGGAAAGGTGCTGCATATACATATACATGTACATATATTTAGCAACTACTATTTATTCAATTCTAATTCGTCTCAGAGGAATTAGATTTAGGAAACTGTCAAACAGGTAAATGACAGCATAATTAAACTAGTCACATGTCCTCAGGAAATGTCAAACCATTTCCCCAAACTGTTAAATAGTGACTCATGTTTGTTCCTTAATATGACAGACTAATATTTGTAGATCTGCTGACTTCAAAAATTGATGCTTTGATAAAAAATTCTAGTAAGATATTTGTAAGAATTATGTGAAATTTTGTTGATTGGAAAAAGTGGGAGGGGAAGAAAAAGGAAAGAAAAGCACAAGACTGAAAAACAAGTTGTGTTGTCTGATCTGCAGCTACTGGTCAGGCACAGCTATTAAATATTGAATATTTATTTGTCCAGTCCTCAGGAGATGAGCACAAAGTGTAACTTCCTGTGCAGAAGTGCAGCTTCAAAGACTGGGGTTGAGTGAAAAATGGACAGTAGCCGAGCACCAGTGGCTCACACCTCTAATCCTGGCTACTCGAGAGGCTGAGATCTGAGGATCACAGTTCAAAGACAGCCTGGGCTTGAAAGTCCATGAGATTCTTCTCCAAATAACCACCAGAAAACCAAAAGTGCTGCTGTGGCTCACCTGGTAAAGCATTAGCCTTCAGCTGAAGAGTTCAAAGACAGCACCTAGGCCCAGAGTTCAAGCCCCATGACTGACAAAAAAGGAAAGAAGAATGGGCAATATCTAACTAATGGTAAGTTTTATTATGCAAAAGTATATGTTATATTTCAACATAAAATACCAACTTTTTTGTATAGAATTGGTTTGAACAGAGTGTACATTAATTTATTTTACCTAATTCTTTAGGCTTTTTAATGTAAAAAAATTCTAAATTACTTATGCAGATCATATTTTATTTTTATTGAGCAGTGCTGGTGTAGACAAAAAGGTAAGGTAATATTCTTTGAAACCATCTGGTTATTTATAGAAAATTTTGAGTAATTGTGTTTGTAAGTTTTTTTAAAAAAAATCTCACAAAGTAAGCAAATTCAAACTATGTGAAAGAGATGACACGAACTGCTTCTAGTTGTTTAAAAGTGTATTCTCTTCCTAATCAACTCAACTATCGTCTTTAGAAAGAAAAGAAGGAAGGAAGGAAAACAGGAAGAAAAGAAGGGAGAAGAAGAGTAAAATAATGAAAAAGGAAAGCAAAAATAGAAGCACAGAAAGAAAAAAGGAAGGGAAAACGAAAAGGAAAAAGAAGGCCACACCTGAGAACCCACGCCTGTGATGTTACTACTTGGAAAATCTGGAGAAATAAGTTGAGACCAACCCAGACAAAAATCTGACTCGCAATTAAGTCCTCAATGAATATTTAAAAATCAATTTTTATTAATATGAGTATTCTTATTGCTATTCTGCCTTCACCAAGTCAGATTCTCTGAATTTCTAGATGTCTCCATTGTTGATATATTCACTCACACATGATGGAAATTAGGCAAATATGAAATCAACATATTCTGATGCTAACCGTCATTTACTTATTTTCAAGAAATTGGTGAGATTTCAGGTGGTTTCTCATTAGTTTCAGAAAACAAAATATGGAAAGATATTGGGATATTTATAGATGTAAATATTAAATATATTATCTTAAATTATACTAAATATATCGGGGCATATATATATATACCTATATAAACATACATACAATGTTGCCCCTGCCATCTCTCTTGAGTATCCAGTCACAGCATTTACCTCCCAAATTCGAGTGAGCCATATCCAAAGCCAGATTCAACTTGATTCCCTAGCTAATTGTTTTCTGTGTGATATTTTTCTCAACTAATCTCCATCTGAATATACCACCTATGGAAATTTAAATACAAAGTGTGTACACTTTGTCCTTATTAAGCAAGATAAGCAGGTAAACCTGCTCCAGAGGAGGCAAGGAGATGGTATCATTTTCTTCCTATCAAAGGAATTGTCCTTCCTCTTTGTTCTCAAAAGGTTTTGACCTTTTCTATAAACACAGTTCTGATCCTGTCTCTTACTGAACATGGATGACAGCATTTGGAATAATCATTTCTTTTTAAATGTAAGGTATGTTTTTTTTTCTTAGCTGATCATTTTCGACTGGGACGGTGTGTGTTTGATTGGCTTATTATGGCCTCTTTAAAAGAGGCCACAGTTTACTTGATATAAATATTTTACTTTCAGTCCAACATTTTACCCCTTTCTGTCTTCTACCTCTTTATAGTATCCATAATGTTTTTGAAGATGAGTGCAGCTTAGTGGTAGTGAAATGTCAGATTCATTGTCACCAGCACTAAAAATATAATAATAATGATTCACTGCAAAAGTCAATCTCAAAATTAACCTTTTATAGCAATCATGAACATTGACAGCTTTGTTTGATGTGTAAAGAAATAAAACTTTAACATGTATTTTAAAGTGTTTTCCATAAACCAAAATTTACTTATTAATCATATTCACTTGTTTATCCACATTCAATTATACATCCTCATAATTTCATTAAGCCCTATTTGAATTAAAAGATGAGAGCCAGTTTTCATGCCTTTTCTAGGGAGAGTGGGACAAATTCTAAGTTTTTGTTCATTCAGTCTTACTATATGACTAAATTTGTCTCAAGGTACAGGTTTTAAATTATGTATTTACTTACCCATTAGTTTCTATTTTGTTGTTATAACCAAATATTCTTAATTTTGTGTTATTTTCAAGGAAAAATAAACAAAGTCACATGTTAAGAGACAATATTCTCTATGTTAAAATTAAACTATACAACTTGTGAGTGGGGATGGGAGGGAAAAACTGGGAGAGAGGGAGGAAAATGATGGCATTGTTCAAAAAGAAATTTACTAATTACCTGACTTATGTAACTGTATCCTCTATGTATCTCACCTTTATAATAATAATATAACAATTAAAAATTTTAAAAGAGAATATTCCTTATCTTAATGGGATAGTACATACCTGTAATCCCAGGACTTCAGAGGCAGAGATAGGACTATGACTTGAAGCCAACCAGAACATAAAGCATAAGAATTTATCTGAAAAACAGACAAAACATATGAGACTGGAATCATGTTCAAGCAGTAGGGCACTTACATAGTAAGCAGTAAGCCCTAAATTCAATCTGAATACTGGAAAATCAAACAAACACACAAAAAAGACAAGACATTGTCAAAGCAAATATGTTTCTAAATATTGATAGAAAAGTATTATTCGTTTTTCATAGTTAAAGATACAGATTTAACCATGTATTCTTATCCTTCTCAATACATTGTATCAGCACACTGTGATAGTTCCTGAATCAAAATATCCACTAATCTATATCTTGTTTAAGATAATTTTCCAATTCTACAGCTACATAGTTTTATGAGTAAACAAGGAAATAGTTGGGCCTCTGGAGAAAAGAAACTAGTTTTATTACAAGACAAGGAAGAAAATTCAATTTATCTCATTGTAATCAATGTCAATATTAATGCATTAATATTAAATATAATTGCTCTCATGATTTATAATAACATTTGTAACTACATCTTGTGATTTTTATCTATAAATATGTTGTATATGCTGTAATATAATGTATATTATATATACAGATATTACACCTATTATGTAGATACTATGTATAATAATATATAATATTTAATAAATTAATGAGTACTTGCTATAAGAACAAGCTTATATGAGAAGAGTGGTGAAAAACTGGCAAAAAGTTAGCCTCATTTATTTACTATGACTATTTTTTTTCCATTTGCCATTCCTGGGGCTTGAACTCAGGGCTGGGGCACTGTCCTTGGACAGTTATTGCTCAAGACTAACACTCTTCAGCTTGAGCCTCAGCACCACTTCTGGCTTTTTATGTGTATGTGGTACCAAGGAATAAAATCCAGGGTTTCTTGCATGCTAGGAGAGCATTCTCCCTCTAGGCTATGCTCCCAGCCCTACTATGACTATTTTAATAGAAATGCAAAAGGCTGAAAAAAATCCCTTAAGTTATTTATAACCCTCAAAGTTATGAGAGGAAGATATCAAAGGCATAGAAATTCATTCTGTGGTTTGAGTCAGGCTACAAGAGCAAAGACCTGAGAAGCTGAAGCATGTTTGTACTATTTGCACCCTGAATCCAAATAAATCAACACGAATGGTAATAGTGACATAGCTCTTTTTACAATTTGCTGAATAGTTCATTAAAGCTTTTTCAGAAGGGGTTGTTTTATGAGGCATATTCCAGGCAAGTCCGCACACTTCAACTATCATACCATCAATCAGAGCAAAACCTGTTTTGAATCTCCCGAAGAACTGGATATAGAGCAGTGCATGGAGAATGGAATAGGATAGTACATAACTTTTCCCTGTTCCAAGAAACTCATTGCTTCCCTTTACTACACATTTGTTTCATTGCCAGGAATTTTTCCACTCAGCTGAAATACATCCCAGGCTTGGCATAAATGTGGATAATATCTTTATTTCTAAAAGGATTCGAGGATGACAAATAGATATGAAACTGCTAAAGCATTCTGATTTTCAGCTGTCATTGCTGAAAATGGAACGAGGTTGAGTTAGTGCCTTAGAGCCTTTGAGGCATTCAAACTGGAACAGGAAACAGAGACACTTGTGTCTCCATTGTGTGACTGTTTACATGCAGTTGAGAGCTAAATGATCTTCATCTTTCCCCACCTCCATTTCCATCTTGTTTGAAGCAGAGTGGTTAAAATGGTTCCTGAGTCAGGAATTACAGTGATTGCTGCCCAAATCCTAGATGACTCAGGCTAGTCTGCCACACTGTTGGTTCCAAACTCCTTCTGGTCTGTCAGGATTCAGATGACCTCCTTTCCAATTGTGCACTGCTACAGGGTTGACATTACTTTCACATGTGTTCCTCAATGCACAGCATTGAGTTGAAGGCTTGGGATGATTCCTGTTGTTTACCTACATCATTCTGTTGCAGTGCTGTCCATTAGGATACTGTGTGCATTCTAATGTTACCAAACCCTCCCAACAATGACAGACACTCAGTGCAAACATGAATGACTCAGGCAAACGCATTACTGGGCCTCATGTAGACTCCCATTTCCCAACCTACAAGTGTCTCACCAGCTGTGGTATGCCAGGGAGACGCCCTGGGCGGGACATAGCCCAAGCTTTCCTCATTTCCACAAGCTTCCTGTTTCCCCTTCTCTCTTGGTTTCTAACTGTCACTGCAGCCGTAGCTCACTCGTCAGCCTGATGTCCAAAGCAAAAGTTTGGGAGTTCTTAATCGGTGCGAAGCCCTCAGGAACAGGTGAAGGTCACCTGACTAGGTAAGATGGCAAGTCATTGCTTCGGGGAGGCAGGAGAGAGTGGAGGTAGGGCGCATCCTATAAGAGGCACCTGCCGGTTCTGTGGCCTTAGGCAGGTCCTAGGTTTCTTTCCCTCATCCCCACCTTCCTTTTTTTGCCAGTCCTGGGCCTTGAACTTTCTCCAGGCTGGAGGTCTACCACTTGAGCCACAGTATCACTTCTGGCTTTTTCCTATGTATGTAGTAAGGAAGAATTGAACCCGGGTCTTTGTGCATGCTAAGCAAGCACTCTACCACTAGGCCAACCTCCCAGCTCCCTCCTTTTTTAACTGATAAGATGAAGATAATATTAGTAACAACTTCATGGAGTTTTCCTATGTGCAAATAACATAGATGAAGCACTGAGCACAATGGCTATCAAAAGGTAAGCACTCTTTAGATACTATCCATACATAACATTGATGGATGGTAGATAATTTTTAAGTATGCAGCATAAGTATGAACACCTGTGCAGTTTCAACAGTTAAGATGTATGGATGCTAATTTGTATCAATTTACTCTGCTATTAGGCTCTTGCTTCTCCTTAGAAGAAAAACAAAAAATGAGGTATTTTTTACTAAGAACTCACACTGCAGTAGGTGTGCTATTTATGTCCCTGAATCTCCACTGTCTCATCTGGAGGAAGGATTTATTATTATTTTAATGCTACTAACAAAGGAAGGAAGACACAAAGCTCTTAAATAACTTGCCCAGGGTCAGAAACTTGTTTGTGGTGAGACTAGACTTCAAAGTTCATGCTGATTGGCAATAGCAATAACCAGATGCTCTCAGGCTGTCAACTGGTCTATGAAGAGACAAGCTTTTAAACAATAGCTAGGTAGACCGCGCTGTTGAAATGTGCAAAAGTTGTTCAGATGTCTACACCAGAAATAATCCCATTACTAAGGAGGGATCCTAAATTTGTTTGCCTAGTGGAAACTCCATTTAATCATTGTTCTTGTTTGCTTTTTGGGTACTGAGCTACACTACATTACAAACACACACACACACACACACACACACACACACACACATTCTCTTCTCTTCATGGAATAGAAGAAATGCATCTTGTGATTCTATCTCAGATAAAGCAATATTAAAATAAATTATAATTATGATTAAATTTAAACTCAACTGGCTTCCATAGATTAAATTAATAACATTATAAGAGTGGACATGTTCAGACTGTTTCTATGTGCACACATTCAGTAACTGGTACTTCCAAGCTAAAACATTTTATTTGTTCTTTACAGTTTTAGCATGCCTACAGGACTATTCAGGATTTCATTAGGGAATTATTTTTATTTCATTAATTAACAATGGTAAATAAAATTAATCTGTGAATATTCAATGTTTTGTGCCAGGCATTCCTATAATGTGGCTATTTCTGACAACAGTTTGTTTGATTTGTGGGAGTCTATATGCTCATGGATTCTTGGATTTGGAAAATGAAGTAAACCCTGAAGTGTGGATGAATACTGTAAGTCATAGAAGATTCCAAAGAATATCAGATACGCTAATAAGGAAAACAGGCAGATTTTTTTTTTAACATCATTGTAACAGTCAAGCTAGATTTGCTCCTTTGGCTGAAAACTAATATTTTTAGTAGTGCTAAATGGAATTTTATTTTGTCTTTTATGCTCATTTTGAGTCCTCATTTGAGTTTATACTTTAAGAGTGTTCAGTACTGGTGGCTCATGCCTCCCTAATCCTAGCTAATCAGGAGGCTAAAACCTGGAAAGCTAAAGTTTAAAGTCAAGCTAGGGAAACTGGCTTATGAGACTTGATCTTCAATTAACCAGTAAAATTGTAGAATAGTAGTGTAGCTCTAGTGGTAAAGATCCAGCAGTATATAAGAAAGTTGAGTGAGACTGTGATAACTTCAGTTCGATCCTCTGTACTGACAAGCATATACCTACAGACACAAACACTCACACACATACACACACAGAACCATTTGGACATGCAATATGAACATTTTCTATTTGCTATATATCTTTACTATCTTTGAAGCAAGAGGAGTTACAAAAGTCAACTAATTTTAAGGAGGAAGCTTTATTACCAAGCAGAAGATCATGGCTAAATATTTTAAACCCTCACCAATAGAAGATGCTTTCTTGAAGTATTTTTTTTTTGCTTTGTGAGATAAAATCTGAATTCTAACTTCCCTTCTCTGCAATTACAAGCATGCACCACCATACCCACCTTAGTTATTTTCATTTTATCAAGACTTTACACAGTTAACTAATTTTATAGTTGTTTGGAGTAAAACATTTCATGTAATTTATCCCAATAAGCACATGTACGGTACTTTATTCTAGTTGTTTTTATAACCTTTAAAAATAATAATAAAGAAGAATATAAACATCTGAACGCTTTTGTTTTCCCTGGGCAGAGTGAAATCATCATGTACAATGGCTATCCCAGTGAAGAGTACGACGTGACCACGGCGGATGGCTACATCCTGGCAATCAACAGAATACCGCATGGCCGGAGACCCTCCAGCAACACAGGTACTTGATGGACTGTGTGAGACTGAAATTTAATGCTGGTTTTTCATCCAGACAGTGACTTATTTACCAAAGTTGAATGAATTACTGGGCCAAATGATTAAAAAGGAGGAGGGTGATACTTTTCTCTCTGATTTCATAAAGACAGACAAGAAAGTAAATATACAAATGGCATGCCTGAGCTTGTAAACTATCCTCAGGCTTGTTTGCTGGGATGTAAACATGCAGGTGGGGCCCACATTTTGTTAACACAGGTGACTATAGAAAGTGAATATCGTCACTGTTGGAAAGAGACAGCACCAGCAACGTACCTAAAAGAGCCTCCTCTGAAGATTATAGAATTTTTTCGCTTGTTTGAATGCCAAACATACAAACAAACAAATAAAAATACCTCTAGGAAAGAAATTTCAGTTTAGGACATAATAAAAATTAATTAATTGCTACCTTAATTCTAAATTTTACAAAGCCTTGGGGATCAAGAAAGATCAAACCAAAGTGTGATTTATATTTAAAACATATCGGTTGGCATCATCATAAACTTGAAAAGTCATAAACAGAGCTGTCATAAGTTGCAGATTAGAAATGCATGCAAACAGGAGATCACATATTGTGACATAAGACAGAACTGGGATTGAGTCTTGGCTTTCTGCATCAACTGGTCACTCTGTGGAACTGGTTTTTATAACTATAAAAATGATCCTTAAAATACCAACTATTTTTGGTGCCATTATTTGGACCAAACTCAGGGTTTCATTTTCTCACTTGCCTTTTTTGTTCAAGGCTGGCACACTAATACTTAAGCCACAGCTCCACTACAAGCTTTGTACTGATTAATTGGAGATAAAGGAATCTCATTGCCAGAGCTGGCTTCAAACCATGATCTTCATATCTTAGACTCCTGAATAGCTAGGTTTATATGTGTGAGCCACCAGTGCCAAGCCAGTAGCTACTTCTGATCTATGTGTACATATGTGTATACATTTGTGTGTGTGCTTATCACATGTAGGTATGTGTTTCTATAGTATTTCTGGCATATACTATTTGTTATAAATTTATTCTATCTCAATAATTCCTTCTCTAGGTCCTCGGCCAGTTGTGTATATGCAGCACGCTTTGTTTGCAGACAATACTTACTGGCTTGAGAATTTTGCCAACGGAAGCCTCGGGTTCATTCTAGCAGATGCAGGTTATGATGTATGGATGGGAAATAGTCGGGGAAATACTTGGTCAAGAAGACACACAACACTCTCTGCAAATGAAGAGAAATTCTGGGCCTTTAGGTAAACTGTATCTAAGAAAAAAATCAAGAGCAACTTGAAGGCAGTTTCTTTAAAATAGTAGATATTACTCAGAGTTTGCTATACTTTCTAACATCTTCAAAGAGACAAAATTACTTTGTTTAATGAGTTTAAAAAGCTCCTTTGACCATTCTTTCCAGTCTTACACACATGCCACTGGTTTGTCCAGGAAGCATGTCAGGAAATTCATATTTCAAATTTATGAAACAATATTTATTTTTTTAATTTTATTTTTTTATTGTAATTAGTAAAAGGGTTACATGATATTTGCCAGATAGAAGGTGCATTAATTCACATACATTGATACCCTTTCACATGTCTTGGTACCCATTTCCCTCCCCCCCATACCCCCCACCCGTCTTGGTTTTCCCCCCTTCCCTATCAAATTTCAAATATCCAAATACAAATAAATTCAATATATCAGATAACAATGTGAGATACTATACCAATATGAGATAACCAAGGGACAGCAAAGGAGATGAGAGACAACATAGTACATTAAGGACAACAATCATGAAACAATATTTATTAAGCACCTACCACGTGTGCATTTACAGGTAAACACACCCAAATGAAGCTTATTTTTACTCATATTTATACAAATCTTTTCCTCCTGGACAAACAATGAATTTTGTAAGGATGACATATATCAGTGTCACATTTATTTAAAGAAATTGTGGTTGAAATTGCACAGGAAATTACAATATGAGAAAATTCCAATGTGATTTTTACAAATGATGATAATGGACAATGGATAAGAAATATTTGATTGTTGACTGTTTCTTTAAATGAAAGTATTTTTGTTATTACCAGAGACCTTCTATTTATCTGGTGTCCTTGCCTTTCCAGTCTTCTAACTTGCTGCTTGAATTGAGTGTGCATTTACCCCATATCAAGCATGTACTTAGTATGTACTAACCTTCATTATAGAGGTAAAAAAATGTATAGAATGTGTTGCTAGGGTTCACAGCTCTATGAGGGGAAAAAGTAGAGGATTATTTTTGTCTTCCTGCTTCTTGACTGAGAGCTTGAATTTTATTCATTTTAAGGCATTACAACAGTTTTCCTGTTAATATCTTTCAATATTATTTTAGAGACCATGTTTGCTTTAAATAAGAGTTCTCTAGCCATAACTGTACTGAATAATATGTAGGCCTTTTTAATCCTTCTCTATTGATGTTGGTGGAACTGGTGCTATAGAATGTTGGTGCATATATCTGATTTGCATCTATCTGTATAAAGAGAAGATACAAATCTATCTGTATGAACAGAAGACCTAACAATAGCAACTAATCTAATTTAGTGGCTACCTAAAGCCAACTTGTTTCTTTTTCTACTATCTAGAACTTATAAACCAAACACTATATTGTTTATTTCTCAATTGGGTAAGCTAAGGCTGGGAGCATGTAGCATGTAAGCTAGTTATCAAAAGTTGCTTAGATAGTAAATGGAGGAACCCTAATTGACAATAGTCCTGTTTTCCTAGTTCAGGAATGGGTATTGAACAGATGCACGTGTTGAGAATCCTATCAGAAGCAGAGGCTTGCAAAGAAATTGGGGAAAGGGAAGGAAAATAAGAGGAAGAAAACAAAAGAGTGAACTTTAAACAAAATACACAAGTCTTAAAATTGCACCTCTTATTAGGAAGTAAGCTATAAATGGGGGAGCTAAAATGTTGTACATTTACTTGAATAAATCTTGTGATACACACCGATTAGGTAGACAGCATTTAATTGCATATATAAAGAAGTAGGCAGGTATCTGAAGGGTGCTGTGCTGATTTTGCTTGTAATTGGTTATTTAGAAAGAATGAGCTGGGCACCATGGCTCATGCCTGTAATCCTAGCTGCTCAGAAGGCTGAGATCTGAAGATGGTGGTTTAAAGCCAGCCTGGGCACTAAAGTTCATGACTCCTTTATCTCCAATTAACTAGAAAACTGGAAGTGGTGCTGTTGCTCAAGAGGTAGGGTGGTATCCTTTAGCTAAAGAGCTCAGTGACAATGCACAGGCTCAGAGTTCAAGTCCCACGACAGACAAAAAAGGAGGGAAGGAGGAAGGAAGAAAGGAAGGAAGGAAGGAAGGAAGGAAGGAAGGAAGGAGAGAAGGAGAGAAGGAGAGAGAAAGAGGCAGTCATGCTATGGAGCCTAGAATGAACTGAGTTTACTATGGAGCCCAAGTTAACTGTAAACTCATGATCATTCGACCTCAGCATCCTAAGAGCTAGGGCGATAACCATGTGCACTGTTCTCAGATTGTGTATACATTTTAAACTGATTGTTGTTGTCTAAACCCCTTATTTTATTTTGTAGTTTTGATGAAATGGCCAAATATGATCTACCAGGAGTAATAGATTTCATTGTAAATAAAACAGGCCAGGAGAAGTTGTATTACATTGGTCATTCACTTGGCACCACAATAGGTATGTTGACAATGGTCAATTTTATCAGAGTATTATAGCAAGAATGTACCCAAATTGGAAATATATAATTTCTACTTCCCATGCTTGTGACTCTCCTGTACTGGAAAGAACTCTATTGCACTAAGTGCCTGTGAGTCCGTAGACAACAAACTGAAAATGTGGGACAGACCTCTCCTTAATTTCACATTATAGCTTCACATTTGTAATGGTGGCATGATTCTTCAGAAATAACATGTACTCCAAATCCAAAGATGTAGTCTAAAGAGAAATCTTGTAAGCCGGCCATGATGGCTCAGGCCTGCAATCCTAGCTACTCAGGAAGCTGAGATCTGAGGATCAAGGGTCAAAGCCAGCCGGGGCACAAAAGAATCTGAGACTCTTGTTTCCAATTAACCCCTAGAAATTGGGAAGTGAAGCTTGGCTCAAGGGTAGAGCAGTAGCCTTGAGCTGGAGCTCAGGGACAGCGCCCAGAAACCTTGTAGATTTCTTCTGATCTATTAAAGTAAAACTCATGCTATGAAATATCCCTGAAACATTATAAAATACACCAATTATATTTTCCTTAAAACAGATTGAATTTAAATGAAACTCAATAGAAGGACAGTGTACTTAATCTGTTGGTTTTTGTTGTTGTTGTTGTTGTTGTTGTTTGGGAGTGCTAGGGCTAGAACTCATGAACTGGGCACTCTCCCTGAGTTTCTTTGTGCTCTAAGCTAAGAGGCTATTGTTCTTTGGGCTACAGTGCCATTTCTGGCTTTTTCTGAGCAGTTTATTGGAAATAAGAATCTCATGGACTTTCCTGCCTGGGCTGGCAAGAAACAGAAGTTCAAAGAAACTGCCTTGTCTAAGGTCTCTGAAGACATATCAGGCAGAGGCAGAACAGATTCAAACAAAATCAGTCTGACAAGTAGAGTGGATGGGCTCTATAGAGAATGTACAGAGGAGAAATCATTCAAGCTGGTTCTGCTGTTCAAAGGAGAGACAGGAAACACTACCACCAGCGTTCTGCATTATATGTGGACAGAAAATATTTTAGTGAGCACTATTTGCATTTTAGCTAAAGCATTTCTTTCATTTTGTGGATAGAACCCTATTGTTTGTGAACTATTTCATCCCTTAAATATTAACAGGAGATTGAATTTTACTGAGACCACCAGAGAACACATCTTCATACATTTCCCAAAACCCTCTGGGGAGAGATATTATACCTGATTTAGAATCTTTCTGTGAATGATTCAGTTGATTTATCTATCTAAAAGAGTTTTAAATTTTCAATAATGTATTTGTTTTTATTTGTGTGGGTGCGTAAGCAAAGGCCAAGGTTTTTCCATTGTAATGCTTATCACCACTCTCACCCCCCCATGGTTCTATACAAGTTGTAACAGTGCTCCCAAAAGAACAAAGTAGAGGAAAACAGTTGGTCTTTACCAAGCCTTGCTGGTCCTTACCGGACCCAGGAATAGTTCCTTTATTACTTTGCAAGCTGGAAAGGTCCCGAATGGTTTGTCAACATCCACCAAGGAACTGAAAGTAATGGCAATACAATTTCATTCTGTATGGAGAAAGAAAGCCTTTGAAATGACTGGATTAATACTGCAAAAAGGACTGGGTGTTGTGGTTACTGGGTGGTAATATGGGGATGTGGCTTAGTGGTAATATGCTTGCTTAGCATGCATGAAGCCCCTGGTTCAATTCCTCAGTATCACCTAAACAAAAAAAGCTGAATCTGCTGTGCTATGGTTCTAGTATTACAGTGATATCCTTGAGCAAAAGAAGCTCAGAGACAGGCCCTAAGTCTAAGCCCCAAGACTGGCAAAAAATAAAAATAAATACTACAGAAAGAGCTGTGTGAATTATGCCTTGTGCATTGAATTATTTTACTTTGGGGATCTCTATGAGTCATTCTGACACCTCAGGAGTTCAGAGTAAACTGAAAACACCTCCAGCACTTACCCAGTTCTTGGGGAGTGAAATCACCTACAGTTTTGCCAGTACTAGGTGTTTCAGCAGCTCATCCTTTACCTTCCACATTCTAGCAACTGAATAACCCCAACAAGGTCAAATTGTCCATCAGGGAATATGAGAAAGTTGTGATTTGGGGAGTGGAAAGAACTGAAGACATTTATTGAATAATAATAATAATAATAATAATAATAATAATAATAATAAGCTTTCCCCCAAACAATTGCAACAAAAATAACTAGCATCCTACTTTGATTAGTAGTAATATTGCATATGTATTTCTAATGTTTACAGGATTGTCTTGTCTCTTGCTCTCTCAGGGTTTGTGGCCTTTTCCACCATGCCTGAACTGGCACAAAGAATCAAAATGAATTTTGCCTTGGGTCCTGTGATATCATTCAAATATCCCACAAGCATTTTTACCAGTTTTTTTCTACTTCCAAGTTCCATAATCAAGGTAGGCTTCCCCTTTTGCTAAAACTTATTTTAGGATCTTATTTTGTACTGTGGAGTTTTATTACTTTAAAATCCCTTTCATGAAGTAAATAGGAAATTTAGATCAAATTCAAAAATCAAAACAGACTCTGTGAGCATGTGTTTGTCTCCTGTATGTCTGTCTATCTGTGTCTTTGAAGATATGGCCCCCCACACACAACGATGATACTTAGTTACTTGTGAAGCTAAATATGTATTTGAGTTTCAAAGTGAGTTGAGTGTTATTTCAGTATAGGTTCTACTCGCATATTTTCTGTTTTGCAATTTTTTGAATTATCTTTATGTAACTTCACATCTTGATCACACAATCTTGAGCTTCACCCCTTTCATGGCTCTTCCCCATCTCTCAGAGCCAGGCATTTTTATTCTATTTAATTGAGCCATTCAGTACATTCACATGTCCATCTGGAAGGTACTCGTCAAATTGCATGTGATCATTAATGTTCCAAATTGGACATTTTAGAAAACTTTGACAAATACATACTCTTTTCCGTGTTATGAGCTTACTTTTTTTTTCTTTTTTGGTGGGTCATGGGGTTTGAACTTGACCTGGGTGCTGTCCCTAAGCTCTTCAGCTAAAGGCTACCAATATACACTCAAGCCAAGGGTCACTTCCTGTTTTCATGAGGTTAATTGGAGATAAGAGTCTCAAGTTCTTTTGTGCCTGGGCTGGCTTTGAACCTTGATCCTCAGATCTCCACCTCCTGAGTAGCTAGGATTACAGGAGTGAGCCACCGCGCCCAGCATTATGAGCTTACTTTAATTTACTAAAGCTTCATTCCAAGATCTCAATGTCTGATACCTCAAGTATTCATTAAAATAATAATTAGCATTTTGAAGGTTGTTTTATTGACAAATATAGATTGGGAATTTTATTCACTCATAGGTTCTTTCAGCTTTTATTCTGAGTTATTTCTTTGTGAATGTCATGACCATAAAGAATATATATTTGAGCACAGTTTTGAATTACTAACATATCCCTCTGAATATGGGGTAATGGCAAAAAATACATCTGTGCTAAAATGAACTTGAGGAGACTTATTAGAGTTTCACAATTATTCATATGTAAGAAAGCAATGCAATTATCTGGAGTCAAATGTAAGGAAAGGAAAATATACAAGTTTGTATAAGGCCTAATGATTGTTTAAACAAAAGTCTCATTGTACTGTTAAGCACGAAGATAAATATTGTTATTCCTGTGTGATTGATGACTATTTCAAAATGAGTTTGCATCAGCTCTATTTCAAAATGTGTTGACATCAGTTGAATTTGTTTGGAATGTTATTTGCATTTATGAGAGGCTAAATAAACTCATGTGTTGATTTAAACTCAGCTAGTATATGGGATATCAGATATGAACCAATTTATGTTCTTGCCTTATCTCAGTTCACATTGTCTATTGTCAGAATTCTGATTGCTTTAAATACTATATTCTGTGGTTCTCCCAGTCCCTTGTGGAGAGATTGAGAACACCACTAAAGTTCCTATGGAAGGTTCCCAAGTTCTAGAAGCATTAGAAGTTGTTAGCGTATTTTAGATAAGAAAGAGGGCTTCGTTATTCTGTTTCCATACATGCAAACCATACACTGTGACCAAATCTACCTCTTCTATGACTCCCTCTTTCCAAAACAATCTCAGTAAGGCTCATTGTTGTGTATTCACACTGACATATGATGTATTTTTTACCACATTCACCTTCCCCCACCTTCTGTTTTCTCTTCTTACTCCCCTCCCATTGGTATTCCCACACGACAGTTTCTGCTTTACAATTCTCTCATTTACAGTTTTAGAACATGCTTATCTTATGTTAGGTTTTGCCATGGTATTTCACAATGCCTGTATTATACTTTGGCCACATTAACACCCTCTATCTCTCCTAGTCCCTCCTACCCTACTACTACTCATCTGCTTTCAATGAAGTTCCTTATGCCATCTGCATACATGTATTCACCCTCTATTGTTTTTTTTTCCTCTCTCTTCTTTCTACTCATCTCCTCAAAACAGCTTCACAATTCCAGTTGTGTAACAGATATCAGTTCTTTCGGGTCTATTTTCTACATATAAGAGAAAGCAGGTGACCTTTGTCCTGAAATTGCTGCATTTCATATGATCATCTTCATTTCCTGCCAAGCAAACACTCTCATTCTTCCAACCCGTGAACTTGTGCAGTCTTCTCATTTTCCAATATTTTTATAACTTTATTCAGCCATTTACACTTTTGTTGTAGATATTTTTTACTTCCTTAAATTTATTCTCTGGAACTTTTTTCTTGAAGTTTCAGTGTAGGTGGTTTGTTCCTTAGATCTTTTTTCAACCTGTCCATTGTTAGACAGTATCACCTCCTTTATGTCTGGAGCCACTTTCTTTTTGGCATCCTATATTCTAATTTTTGTTATTTTGGGAACTGACTAACTTTAGGAAGTACTAGAAAGCAAATGTGTAAATAAACAATGTAGGCTGGGCTTGGTGGCTCACACCTGTAATCCTAGCTACTCAGGAAGCTGAGCTCTGAGGATGAAGGTTCAAAGCCAGCTCTGGCACAAAAAGACTTGAGACTCTTATTTCCACTTAACCTGTAGAAAATGGGAAGTGGGGCGTGGCTCAAGGGTAGGGTGGTAGCCTTGAGCTGAAGAGCTTAGGGACAGTGCCCAGGCAGAGTTTAAAGCCCATGACCCACAAAAAAAAAATGTAGGAAACATCGCTTTTTCTTCCTATTTAATGTAATATTTCACCTTAAAGAGAAAAAGGTTTTCACTTTTCATGATAGTGAGTAAGCACATGGCAATCACTGATTTGACCGATTATAAAGAAAGTTCACTGTGGAGGCATGAGTTGGGGGTTGAAGATTCATTATTGAAATATCTTGATCTTGTTCATTTGGAAATGGACTCCTAAATCATTTTCTCTAAAAGATCTAATTTTCTTGACTGAAACAACTAATGTAAATAGACATAGATTCCTATATATAGTCTATTCCAGAATGAGGGGAATATAAAGTACTCTGAAGATCTTGATATATTTTTTTCCTTTTACAGGCTATATTTGGAACCAAAGGTGTCTTTATGGAAGATGATAATAAAAAGATACCTTCTACAAAAATCTGCAACAATAAAGTACTCTTACCATTATGTACTGAATTTATGTCCCTATGGGCTGGATTCAACAAGAAAAATATGAATGCAGTATGTATGATAGTTCTGAACCAGTTGGTACTTTAATGTATCTCGGCTTTCCTTTTATTTATTTTGCCTATTATACAGCATACATTCAGATGATATCCCAACTCATTAAATGTAGATATTTGCTATAGCTAGAGGAGTAGGTACTCTGACAGACCAGAACTAAGAGGACTGGGGGGATAAGAAGGAAACTGTATCTTTGTATAAAACATTTCATAATGGGTATTAAATTCTCACATGTTTGTAATCAGCTACTACTATAAAAATTAATTGAAACTTCTTGCATTTTAATACATTGCATTAAAAATAAAGCGCTAAAAAGAGAGAAGCCTATACAAACATAACCTTTATTTTCTATATGTGTGGCTTTTTTTTCAAATGGAATTTACCACTTGACATTGAAAATCAAGGATAAAACAAATGTCAATGGAATCTCTTTCATAAGAATAAATAGTAGTCTAAGAAGTCTTATTTTATCAAGTGCTTGTTTCTAATTACTGGAAATTCAAGAAGGAAAAGAAGGAGGAGGAGGAATTTATATTTGTAGACTAGTACGGTTAAATAGCTATGTCATAATCTAGCCAGTACCAAGATAGCTGTTCACTAGCTCATCTGACCCCTACATGTTTAGAGGTTGAATTATGTTATAGTGAACCCATGAGAATCATTCAAAGACTTTTCCTCAAAATGTTTCCTCTTTCCTTCTTTCCTTTTTTCTTTCTATCTTTCTTTCTTTCCTTCCTTCCTTCCTTCCTTCCTTCCTTCCTTCCTTCCTTCCTTCCTTCCTTCCTTCCTTCGTTGCTTTTTTTCTTTATTTCTTTCTTTTTTGTTGAAGGCAGGCTAACAATATACCACTTGAACCACATCACTACCTATGGCTTTTTCAGTGATTGATTGGAGATAAGAGTCTAATGAACTTTTTTGCCTGGGCTAGCTTTGAACCTTGATCCTACGATCTCAGCCTCCTGAGTAGCTAGGATTACAGTCATGAGCCACCAGCACCCAGCATATGTTAATTAATTAATTAATTAATTAATTTTAATAGGTTTCCTTGTATTTTCATTATATTCTAAGGCATATAATTATGATTACTGTTGGATGACTATAATTTTGTCTCTGATATTCATAAAAAATAAATTTATCTTTTGATGGAATTTATTCTTAGCTTTTATTATTTTACAGCACATTAAGTATTTCAGGTTGGCAGTTTGATTTTTAATATATTTTTAATAGATGAAAAAATGAAGCCAGAGATAATAAATGGACCAAATTTATAAATCTGATCATTAACATGAGATCCTAGACTCATATTTTATAGTCTATTGCCCTGAGGTGGTCTATGTGCTTGCTTAGCATACCTCTTTCACATTTGCAAATAGCACTTTTTCCCTTTGCTTGGCCCAAGGATATCTACCACAATCTTTATAATATATTTATATAATGTATCTCAGGGTAATATATATTATAGAAAGCATATAAGATAGCTCAAGGTAATTCTGCTTCATCATTGTCAAAGTACCCATAATCATGTCTAATTCTAACCATGATTGTTCTCTGCTTCTGCTAGGCATCATTTATTTCATTGAGTGGTTTTTGCTGTAACATGGGTTTAATTTCTCTAGAGTCGAATAGATGTGTATATGTCCCACGCTCCCAGTGGATCATCAATACAGAACATTCTGCATATAAAACAGGTAGCATTTCATTCACTCCAGTCTTAATTTTCATTCTGTATGGAAGGGCAGAGTTGTACCTCGTGACAAGATTATCTCAAGAAGTTTAGCCACTTGTTTCCAATTTGGCCTCATTGCTACTCTCATAGTTTGATGTCCCTGGACTTATTTAAGGGAAAGAATTTTGTGATGGAAACCAAATGGATGACATTAACAAGCCCCATAATTAGATAGACACTAACAGTCCATTAGCTAGAGGTAAATTGAGGGAATCTCCAGAGAGCTGAAACTTTTTTGGAGAGAGAGAGAGAGAAATATCTGAAATTTTCTATATGGTTTTTACTCACACCAAAGAAAATCATTAATTTTCTATAAAACCCAATTTTTCATAATAAAAATGTGTTTATTTCCTTTTGGTGGTACAGAGACCCTACTTTCTTTCCAGTGTAGTGTTTTTCCAAAATTTGCCATGGGTTCCCATGATTGGTAATATGATTATTGCTTTTTTTGAAACTTGTTTATTTCAGCTTTACCGATCTGATGAATTCAGAGCTTATGACTGGGGAAGCAAAGCAGAAAATATGCATCATTACAATCAGGTGAGCTACATGGAAAGAGCCCAGAATGAAGTTTAAGAAATTATAATAGCAATTATTTAGGAATAAGAAAAATTGTACTTACTAATTGGTGAAATGGGTTTTTTGGGGAAAATATGTAATTTTTATATATTCACTGTAGAATTTTTAGAAATAAAATGAGCTTATATAAAGGAAATTGAATCATTTATAATCTTTATATCCAGAGATTACTATAGGTACTAATGCTTTCATTTACTAATTTCCTCAGTATTCTATTGATTTATGTAACTTATAATCTTGGTTCTTCATGTCAGGCTAGAGCAAAAACTCAAAATTGATGGGAGAATTTTTGAAACACAATTGTAATACAAATAATGAAGTGAGTTTCATAAAAATCTTGACAGAAAAACATCTAAAATTCATTCTGAAAGTTTAAACACTATATTCCAACGTGGAAGAATTGGGTCTCAAATGACTTTCTTCCATATAACTTTATGTGTGAAAATTTCTAGACGTAACACTGTATTTTTAATCAACTCTTCTCCAATTTTTCTATTTTAGTAATCAAGGCCTTGAATTTTAAGGATGAACTAAACACATTAAACTACTTTCCTAGACTATGTTTTGTTATTTTCTTTGTCAGTTGTGGGGCTTGAACTTGGGGACTATGTACTGTCCCTTAGTTTATGCTCAAGACTTGAGCCACAGACAGCACCACTTCCAGTTTTTGAGTGGTTAATTGGAGATAAGAGTTTCATTGAGACTTTTCTGCCCCGTCTGGCTTTGAACCATGATCCTCAGATCTCAGCCTCCTGAGTAGCTAGGATTATAGGCCGTGAGCCACTACCACCCAGCTTAGATGTTTTTAATACATATTAATGTTAGCACAGATCATTTAAGGTGTTTCTGAACATGAAATCAATCAATCAGACCAGTGGATTGCTCAACAATAAATAAAAAGATTGAGTTTTTACCCCCCATATATAAGTACAATAACTGGATTATGAATATTTTCCTTAATTTTAATCATTTTGAGTAACATGTGATTTATACGCAGTAAAATTTCATGATTATAGTTTCAATTCAGTGAGATTTGACAAATGCCTTCATTTATATAACCACATAATAATCAAAGTAGAGAATGTTTACATTCCCTGCCAAAATGTTCTCTTGTCTCTTGCACTGAGTGTATGCACAAATACATGCTTTTGCTATTGAAGACTGATGTCATGGCTTGAACTTACAATCGCATGAACTTTCTCTTTCTTTCTCCCTCTCTCTCCCTCCTCCCCCTGCTTTTATTGGCTTGCTCATGCCTGCACATCTCCAATCTACCACAATGTACTATTTCAAAACTGGTTAATTGGAAATATAAGTTTCATGGACTTTTCTGTCACATTGCCTTCAAACCGCTATCTTCTGGAACTTAGCCTCCTGAGAAGCCAGTATTGCAGGCATGAGCCTCCAGCACTTATCTAAATGCATATGTTTAGAAAAGGCCTATGCGAAACAAAAGGAAAATGTTAAAATTATTATCTCCAGTTAAATGAAATAAAGTGGATGAACACAAAGGAATAAAAATTCTTATTTTGGACTTAACATACAGTAATGTTTCTTTCATCTATTCATTTTAGTGAACAAATACATTTTATGTGATGTAAACATTTTATGTTTACATTTACAAGACAGTAGATACACATACATACACACAAACAGATACCTACAATAGTCAAGTTCTGATGTCAGGGTATCAAGAGTTCTTAACACTCATCAACATCTAGCTGGTCCTATCCTGCCCCAAACTAATCCTAATCGTTGGTTTAGTTTTCATTTTATGTACTTTGAAGTCAATTTTGTTCCCTATCCTATAAGAACCCATTCTCAACAGCTAGCCTCCCCCTGAAATCAGCAGAAGCATTTCTGTTGTCTCTCCCATGAATAAGATCAACCCACTCAGATTAGTGGCATGGTTTAGTTGATAGAGCATTAGCCTGTGAGCAGAAGCATCAGGTATCAAGTTTGAGTCCTGGTCTTGAGCCTAACAAATAGAAGACCAACTCATGTAAGCTCCAAGTGGGTAGGGATTTCTCTCCATGTTGGTCCCTAGTTTTTATCTCTGCGGAGTACCTGGAATGTCCCAGGCCCTCAAGATTTACTTGCCACAAGAATAAAATTGATCATTTCCTTTGCATCTGCATCAAATTGCCTATGTACTTCTGATTCTCTCCTGCCTTTCTTGGTCAGAAATTAACTCACTTCTGTGTCATTTTCCCTGTCATTCCTTACCTCCCTTTCTTCATAGATATTCTTTTTATCTCACCTGAATTCTTGTCTTCAAGGAAAAGCAAGCAAACTTCCTCTTACTCCACCAATTCTAAGAAATCACCATTCCATTAGTCTATCTTTCCACTTTTTTAAAAAACACTTAGAAAAAGGTTGTTCCCCTCTTTTACTCACTCCTGGACCTTCATAGAGTTCTAGACTTCATCTATCAATTGCACAACTCCATTTAAAGTCACTGTGATTTTTTCATTACCAGATTCAGTTGTCTATTTTTACTTTTCAAAAATGTCTTATGTTCCTTATAGCAATCATTTCACAACTAGCAATCCTAATTCAAGCTTCTGTAGTGTACTGATGCCTGAAATCCATTCCATTTGATTGTTCCGTTTGTCTTCTGATTTTCCTGTTATTCCTTCCAAATCTGCAGAACTCTCCCATTATTTCTCACAACTCCTTCTCTTTCTTCCATGAAGAGCATAATCATCCTCAGAGCTACAATTTGGAACACCTATTTGTCTAGATACATTTAGGATTTCTCTTCAACACAATCCACCCACTGATGCTCTTGTAGGCATTTTAACACAGAGTATCAGACATGGCTCTCTATTTTTTCCACAACTTCTGAAAGATGTCCAAATGCCTTAGTTGCACTCAAACCTTTATGATTTACCTGTTCTATTCCACTGTATTCCTTTCATTTCCTTTCATTTTTTTGCCAGTCGTGGGGCTTGAACATAGGGCCTGGGCACTGTCCTTGGACACTTTAGCTCAAGGCTAGAGCTCTGTCACTTGAGCCACAGAACCACTTCCAGCTCTTTCTATATGTGTGGTACCGAGAAATCAAACCCAGGGCTTTGTGTACTCTACCACTAGGCCACACTCCTGTCCCTATATTCCTTTCCTTATTATGACCTGTTCACTCTTCCTTCCTTGTGAAGCCTTCCCACTCTACTATTTGTACCTGTCAAAATCCATCCACCCACAGGAGTCATTTCAAATTATTCTTCTTTCCACTAAAGCCCAGTTGGAAAGAATTTCTTCACTGTCAGCACTTCTCTTGCGTTCTGAGACCTTCTTCGTGCATACAATATACATGACTATGTATCAAGTCTTCTTTTAGCTCGCCTGCCTTTGCTCCCTCCTTGACAAACTCCTTGGATGTAGGGACATTATATGTTGTCTTCTTATTTCACTTGGTGCCTCACGTACCTATGGCCAGTAGCAGAGATTCAATTTGCTGGGCTTTCTCCACTGGTTTAACTTCAGTTCTTGCTGTGACGACCTTCCGTGTGTGACCACTCTTTCCGTCTTCTCTCACAGAGCTGTCCTCCTCTCTATGATATCACCACTATGAAAGTGCCTACTGCTGTTTGGGCCGGCGGACACGATAGCCTTGTGACACCCCAGGATGTGACCAGGATACTTCCTCAAATTAGCGATCTCCGTTACTTTAGACTTTTGCCTGATTGGAACCACTTTGATTTTGTCTGGGGCCTGGATGCCCCTCAGCGGGTATATACTAAAATCATAGCTCTGATGAAGGAGTATCTCTAAACAAACCAAAACAAGCTTCCAAGCCCAGGAGAATTTTTTTAAGAAAAAGAATACTCGTCAGTAGTGAAGCTGACCTGCGTGCTTGTGTGGATGTTGTTGACATATTCCTGTTTCTGGATCTCCAAACTAGAAATTATTTGAATCTTGTTGTTCTTTATTCCGAGGAATATCTATGTCTGGCATCTCAAGATCTCACACCTTTAGTGAAGGCTTAGGCCCTCTTCTCATCCAACAATGTCTCAGAAGCACCTATGTGCTCAATGTACAATTGAGAGAATAGTTAAAAGAAGGCCTTTCCAGCCTATTTTAATTTGTGTATGTATACACACAGATGCACCCACACATATTTCATACAAATATTACATGTGTGCCCCATTCTCTTTTTCACAGGACCGAATGTAAGCATAGGAATGGTCATTGTCAAAACAGGCGCTTCCACGCACATTCAGGGTCACTGTGACCTTCCAGCTTACCTGACATTAAGCCGATAGTCATTACGATACTCACTATAAACCATCCATGAAATAAATCTTGACATACATCAGGAAGCCTGAAAGAGAATAGCAAATAAATTGTGAGTTTTTCAGGAGCCTGTCGTACTTTTAACAAGATGGATTTGGATACAGACAAACTTAGGAAAGAAAAACCACTAGAATCTGCTGAATTATTAATTACTACTATTATTCACTACAGGACCCTTCCTTTGAAACATGTAATATAACTCCTCCAAATAGCCTCATTTAGAATCAGCAGAGAAAATAAGGCATGAATCTGTTTCATTTTGTATAAGAGGAGAGATTCCTTGATTCTAAGGTTAGTGCAGAGTTCAAAGAGTAATGTGAAATTTTATTGTCAGTTCCTGTATTCCTCAATAGTGTGAATTAGGAAGAGTTCTTTATCTTTTACCTTCTATGAAGATTAATTAATAGTCGATAATTTGTCATTCTTAATTTTAGTATCTTTAAAATACGGTAAGCCATCAGGCATGTTGATGCAAGCCTATAATCTCAACATTATATATGCTGAAGCTGGAAAATTACAAGTTCAAAGACAGGCTGAGCTACATAATGAGACCATGTCTCAAAAATTATATATATGTATATCTCTCTATATATGTATGTATGTGTATATATATGGTGATTTAAAACCCTTGGAAATTTTAACTTCTATAATTTTAAGGGTGTGTGTGTGTCTGAGTGTGTCATGGGGCTTGAACTCAGCCTGGGCGCTGTTCGTGAGCTCTTCAGCTCAAGGCTACCTACCACCTTACCCTTGAGCCAAGCCCCATTTCCCGTTTTCTAGAGGTTAATTGGAGATTAGAATCTCAGGTCCTTTTGTGCCTGGGCTAGCTTTGAACCTTGATCCTCAGTTTTCAGTTAAGAAAATAACTAACACTGATCCCAATTTTAATGACTTTTATTGAGCTTTTCAAAGAGCACAATGTAGTTCTTAGTTGTTTGTTTGAATGTTTGTGTGAGGGGGGAGTATATTTGTTCCAGTACTGAGACCTGAACTCATAACTAAGTACCATGAACTTTTTTTTTGGTCGGTCGTGGGGCTCGAACTCTGTGCTTTAACACTGAGCTCTTCAGCTCAAGGCTAGCATGCTCAACCCCTTGAGCTACAGCACCACTTCTGTGCCATGAACTTTTGCTTGACTTTTTTTCCCCTTGCAGCTAGCATTCTACCTCTTGAGTCACACCTCTATCTCCTATACGATGGTTTCCGTACAACAATATGGGCTGCATTTCATCGCATTGCCCCAACTTAAATGACTTGTGTTAGTTTTTCGAAGTAGAACGGGTATAAAGGCACTTGGAGTTATTAGTATGCATTTTTTCAACCAGGAGGCACAGGAAGATATGATTGTACTAAAATTATCTTACTACTAGCTATGAAAATTCAAGAGGCATTAACATCAGTTTGTGGGTTTTATGGGAATACTGAAAGTGGTAATACAGGGGTCTCGTGAAGAGGGTTAGTTACAAGAGCTCCTGTTAGAATCACAGTGCAGTTAATCGGCGTACCACAGCAAACACCCATTTTTAATGCTATAGACCTACCTTTAGGCATCTTTAGTTCATTCAGGCTGAGGATGGGTATGCTTGACTCAAAGCCATCAGCTGAGTACCCTTCTGTTCCACACATCCACCTCTTTTTCCTGGAATAGCAGCCATCAGGTTATTCTTCATAAGACATATTCCAATAGCAGAAAGGGCTAACTCAAACAATCAGTATATTTAAACCTCTCTGTGTCACCTGTACTTAATATTCCCTTGGCTAAATGCAAGTCAAATATTCAAGCTCCACTTTAATGGAGTAGGGTAATCTGCTTAATCTATCATGGAAGAGTGGGATACACATGGCACAAGAAATGTAGTACATACACTGTGGGATAAAGCTAGCTTACTATACAGCCTTTCCCACACTTTCCTTAATCATTTCATTTACCCCTGGAAATCATTTGCAATGAACTCAGATCATTAGATACCTGACCATTCTTTGTTAATAAATATTTAAAGGAAACAGAAAAGAAAAAAAGAACCTGAAGATATTGGGGTGTCCTTTGCAAAACAAGATCAATGAGTAGAAAAATGATAATGCTGGAGAACATCTGATAAGAGTTTGATAGTTCTGTAAGACAGTCATTCTAAATGCAAGTAATATGGAATAAGTAAGGTAAAGCTTTTGTCCCTCAGTCTAGGTTGCAATATCATTAGATGGCTCTATTTTAAAATAATGAGTAAACACAATGGATGCCATAAGAAAAGCATTTGAGCAATTCATTAAAATTTGACAAATGAGAAGTCAGTGAGATAGTAAGCAAGAGATGGAAGCATAGACCATACCAAATAGTGTTTAAATCAGAATAGGGAATGCAGCCATTGGGAAAAATCATTTGGTCTGGTCCTGTCAATACAAATGCAATTGGCACTCAAAATTCAACAACTCTACAAGCTTTTTTCGTAGGAACATAAATTATATTAAGTGAACCATAATAGTAATGTACATTTTGAGGGAGAAACAAAGACTATTACAGGACTATAAGGACACATGAATATAAATACATATACATACACATACATGTATATATATATATTAATTCCTCATCTGCTATTAGTCATCTGTCTGTATTACAATGAATAATACAGTATCAGGCAAACTGAGAGTATACATGATGCAAAAGCATTAACACACTGGCAAAACTACAGCCATCAGGTGATATGACAATTATTCTGCAATTCTGTCCCCAGCAATATTAGCTGTTTACTTTTAGTTTCCTTAAAATTTTTCTTTGCCTTTTCCCCTTTAATTATTCCATATGTTATTGTATTGTTATTCCAAAAATTCACACCTGAATAAACTGTGCAGAAAATAATATGGTGAACACCATCACTTACTATCTATGTTTAGAAATAAAGCATTACAAATAGAATTTCTTTCCCTATATAATCCTAGTAAATTTTTTCAGGTCATAGTCTTTTTAAAGATACATATATATATATATAAATTGTGTATACATGTAAAATCTTACATATAAAAATACTTTCTTCATTAAGTTAGAATTCGTGAGATGGAAAATTTATCCTATAATATCTGGGTGGACTCAATGTAATCATAAGATGGAGAAACAAGGTCAAAGTCATATAATAAAGGTACAACAGAAGCTGGGACTGGAGTGATGAGCTATGAGTCGAAAAATTTCACCTATTTAACCTAGAATTTTAACCTAGAATCTCTGTCTCTGTCTCTGCTTCTGTCTCTCTTATTAGATGTCATTAGATGAAGGCTTTCTGCCATAGCTTACTTCCTTGCCAAAGTATAGGACCAAATATAGACATAGGCCTCCAAAACCATGAGCCGAAATAAACCTTTCCATTTCTTTAAGTTTATTATCTCAGATATTATTTTGTTGCAGTAATGGAAAGTTAAACGTGCACTTGTATAGTAATTAAACTCTTCAATAGCCTCAGTGGTGAGCAGCCTCTATGTGGGAAAATGTTGCTATGAACTCTACCAGGGAAAATAGTATCCATAAGAAAAAAAGCAATTGCAGAAGAGTTATGGCTTGAGATAGTGAAGCTGGTTGTTAAGAGGAGGGATAATTAAAGGGAAGTAGTTCTGCATGATCCATGTCCTATTTACTCCACTACCTGCGCCTTTCTTTACACTGCAGCATCTGACCTGAATGAGCCCTTCTTAAGCAAATGGACTCTGTGTTGAGGTAGGCCATAATATTGATAGAGTTCTGATCAGTTTGCTATCCTAGTTATAAAAATCCTGCTAAACTGAGTACTTAAAGGAATTAAATGAATGCTATTATGAATAAAAAAGGAAGGAACTAAATAGTAAGGTTTTGTGAGGAAAGAGAAAGGAAGATTTTTTTTTCTCACATATCAGGTGAGAAATTAAGGTTGTCTTTTCAAAATGACTGGGTAGACATAAGAAGAAAGAAAGGTATTTTTGAACTGAAGTAAGGGGAAATATATGAGAATTGTATTTTCCTAGAGACATTTTGATACTGGAGTTTTAAGGTTTCTGAAAGATACTGCGAATAAACAATCATTATTATAACCTATGAGTCATTTTGAAAATCTTAACATCTGTCAGAAAAGCCTCATAAAATTCTGTCCCCAAATATAGGGTATTTTAAGCAATACCATCTATCTGTGGAGACTGTGTATACAGTTTGTAGCATAGAAAACCTGCATGTTTTCTTACTAAGTGTTGTCTCAGCAAAGCCACAACGGCCAAGTGGTAGACCAGGTAGCTTTAGTTAGACGCTGTCCCAGGCCAACGAATTGAAACCAGTTCAGAGCATGTGTATGCTTGGGTTCATCTGTTTCAGGCTCCTTAGAAGTTTTAACTAAGATATGGGATAGATTTCTAAGTAAGCAGATTAATCATCAGTCTTTTCCACTGCTGCAAGCCAACAAGGTCATACTTTACCCTGATGATAATAATAATTAAATAACAATAACAGCAAATGGCAACAGTAAGTTAAACAGCTTCTATGTGCCAGGAACTATGCTATGTACCTCACTCACATACATTACTTTGGCTCTATAAGTGTTACAAGTTGCTAGTACTATCAGTCTGTGGATTACTACACTGAAAGTTTTCTTGTTGGAAAACTTAAATCAGGCATGTCACTGACAATGAAATAGACACTCAGGACAGGAAGCTTTGGGGAGAGGCTCTGGGAATGATACAAGACAGTATCAGTGACAGAATAAGCTAGGCAAGCTGCTGATCAATATAAAATTTAGTTAACCCTTACAGAAATCAGTAATTTATATACATTCTTTGGAGTTTCTTCTTATCAGAATTTTTTCATTTTAACATTTTTTCTCTTATAAGCCATCATTTTACTTTTTTGATAAATCTTTACTCCTTCCCCTTCCTCCCAAAAAAGACTTATTTCAATTTCAGAGACCAAATTCCTCTCTGGAAAAGAGATCAAGCTAAAACTGGTCTTGTAGCAGTCAGAAAATCTCTTCAGTCAGGATAGGATGTCTGGGAATACATATCTCATCACTGGCCTTCAAACCCAGCTCAACTCAGGACTCATCTGGTTTGCCTGATTAATGGAGAAATTATCAGGATCTAAACCTGGAAATGGTGGTACAGTAGATTTGGAATATGATCTGAAATCATTTCCATCAATTAGATGATTGTGATGATCATGAATCTGATTTTTTGGTCGAAGAGAAGAAAGTTAGGTTTAAGAAACTTTGATCCTGCCTGGCCTAATTTAAAAACAAATCAATGCTTTGGAAAGAAGGTAAAAGTTTAGTCTACCTATCTTTTGTTTCCAAGGGTCATCATTTTAGCTAATGTGAACAAAGCATTTCAGTATCATGAAGAAAAAGGAAATAATCTGGTATGCTCATGGGTCAACAGCTACACACAAACAACTTTTTAAAGATTTATCAACAGATACCAAAACAATAAGCTTAACTATTGTTTTAAAGACATACACAAATGCTTTTTAAAGTTAGTTGCTATTTCTCACATCCATATATGTATACTATGACGTATATGCATAATTCCTTGTCTTCAGCACAGTAGACAGTAGGTAAGGGAGCCTTTGCTGTAGAGGGCTGTCCTGGTGTATTTTAGAATACTGAGTGGCATCCCTGCTGTCTACCACTAGATGTCAGCCACACTCCCCTAATAATGGAAACCAAACTCCAAACATTATCAATTCTTTACTGCAAGGCAGTCTTTTCTAGTTGAGAGATGGGGCCTGAGGAAACTTGTCTCATTGCTCTGAAGCTTCAGATTTCTGTCATATAAGAGTGAATAAGGATAGTTTCAATTAAGAGGAAATAGAAAAGATATATTAAATGATACCATAAAATTTAATAGAAAAATGCCATTCTGTTAAAATTTCATCCTATATTGAAAAATAAATTTCAAATTATCTGGAACCCAGTAGAAAAAAATGTTAAAATGTGGAAACTATATACAAATATTTGGTTCGAGAAGACCTACAGGTAAAATATTGGTAGCCTAGAAGTTAGCACTGAAAACCTCAAGAGACTTAATTCTGGAACATTTGGATTCTTCTCTATAATGAAATAGCTAAAGTCTTCACAGGATAACATTAGGAGTATAAGCTGTATTTAACCATTCATAAATTCACAAAAATGCAGGAAAATGAAAATAAGATCTACAATGTGGTACCATAATGATTCCATTAGACTGACAAGATTGACAAGATGTTTGTTTGTAGAATGGTGAGGGAGTTATGGTCATACTTATGACCTGTTATGAGAAATTTTAGTGATTCAGTCTTTTAGATGTCCATTTATCAGTATCTGTCAAAATAAATCTACCCTTTAAAATATTCTAATATGTATATATCATGTATTTTGATGAAGTTACTTCTTACAGTATTGATTTCAACAATGAAACACTGTATATAGACTTAAAGACCATGGTTGTCATATCATTACATCTCAATATACCTAAATACAATGGCTTTAGTCATTTAAAGTAAGATTATGTTTGAAGGAATATGATGTTTAAAGCATTAATGAGATTATACTTAAAATACTGATATGGGAAAGACTTTTGTATTACATGATGTGCCAGCTTTATATGTCTATTATTATATGCACATATTTTATAATGTGCATGTGAGTAAAGATATTTTTGAGTTATATACTTATGTATATGTGTAAATAAATGAAAACTGTCTTGAAAGATATGTATAAAACTGTTTCTAGAAATTAACTTCAGAAAGAAAAGTTGAATCATGGTACTTAAAGTTTTATCACAAATATGTAGTCTATATTTTTTCTTAAATTGCATAATTTTATATTATATCACTTTCTAAAGTGAGGACTAAATTAATGATTTGTTAAACTAATCAATTATTTTTAGATCTACAAACATAATGAGTTCATTGAGTCTAGTTTACATATAAGTTTGAAATTGTAACTCATCAAACATATATCTATAACAAAGATTCTTCTGGGAAGGAAAAGATAATAAGATGTCACAGTACCTGCAATACTGCTTCTTCCTTGTACAATTTTTTGCACTGTCTTTCATTAGCATTTTTGTTTGTTTTCTCTCTTGTGTGGTTGTGGAGGCAAAGCGTCACTCTGTAGTCAAGGCTGACCTTGAACTTGCTGACCTTCAGCCGCAGTCACCCTAGTAATGGGATTCCAGTTGAGTGGGCTGGCTTCAGCATTTTATTTTAATATGAGATTGTGTAAGGCTCTGAGTGATCTGACCAAGATGACTAGCCCAGAAAAAGATGGAGTCAGGGTTTATACTTGAATTGGTATTGGGGGAATATATAATTGCTACTGTGTATACTAGATGTTTTCTAGCTTTATGAGTTTATGGGGAAATTCTATTTTACCTTATATGAATTTGTTATATGGTAATTCAATCAGTGAGATACAGAGAAACCTCCAAAACTGGAGTCTTTATTAGAAAACCAGCAATTGCAAGTAGACACATGTCCCTAAAAACTTGCAATATCAAATGCAGTTTTTACAAAGCTTATAAAGGCAGAAACAGCACGAGTATTTTGAGGAAATGAACCTACCTAAAGCGTATTATACATAAGCAAAATGACCTATCTAGAGAGAACAATCAGGGGACAACCAACCGAAAGAAAAACCATGAGCAAGCATTTTCTGGAGCAAAGTATGACACGTCTGCAGTTGAAAGAATGACCTGCGTCACCTTTAGAGTTCCTGGGAAAAGTCCCCATCATCAATTAATATGCCAAGATGGTGATGAGGACAAGTTGGTGTCAGACCCACTATCCATATTTCATTCCCCACTGGCTTCATGTACATAAAATCAAGTCATTGGTTCTTTGAGAGAGGTCTGTATTGGAGTCTTAGGACAAGGAGTTAATATGATTTTGAACAACTGATAAGATACGGACCGATAACTACACCCAAGAGAAGTAAAATTAAGGGCCCCAAATGGCTGCAGATACAAGAACTGTTAGCCAAGGGGATCAAATTAAACAATTTTTGGAACCAATTCTGAGAATTGCCAACTTTTGCTTTCTTGTTTCTGTTTTGTCTCACCATAGAGAAGTTCTCCTGTATTAAATAGACCTGTTTCATTAGCATGAAAACAAGTTTCTCCTAAGATGCCACAGAGTACACCTGTTGTAGAAACAGAAGGTTCAGTTCCCTTCAGTTTTGCCCAACTGCAATCTGAGAAGTCTCCATCAGTCAAAGTGAAACATGGATACTGGGTCTAACAGACACCATCTTTGCATCTTGGTGGATGAAGGACTTCCCAAGAGGTGAGGTCCTGTCCCCATCACCAGGTGACAGGTGTGTCTGAATTCCAGAAGTAGGAATGAGTACTTGTACAATAGATTATTGGACCTGCTGGACCTGTACTATGAATTCATGAGTCTCTTTGGACTCTCAGTCTCCCTGTGTCCCCGCCCCTGACCATGACTGTCTAGGCCCCAAACAGCCTAAGCCACCACTTTGCATCATGCCTTTTGTGTGTCTCCTGACTCTCCTCAGCTCACCCTGGCAACCCTCTTCAGTTCTCCATTAGAGTTGATCCGGTGTGCTGAGATTTTTTTTTCTGCTCTTTCTTTGCTCAATTACCCACATGGCTCAGTTTTTAAACAATATTATGCATATTCAGTGTTGCAAGATTTGGGAACATGTATCTGCTCACAGTCTCTACTGGCTTTCTCCTAAAGACTCCCTATTCAACCTCTCAAAATATGGCTTCTCTATCTAACAATTAAATTCCCACATAACAAAAGTTGCTCCCTATGATCAATATCCATATAGCCAACAACCTTTCCCAGGTCAGACTGGGTAAGGTTTACAAACCAAACAAGGAAGGCTCTGGGGAAGGAATCCGCAGAAACAGGGAAGGGTTGGGTGTGATGCAGAATTCTTAGCCTCAACAGATGTGAAGTGGTATGTGCATCCTGAGTCAGAGGTTTTAGGCATGTGTGGTGGAAACAGGCAGGGGTCCTGTCTATTTTCGCTACAGTGAGAGTGTCAGGATGCTGGTAGAGGGAGTGAGGCTGTCTTTAATGAACTTCTTAACCCAGATGAAATTTCCAGGTTGCAAAGGATGGACTAGATCCAAACCAGGCAGTACCAATGTCACCTGACTTATTTATGAACCTCACTGAGTTGCCTATTAGTTCTATAGAAATTTAAGGAAGCATTATTAAGTTTAGCCAACATTTCATCCCAAAGTCTGGGAAGTATGGGAGAGAGTCTTTCAAACATTATTTTGAATGGAATAAATCTTCCCTCTAGTGAGTACATCAAGTTTCTAAGTAAAACCATGGTCGTTCCCTGTTTTGTGGGAAATGCGTCTATCCACCCTGAAAAGGAATCAATGAAAACTAGGAGATATTTATAACGTGAGGTGGGGGTGGCTAACTTCAGTAAGCTCTATCTCCCAGTGTTCTCCTGGAGTATTTCCTCATCCCTTACTCCTGTTTTACACTGGCCTGCGCATGGGTTGGACAGCTAGTTTATTACTTCAGCTACCTGTTCTAATTTAGGATCAAAGTAGTGCCCCTTTAGAAGGCTCACGGTCTTCCGTTGTTCCTAAGTGAGTTGCTTGATGTACTTCTGCTTATGGTTCTGCCCAGACCATTGGGTAAGAAAATGCTACTGTTGGGCATGATCCAGTACCCTTCAGAATTTTGTCCTCTGCCCAATATATTATCTAAATGTGGTTGTTCCTCTGAGTAGGCTGGCTTGGATGGCAGACTAGGGTCAGGAACATACAATGAAATATTTAAGATCCCCGTTAGTTTTAAGTCAGCTTTTCAGCAGTGGCAGTGGCTGCCACCACAGAATCCCTTTTTTGATGCCCCGAACAAGGTACTAGGGTGATAAATTTTGGTAACTAGATTTCCTCCAACAAGGTTAAGATTTGGGGGGCACACATAGAAGGCTTTGGCCTGTAACTTTCTATCATGAGTGAGGCTCCACTCAAAGGGGTCTGCATCTATCACCATTACCTATTTTTTTCTAGTCTATCCTGCCTCCTTTTGTGAAAAAAATAAAATGGCTTTGGTCCCTCCATCTTGAAGGAAGTTGATGGATGATGATCCATCTTCTGTATTGTGTTTCTACCTGAGTATGGACAGAGAATTGAAGTCCTGTCCTATTTTATTAAATGGTGACATGGAAAAATCAATTGTGGGTTTGCCAGGACCTAATGGCATTAGGAGCATTTTTTTTACTCCAAACTGAAAAGGAGGCCATATGAGAAATCAGGGGGATGACAAGCTACAAAACAATACAAGAAAAACAAATCAATATCCCCCATATATTAATATCAAAAAGAAAAACCATTAGGTAAGGAGCTCAGTGAAGCCAAGAACAGAGTCAGATATATCAGATATAGTGTTCTTCTGAATATCTATATCCCAAAGGGATGAGAAGACATATGTGCATTTCTGAATATATATATATATATATATATATATATATATATATATACAACATTTAAGTCTTTAGAACCAGGCAGGTTTCTTCTTAGGCTGTAGTAAAGACATTTAAAACCCTTCCAATTTGAAGGACAGTTTGTCTCACCATTTTTACTTCTGAATTTAAAGAGGAGATCCTTTTGACAGTCTCCTCCAGGCCAGCAGATGGAATGGAAACAGGTCCCAGAGGATCACACCACTGGGCAATTGAACCTAATCCACCTATGGCATAATGCTGGCAGATTTTCAGGCTTTTTTCAAGTTGGGATCCATCATAAAAAGGAGTTGCAGTTGTAGGAGTACTGAGAATGTTCTAGAGTCCCTTCCATTTAGGTAAATATTGATTTGCAAAAGTAATAAACCCCACTTTTATATATAAGGCCAGTATAACCTGTTTAGCATTCCAGTTTCCAAAAGCATTTTCCTGTCTGTTTGGAAAACTACACATACAAGTTATCTGGGAAGATTTTCAGATAGCTTTCAATAGAGACACAATCTAAAGCCCATGTTTCATCAGGGAGTTATCATTAGCTAATACACCTCTTTGTAAATGTCTGCATGAACATGTAATACCAAGGAAGTATATTTAGAATGTGTATAGATATTTATTGAGAGCTCTTTACATTTGTACATGAGGTCTATTAGGCTCAAATGGTCAAGTGTCTGGAAGAGTGTTTTGATATACTAACACTCCAGCCTTATGCTCTTTTCCTGAACGAATGAATTCATATGGCTGGTATCAAGCCAAAAATGTTCTGCCATTTATTTTCTTGAACCAATCCTGGGATTTTCCCCTATCACCTGCTGTGACTGCTTTGTTACTTTTAAACCAATTTCAGACAACCCTATTGTTTTTTCTTTCTATTCACTATAATAGGTGACTGATAGGCAAAGGTATAAGTTTCCACCCAGTTAAAAAATAGACAGGTACATTTATTAGACAGACATATTTATGAATTATTATCTTTTGGCCTCCCAGCTTTACTACTGAAAGGGCAAACACAAAGGGGCCCTATTTAGGGTCTGACACAATCCCCTCATATCTGAGTGGATTTTTCCAGTTACCTCTGGTTTATCCCTTGTTGCCCAGATCTGTCATCAGCAGGATAAGCTTTGTCCTAATGGTGTCTTTTCCTTGCTGGAAAAATGTTCCCATTGGTCAAATCCTATACTGGCTGACTGATCAAATTAGTAAGAATCGTTGTCAATAGACCTTTTTATTTCCAAAATAAGCAAAATGATCAATAGAAATAATATTTAAGCAGAGCTTACCTAGAACTTTTTAAGAATCAAGGTTAAATTTAACTAACTTGTAAAATGTCATCTGTCCCTCTGTGGGTCTAAATATAATTATTGCAGAAGCTCTGTATTCAAGGCAGCTTACTTCCTTGGAAATAGATGTATTAGACACCAGACAACAGCATTCTTGTTAAAAGGTGTTTACTAGAAAGACCTTGACATAAACAAATACTTAAGTGATCTTTGGTTGAGTTACTACTTAGTTTTATATCACTAACAACTTGACAAACTTAATAGTATATAAATCATAGATGGACATAAAGAATGAAATTCTTATTTTACATCAAGGTATTAACCTTGACCTTATTTTAATCATAGCCAACTTATTTACATACCACATTCATTAACTTTATTAATATACTCTCTCTTAAACCATTAAGAGATACTCATACCATCTGCTACTTACTCAAACCTTTAGTAGTCTTAATTTCTTCCTTTCTTCACTTTGGAATATTTAAGATGATCTTTACTTCCAAATCTAAAGGAAACCATTTTGCCTCTTCATTTTCTTTTTGGAGCCTTTCTTTACTAACATTCCTCTATTTATATTTCCTTATGTTTTACCAGTTCTTTCCTTAATTTGTACCTTGAAACAAAACTTCTGAACTCAAATAACATAGTTTTTATAGTAATGTACTATTCTTTGAAACATTCGTTAACACCAACATCTGATGACCTTCTTTGCAGTTTGAGGTTAAAACTACCCTATTTTTTTTCTTTATGCATGTGGAGACAATTAACTTATGGATATCTTAGTATGGTGCAATGATTCTCCGGTGACAGAAATGAATAAATAGACACACAATAGCCACAGGATATTTTCTTCAAGAAAGTTTTGTGCAAGAGTGCAATACTAGGCCGGGAGTTTGGCCTAGTGGTTAAAGTGCTTGCCTAGCATGCATGAAGACCCAGGTTCGATTCCTCGGTACCACATACATAGAAAAAAGCCAGAAGTGGTGCTGAGGCTCAAGTGGTAGAGCTCTAGCCTTGAGAAAGTCCAAGGACAGTGCTCAGGTCCTGAGCTCAAGCCCAGGACTGGCCAAAAAAAAAAAGAGTGCAATACTATTATTCTACCAAGAGCAGTTTGCCAGTTTTTTTTTTTAATCTCAGTCCAAATTACCTTTCCTCCTTGTCAAGGAATTAAATTCTAAATATAATGAATTATCAAGGTTAGGATGGGGACTATTCAAGGTTTATTCCCTCTCTTGGCTGCTGGCCACTAACAGACAGATGCTAGTTAAAACTGAAGTAAAGAAGCAAATAATTTCAGGAAATACCAATAACAAAAAAATAGCACCACATAAAAGACAAGCACTTTAGTATGACATACTTTTTGTATAACATGATGAGAGATTTTTTTCATATATTTTCATTGTAATTAATAGAAGGGTTACATTATATTCGCCAGATAGAAGGTGCATTACTTCACAAACATTGATACCCTTTCTCATGTCTTCGTCCCCATTTCCCTCCCCCTATCCCAACCCCTCATCTTGTTTTCCCCCCTTCCCTATCAGACTTCAAATAACCAAATACACATATATACAATATATCAGATAACCAGGTGAAATACTGTAACAATATGAGATAATCAAGGGACAGCAAAAGAGATGAGAGATCACATAGTACATTAAGGACAACAATCACTCATTATATGGCTTTTGTTTCTATATCCTGGAGGTCCTTTTATTTAGCATCATTCTATATGACCTTATGTACTGATTATGACAAATGAAGGAAACCATTGCGCCTATGCTCCTTTGAGTCTGGCTTAATTCACTTAATATGATTTTTTCTAAGTCTTTCCATTTCCTTACAAATGGGGCAATGTCATTCTTTCTGACAGCAGCATAGAATTCCATTGTGTATAAATACCACGTCTTGTTGATCCAGTTATCAACTGAGAGACATCTGGGTTGGTTCCATATCTTTGCTATGGTAAATAGTGCTGCAATGAACATCGTTGTGTAGTGGATTTAGTATGTCCTTGTTTCTGGATGGTTGGGTAAATGCCAAGTAGTGGAATTGCTGGGTCATAGGGGAGGTCTATGTTTAGTCTTTTGAGGAACTGCCATACTGCTTTCCATAGTGGCTGAATGAGTTTGCACTCCCATCAACAGTGTAGTAGTGATCCCTCCTGACCACATCCCCTCCAGAATCTGTTGTTATTAGATTTCTTGATCCTGGCCATTCTAACTGGAGTGAGGTAGAATCTCAGAGTTGTTTTGATTTGCATTTCTTTCATGGCCAGAGAGGTCGAGCATTTTATGTATTGAAATACCAGATTATTCTGAAGAGATTCACACACACAAGCACATACACACAAGCAAACACACACGTACACACACACACACACACACACACACATTTGTGTATAATGGTCTTACCACATGCTTGGGTTTCAAAATGAAAACTGGCCACGGAATTCCAATGACAAGCAACATCAGCAGTTCAAAGAATGACCTATATCACCTCTAGAATTCTTAGAAAAGTTTCTCATCATCTATTATGATGCCACCATGGTGCTGAGAACAGCATGGCATTTCTTATCCCCAGTATCTATATTTCATCTTGGGTTGGAGAACAGGAGCTATGGTGTGGAGCAAATACCTAGCAGCAAAATACTGATAACCTCCGTGCAGTGGAATTGCTGAGCTGGGGGGATTGCTGAGTGTTTATTCTGCATCTCTAACTGTACCCCTTTCCTATAACCCTCCCAGCAGCTCTGTGTAGGAGGTAACATTACTCTTTGTATCTTGCAAATTAGAACACTGAAGTTCAGAGACTGTGGGAAAATGTCCCAGAGCTACCTGTACCTGCCTCTCCAACTTGCATTCTTAACTACTAGGCACACCGAATAGTGTTCAAATTGTTTGTTGCAGGTAGAATTTGGAAGGAAAAACTGCAAAACAAACAGAAAGACTATGTAGGATGAATTTGACTCAACACATTCATGTTTATCTTTTGTATTATACAGTGATTCTGGTAATATCCTTGGTTGTGGTTTTCCAATGAGTTCTTTGGCATAGTTCAAACAACCTCAAAGGTGTGGTGGGGAAAACAGAAAGATTTGCCCTAGTAAATCTCACTTTAATACTGCAGATCAGGCGGCATTAACTTAGAGCCCCTTAGATCTCAAGGGGGAATGTTGGATGGGCAACTGTAATCTCATTACAAAAGTGAGCACTTTTTTCCCCTCAGCTCATCAGTTTATTACCACGAATTGCCTCACTAGTAAGTCACTACAGAATTCAATATTAATAATTTATCAGTTTATTGTCATAGCATATCTTTTAATAAATCTCTACAGAATTCAAATTATCAATAATTTGTGGCTGTAGCTGTAGCTCTCCTGAATTAACAGAGCATATGCTTAGCAACCTAGAGGCCCCAGAATATACATACACTCTCTCTCTCTCTCTCTGTCTCTCTCTCTCTCTCTGTCTCTCTCTGTCTCTGTGTGTGTGTGTGTGTGTGCCTCTCTCTTTCTCTCTCTATCAGTTTTTATATATGGATAACATATAAATATAACATTATATATTATATGTACATAGATGTATGTATAATCTTTAGATTTATATACACATAACATATAGACATGTTTGTTGTCCCATGTGAAAGGTGAGCAGATTGGAGCAAGTGTGTGAAATGTCTACTTGCTACATTTTTTGTAAAAACCAAGAATTATACATTTAAAATCCAGAAGAGAATTTCTTAACGCAGTAACATAAATGCATTCTGACAGTAAGTGAGATTCCAACTTCCAGTGGGAAAGAGGACATTGATTTTACCTTCTATGTAATCATCATCCCAAACACTGAATCAAAAGATCTGGATTTTTTTTCTGTCTTCACTAAGCAAAGTTGCCAAATGAATCATTCTATCATTAATCCTTATCTTCACATTTGTGAAAAATGGAAGCAGAGTGAGGCGTACTTTATTCTTTGCTCCATAAAATTTTGTTTACAGCCAAGTTTTCTCTATTTTGAGTGGTTTTAGATTGAACTCGGTGGGTTCTGAATATGTGGGACCCTGCAGAGAGAATTACTTGAGCTTTTTAATTAGGTTAGAATTCTCCACTGTAGCATGCAACAGGCTAGCAGTGATGGGATTTTTAAGATGCATCAAGATAAGGTTTTGCAGGCCTGTCTCACCTGCCAGAGTGGCTGCAGCTGAGTCACCTAGGCTGACACCCTCTCCCAGACTCATCTTTCCAGTTTCAGCTTCCTCTCCTTCACCCACCACATTCCCAAAGGCTGCAAGCTGGCATTGCTGCTGTTTCCATGGCTTGGATGTGTTGTCCATGTAAAATCAGGGGAATATTTTTTTTTTGCCAGTCGTGGGCTTGAGCTCAGGGCCTGAGCACTGTCCTTGGACTTTCTCAAGCTTAGAGCTCTACCACTTGAGCCTCAGCACCATTTCTGGCTTTTTTTTTTCTATGTATGTGGTACCGAGGAATTGAACCCAGGTCTTCGTGTGTGCTAGGCAAGCACTCTACCACCAGACCAAACTCCCGGCCCCAGGGGAATATTTTAACCTGCATTTTTTCCTTATTAATTTGTAACACACTATCTTCTTAAATTGGCAAGAAAGTCTTCCTTCCTTGCCTGCCAACTGTTAGTATGCCGAGGAATGAATGGTTTTTTGCCTTATAGTCAACTGGAGTGGGCCATTTCTTTCTTACAAACAACTAGGCTGCAACTCCTTGTTTTAGTTCTTGTGAATGATTTAATTGCTAGATATCATCCTGCCAAAATTACCTAGTGATTATAGACCAAATTAAAAATTCTATTTAAACTAGGCAGAAATGGATTAAGTATACATTTGTTTTCATCCTGTCTTTTCATCTATCATGAACGATAGAAAACTGTCCTTAAAAATATTTAAAAATATTTTATTTTAAAAATAATTATCAACATTTGATCTTCAAGCAACAGTGACTATTAAAACCACAGAATGTGACCAGAGAATTTTGTGTTTCCCATAGACTCCATATCTTGCTCCCCTATCAAAGAAAGATAAATACTACAAGTTGAGGGCAGTTAATGCTTAGTAAATGGTGACCAGTAACTGGGTTTTGTGGGGTGTGTCTCATGCATGAGAAACTGGGTTTTATGGGGTGTGTCACATACATGAAACTCCAGTAGGCATTTAAGAAAGACATAAGAGGATTGGCAGTTACAGAGCTCAGGAGGGAGGAGTCAAAGGAGTTTTGGGACATCCCAGGCTATGCTTGAAGCCTACTGCATGTTTTCTTTCCTTTAACTAAGCTAGCTTGCTTAACCTGATTCAGTTTTGGAAAAAGAAATTGCAGGTGGCCAAAAGAGGTTGTGGTGATTGCTTTTTCCCAACCTACTGAATCTTCTTCTGACTTTAGATGTAGTTGAAAAAAAAAGGGAATAAATGCTGATGTTTAGAAAATGCCAGACATCTTGTCAAGAGCCTGGATTTTTTCACACAGAGTGGAGATGTGGATTCTGATTCTGGTGGTTTATTTGCTCCAAAGAAATGTGAATTCAGGCCATTTGCCAACTAAAGCTGTGGATCCAGAAGCATTCATGAATGTTGTAAGTTGGGTTTTTTTTTCTTAATCTTTTAGGGGAAATGAATGCTCCAACATTTGCACCTGGGTAGTATCTGCATTATTTTACACATTGTAGTGTTAGTGAATACTAATATTTAGCATAATGGATGGAGAGAAGGCTAAACTGAATGTTGGTAGACCTGACCACTCATCAAATGAACTCAATAATTTGGATTAATGGATTTATCTCTTTGGGCTGCAGAGATAATTTAACATTTCCTCAAATTCTTCCCATTATCCTATAAGCAAAGCAAGAATTTAGGGATTTAGGACTAATCTCAGACCCTTGTTCACTTCCATTTTGCCTTTTCTTTTCATTCTTTTCCAATGAACTCTCACATTATAAAACTGTCAGCCCTGATTTATTGCTATCAGGGCTCCAGTTACAGTAGTCTCAATTCCTGTCCTTCTCTGGGCTATTAACTCTATGGATGGGATTGAAAGGAGCCTGTAAGTACTCAAGAAGAGAATAGTGTGTGTGTGTGTGTGTGTGTGTGTGTGTGTGTGTGTGTGTGTGTGTGTGTGTGTAAACTCTTTATGTCTCCCAGAGAAGTTTTTGGCGTTTGGCTTTTGGCTTACTTTCAAATTCAATTTGATCTCCTTAGTGTCCATTACTTATTAATGTGCATCCTATAGTAGGCATTGTGATGAAGGTGACAGACACATTTTCAATTTGGTCTCCACTATCCTAAGCAGACAAATTGGATCATCCATAATTTTTCAACCTATAAGACTGAGATGAAAGAGGAAAAGCAAGTTTGACTAGCCTCCATCTCAGGTCCCTGGTTGACTTGGAATTGAAATTCAGACCTGCCTAAACACAACCCTAAAATTATCACCAGTATACAGTAAACCCTCCCATCTGTGAGAAAGGAAAGGTTCCCTTCATATAAGGGAGAAGATTGTGTACAAAGTCCAGACTCACCTGATATTTCAGGAAAGGGGAAATTTGAACATTCAGATATGTAGGTTTAAGATCCCTTTTATAGAAACCTCATTTACCCACTCTTTCTTCTATGGGACTTCATACTGAAAGAGCACAGAAATATCACGGATCTCCACAGTGATAAATATCAGGTGTCCTCTGATTATTCCAGTGACTGACCAACAGTTTATCCCGATCTCACATTTGTGTAGACCCTTAAGAGCCATTCTACCTCTGAGCATATATGTCCTTCCCAAATTGGGCAAGCTTCAAGAGTGGAAAGAATGGTAACACAGATAACGACTACCTTCCTAACTCTACCCACAGTCTTTTTAGCACCTACATGCTATTAGAATTTCAGGAAGGGTTTCTTAAAATTAAAATATACTGAATTGTTCTCTGCCACTAAAAAGTATCTGGAAATGCAATGTATTCGATTGAGTTGTTTAAATTCAAATAGAGAAACAATTCAATGCAGTAGAGTATAATTAGTTGAAAGTCTGAAATGAGTTTTGACACTCTCCTCATGTTTATGGATTATACTCACTCATCTACTTTGGTGTCAAATGGTTTATTCACATACACTTTAACAAGTGCTTATTGAACACCCAATAGACTCCTAGTATGTTTGTTTTTGCACTAATAGAACTTTGGATATCAAAAGTGCCTGATTTCCTGAAGCTCTCCACCCAGAAGAAAAGACAAATACTCAATTATTAATTACACAAGTAATGAGATCTGAGAAGAAAATGTAAAACGGGGGAGAATTAAACCAGGACCTTTAGGAAAGCTTTTTTTTTAAAGAAACATTGCTTACCCTGAAGTCTAAAGGATGAATAGGAGTAGATAAAGATCAGTATATCGGAGTACCTAAGCATCTTAAAGTGTGTGTAGTATTCAAGCGGATGAATCAAGGTCATATTTAGTTGGCCTTTAAACATAATAAATATTTATTACAAAAATAATAAAGCTGCAGCACCCAGTGGCTCAAGCCTATAATCTTAACTGCTTAGGAGGTGGAGATTGGAGAACTATAATTTGAGGCAAGCCCAGGCAAAAAGGACAAGAGGAGGAAGAGGAGGATGGATGGTGGAATAACTCACTACTACCCCTCCCCACATACCCAAAAAAGAATATATGTTCATTCTAAGATAATTAAATTGAGAATTTCAGAGAATGGCTAACATAACAATCACCAACATACCCTGTATCTAGAGCCAGCCATTAGTGATTTTGTCATGTCTTCTATTTTTTTCTCTTCCAAATTTGTGAACTTTGCACTTTCTAAAATTAGGAATAGCTACTATTTTCCAGTATTTTTTCTACTAACAAATATGAGGAAGAATTTCCTATGGTTTCAAATACCTTCTGTGAACTTTGTTTTTTCTTGCAAGATTATGAGCAGGAACTTGTCTTTTTGAATATGTTGTGTCTCCAAGTTCATATTCACAAATTTATGTCCTACTTTTAGCTTTCATGAACTCTCCTGCCATATATTGCCTATATGACATGCCACTGAGTCTTAGCACCTATCTTTTGAGATTTACATGCCCTTAGTCTCTGCTTTTCTTAGATAACTCTTACTTAATCCTTAAGACCCAGTGCAAATTCTCCCTCCTCCAAAAGGCTTTGATAAACCCTGCTCATTGTGTCCTTCCTACTCAGAATTTCTCTATTCCTTCCTTCACACATATCTGTTCAATTCCCATTTGACATATTTATTCTAGCCAACAACACTTGATGTCCTCTATGCTCATGCTTTAAGTATTTATCTTGTCTCCCAAGAAACATGCACCAGTGATTTTTTTAATGTTTCACCCAAGACGTATGGTTCCAATAAGAAATTTTAAGAATAGAGCCTAACAATATATTTTACCTTGCCATGTAAGTAGTTCTCATGCATGCTGAAATGTTTAAGTGTGTTGCTACACATACTACACACACACACACACACACACACACACACACACACACGTTTTCCATAAGACTTAATAAATTGGGTTTCAGTTAACCAACAGTGATCACAAGTGCCCATTAAGTACTTACTGCTACGTGTTCTATATACCAGCCATTATATTTATTACTACATATGTATTATCTCTCTTTACATTCCTTGCACCTGATGGAGTATGAACAAACAGTTAAAAAAAACTGAGGAATAGAGAGAGAATCTTTATTTTCCCCAAGACCAGACAGCCAATTCTTCAATTAATGTTAGAGTTAGATTAAATCTCAAGCAGTAGGCCTATAAGAATTTCCTGTTAATAATATGAGCCACAGCTACATATAGAATATGAGGCATTTGAAGCCTTTACTTTCCCGCTCTCACTTAAATTAACCACTGATAGGAATACTCCCCTCCTTCTCTTGAAGGTAGGGAAGTAGGCATGAGAGGATGCTGAGAGGATCTCTGCAGCTTCATATTGTCCAAAGAGTTTCTGCGTGTAACCACTGAATGGAGCAATACTTTTTAATCAATGGTCCATGAATAGTCAACAAGGAATCTGAAACTCTTGAAATGACATGCAAAACATTTATGAGTACCATATACTGCACAATCATTCTTATAGCTCTGCTCACCTCTACTTGAGGGATCTTTAGGTTATCATTTAAAAAAATCACTGTTATTGACTCTGTGGTTTTAGAACTAGAAAGAACCTTAGAGAAGGAGTGGCCCCAGGATTCTCCTAAATTGTCCTAGAACAATTCTATTGGCTGCATCACTATTCCCTGATCCCTAACTGGCAATGGGCCCAAGAATCAACTTTACATGTCCTGGGTGACTCTGATGTAAATCCAGACTTTGGAAATAATATTTTTGTTCAGGAATACTCAAACATTAGTGTGTTTCAGAATTTCCCAAAGAGCTGGTTGAACCACAAACCGCATGCTGGTCCCTGGCCTCAAAACTTCCCTAAGAGAGTGATAATCTGCACTTCTAACAGGTACCCAAAGGATGCTGATGCTTTAGAAAATTATCACACAGATTCAGACTTCCTATTACACATAGTGAATGGCCTGAGAGGATGGGGCTGAGTTCCATCAGAAATGAAGATAGATAGATAGATAGATAGATAGATAGATAGATAGATAGATAGATAGATAGAATTAAAGAAAGTAAGGACTGGAGAGGGTTGGTTGGTTTTTCTATGGTAAAATAATTTGAGAACTTGCTTGTCTACAAACTAACAAGGCCAAGAAATCTAATCTTACTTTGAGACCATTAAAAATATAGCCATATATTGCTGAACCAAAAATAAATTGTGCTTTTTCTATAGAGTGAGATCATACGACATCAAGGCTATCCCTGTGAGGAGTATGAAGTTGCAACAGAAGATGGGTATATACTTTCTGTGAACAGAATTCCTCAAGGCCTAATGCAACGCAACAAGAATGGTAGGGTTCAACTTATAACACCCTAGAGTGCCATTCTTCCTTAGTCCCAACTTTCTTGTTACCAGTATGTTGAGTATTGCATGGATTCTTAACACAAGCTAAAATATATTGGGCAAGTCAAAAGATTGTGTCACCTTCTCATTATCTGCGTCATCATTACCCTACCCAATCCAATGCCCATCAATTATTTTAAATATTCAGTGCTTGCTTTTCACAAAACACCTGTGGGCCCAGAAAAGTATACTCAGTAGTAGAGTATGTGCTTATGTAGTACATGAAGGACTCTTGAGTATAATCAACTGCAACTCAAATAAACAAACAAAAAAACTTTCAAGAAAAAGTCCATTTGTTGTCTCCATTCCTCATTTAACTCATTCCTCAAACTTATTCTATATAGATTTTCTAGAACATTCCCTGATAATGCCTTGAACAATACATACCATGATGAATGTAAAGCCCAATATAATACCAGTGGTCTTTGGTACCACTCAAAGAACACTTTAAATATTTCATGTGTTATCTCATGTTGTACAGAGGGCTTTTTTAGAAAGCAGGTTATGCATGTAAAATTTTCATTTTGATACATTCATATATTGTGTGCAATTTTATATGTGAGATTCCATGTTACCTGACTGTATCTATCTTCTGGTTCTATTTGAAGCCTCGAGATTTAATTTTATTCCAGTTTATACCAATGCAACTTTTTAAAAATGTATTATCAGAGGGCCGGGAGTTTGGCCTAGTGGTAGAGTGCTTGCCTAGCATGCACGAAGACCCAGGTTCAATTCCTCTGTACCACATACATAGAAAAAAGCCAGAAATGGTGCTGTGACTCAAGTGGTAGAGCTCTAACCTTGAGAAAGTCCAAGGACAGTGCTCAGGCCCTGAACTCAAGCCCATGACTGGCAAAAAAAATGTATTATCAGAGTGGTGTATACAAGGATTACAGTTACATTCATTAGGTAGCAAATACATTCCTTCTTGAATATTATTACCCCTTCCTATGTTTTACCCTTACTTCTTTCCCCTGACCCCCTCCCAGGTTGTAGAGTTTATTTCCAAAGTTTAGTCTTGTGACTATTGCTGTTACTGATTTATCCTTTGTCCTTTGTCTCATCATCTTGTTTATCCCCTTCCCTTCCCTGATTCAAATAAGCAAATAAATGTATAGCTTTTGAAAGTCAATATTTTCTGTGCAACCCTAGCTGGCTACCTGTCTTATGTATGTTTAGCATGTTCCTACCTCTGTCATTTTGAACTTGCAATTATCCTTCCCTTTAACTCTCTACTTCAATTAGCAACGTCTTGCAATTTACTAACGACTCCCTCTTTTCCTGATTTTTTTCATATTGTGCAAAATAGCAGGTGGTATGATTGATTTGCTTGTTACTATCGTTTGTCCCCACCTTACAACAACTTTTCATCTACTTTTTGTTCAATGTTCTATGCAGTAGCTAACAGAGTGCTAAGTACCTTGTAGGTGTTAGTAAGAAAAAAACATTGGAATGATTAAATAGCATTGTGTACATAAATGAATAGTCTTGGAATATCAAGAGACTTTTCACTAAATCCCACCAAGCTCTAGGGTAAATGGACGTTAGTGACTTTTCCAAGCAATCCAGGAACCTCAGCAATTACTTGGTGGAATCCATCTGAAACTTCCATTCACGGATCTAGTTTGACTATTTGTTTTCTTACATGTGTGTTTATCCTCACACCCGACCATTCGCTGACAAGCTGTTTGGACTCAAGATCAGTCTTTTACTGAAGTCAGTGCACAATTCTCCCCTCTAGTGGCTGATGTTAATTCAATTTTCCTCTCCAAGTAAGCTGTTCTGAATTAATCCATGGGATATAATTCATTACTGCTTGACTTTATTGGTGTTGTAGAATTATTACCTTAATTTTACTTTGATGTTCAGATGTTTCCATATTGAAGGTAACTCCTTCGAATTAAATTTGGGATGCCTTTAACATGAAAAAAAAACCCTTTAAAATTAGATCACTATATAATATAGTGTGTGTGTGTGTGTGTGTGTGTGTGTGTTAGTCATTGTTCTGTTTGTTCTATGCCCTTTACTGGCATACTTCTAATATTTTCTAGAAAAAATGAAACAAGTTTAGCAACAACAATTATACAAAACAACAATGTGAACTGAATTTTATTGATTCCCTCTCTTTTTCAAGCATTGTTCTGTCCATTCTTGGTACTTTAGCTTACATAATTATAAGAAAAATTTCATTTATATGATGATAAGGAAGTTAAATAAGACAAGACAATGAAGTTGCCCAGTAGCTGAATGGAGATTTGAACACAGACTTTTCTGACTTGAAAGCTTTAACATTTTAGAGAATATCATGAAAGACAGAGAACACATTACAAAATGGATGCTTTGTCTTGACTGCAGTGTCCAGGCCAGTGGTATTGCTGCAGCATGGGCTGCTTGGAGATGCTACCAACTGGATTTCCAATCTCCCCAACAACAGTCTGGGCTTCATTCTTGCGGATGCTGGTTATGATGTATGGATGGGAAACAGCAGAGGAAACACCTGGTCTCGGAAACACAAGACCCTGTCCATAGATCAAGATGAGTTTTGGGCTTTCAGGTATGCGAAAATCTTGAGGATGGTAGTCAACATAAATGTTATTGGAAGAGGTGGATAAAGAATTATCATTTTTCTGGCTCTGGTGGTTTGAATTCATAGTTATTCCAGCTACTTGGGAGGCAGAGATAGGAAGATAATGGTCCAAAACAAGCCTAAGGGAGAGTGTGAGAGAAATATTATTACACACAAGTTGGCATATGGAGGCCTGTGCCTATAATCCCAGTTATACAGGAATCATAAGAAGGAGTATCGTGATCTAAGGTTAGCTCAAGGAGCATCAACCTCTACCAATAATAAGTTCAAAAGAGTTTAAGAGTTTAATAAATAAATTTAAAAGAGTTTAAGTTATGGCTCAAGTAGCCATTGCCTTAGAAGTGCAAAGCCTTGATTTCAATCTCTAGTACCACCCAAAAAAATAAACATAAATTTTAGTTTCTAGCTTTTAGATAATTCATTTTACTGATATTATAATGCACTAGCAAGATATTTCCATTTTTAATAAACTAGTGATTCTTTGAAGAAAGCATGGGAAATATTGGATTCCCTGAATAGACAGTTATGTCTGCTTAACGGAGGAAGAATGTTGGCTCAAGTCAGGTGATTGACACTGGAAGGAGAGGAGTGTAGATCCATTTTCTGGTAGGTGACTCTCACACAATGAATTCTTCCCTGCATGATGATGAGGGCTAATACCCTTCAGGAGGAGATAAAATTTGGCAGTACTCAAAAAAAAAGAAGAAAAGAAAAGAAAGAGAAAGAAAGAAGAAAAATTATTAAAAGTTGGGAGTCATTAGTTTGAGTGGCATCAGTCATGGCCTTACAAAAGGTTTCAATGCTTTTCTTTCCATGGTTTTTTACATGTCTTATTAATATTCATCCTGCTCTTTATTCACTAATTTGGGTTTATTCATTAATTGTGGTCCTGAACTCAAGACCTTGCAGTTGTGTATGAGGACTCTTCCTACTGAGGTCAATCCTTCCAATCCTGGCCTTTTTGCTCATTATTTTTTTAGATAGGGTCCCACCTGTCCAATATTTGAGCACGTGCCATTTATTGTAGGCTTTCTAGTAGCTAACAATCCAGCACAAGCCACCACCTCTAACGTTAATTGAGAAGGATGTCTCAAACTTTGCTGTTCAAGCTGCCCTGGAACCTTGATTCTCAAAAAACTTAACCTCCCAAGGAGCTGAGCTTTCAGACATGAGGTACCAGCATCAGGCTTAACATGTTCTTTATATACTGTGTCAGAGAAAGGTTCCTGCTACATCTTCAATATTTTTCCTATAAAAGGAATTTGTATGGTTCTGGTCTCTTTTTTCCCATAGAGTGAGAGACATAATATGTAAAATAAATATTCATGGATGACTATTATTCTATTAAGAATCTGCAGTGTGCAGCAGTCTGAAGACAGCTTGTGAGCCCAGAGCCACTCATACATTGCAGAATTTGAAATAAGACAATGCTGTGAGAATCTCAGAAATAGGCTAGCAGAGTTGACCACACACAAGCTGGTTTGTAAAGCCTGGGCATGTGGGGGAGGGAAGAGGACTTTCTGTGTATATATCACTATAAATGCTCATATAACTTTGTCTTTTCCCCCTTGTAGTTATGATGAGATGGCTAGGTTTGACCTTCCTGCAGTGATAAACTTTATTTTGCAGAAAACAGGCCAGGAAAAGATCTATTATGTCGGCTATTCACAGGGTACCACCATGGGTAGGTTTGAAGGAAAGCAGGTTTGTATACTCTGAGAACATGTGAAATATGTGATATAAAGCCATAGGCATCCAGAGACTTCTTTCCATTTTCATTGTTTTCAGATCTGGCCTTCTCCTCTTCTGTGCCTCTAAGAGCTGAGAGAAAAAAGAACTGAACTGAGGCAGGCTTGTGAGAGCATACAAAGTTCCAAGGCTTTGGGGTTATACAGATGTGGTGCAAACATTGTTTCTGCCACTCTTTTCAGTTTTTAATTTTATTGTAAGGGTGATGACAGAGGGGTTACAATTACATAAGTAAGGTAATAAGTACATTACTTGTTGAACATTATTAAATCCTCTCTTAGTTTTTTTTTCCACCTTCTATCTCTGTGGACTCCCCCCAAGTTGTAAAGTTCCTTTGCAACATAGTGTCTTGTGAGGACTGATGTTGCATTGGCTCACTGTGTTCTTGGTCTCACCATTTTATTATTCCCTTTCCCCTCCCCAATTCAGATAAATATATACAAAGCAAAGGGTACCAAAACAACCCAACAAACAAAAAGTGACAACAGGCAATAAACCAAAAAATGGTAAGAGGGAGGGAACAAGAAAAAAAAAGAAATAACTTCACATAATACACTAAAAACAAAACAAAATAAAAACATCTCATGCCTCTATATCTTGGAGCTCATTTTTATCAGCATCATTTTATATGGTCATATGTACATAGCTATGGAGCTATTGTGATCCTCTCCTAGGACTATGCTAGAAATACAAGAAATCAAAGAAAGGATAGACAAAAAGGATTGCATTAAACTGCAGACTGCAGAACTTCTGCATGACAAAAGGCAAAGCTACCCAGATAAATTGAAGGCCCACAGATCGGGAGAAGAAAGATTTTCACTAATTATATAACAGACAAGGGCCTCATATAAAAACATGCCTAGAGCTAAAAATAAATTAAGGCCCCAAAATCAAATCCTCAAAGAAACAACTACCCCATTAATAAATGGGCTAAAGAATTAAAAAGAGATTTTTCTGGAGAGGAGATAACCATAGCCAATAGACACATGATGAAATAGAAATATTCGCCATCTCTGGCCATATGAGAAATGCAAAACAAAACCACATGAAGATTCCACTCTAAACCAGTTAGAATGGCCATTATCAAGAAATCTAATAACAGCAGAGGCTGAAGAGGATGTGGCCAAAAAGGATCACTACTATACTGTTGGTGGGAGCATAAACTTGTTCAGCAACTCTTGAGAGCGGTACAGAGGTTCCTCAAAAGTCTAAACATGGAGCTTCCCTATGACCCAGCAATCTACTCCTGGGCATTTACCCAAATGATCATAAACAAGGCCACACTGAAGCCACCAGCATAATTATGCTCATTGCAGCATAATTTGCCATAGATAAAATATGGAACCAATCCAGATGCCCCTCAGTAGATGAAAGGATCAAGAAAATGGGATATAGATACACAATGAAATGCTGTGCTTCCATCAGAAAGAATGACATCACCCCATTCATAAGAAAATGGAAAGAATTGGAAAAAAATCATGTTAACTGAAGTAAGCCAGACCCAAAAAAACATATAGGCCCTATGGTTTTCCTCATTTGTAATAATTAGTGTATGTCTGCCACTATTAAATAGATATTGGTGAAAAAGCTGTTTAACCACCCTGGTCTAAGGTTTCCCATCTACAAAGCAGGCATACTTTCCTCTTAGAAGTTTTAGGACCATTTTAACTACTCAATATTATATATAAAAATCTTTGAAGTTAAGAATTCTAATGAGCCAGGGTAAGAGATATTTGGGGTACAGTGTGCACTCAATAAATGTGTGCTGTGAATGGAGGTCTGAATTCAGCATCTGCTACCTAGTATATGGTCAATAAATACAATGCATTATCATCATAGTAAAATATGACTCTCTCTTTTCCCATTACTGCACAAGTCGAAATTAGGTATTGGTTTTGAATTTTTGACTTCGTCTGACTTTGAACCCCATCTTTATGAAATAGTCATTTTCTTCCCATAGAAAAAATTCCAGAATTCTTCCCCAAATTACGATTAGGGAAACCTTCACTCTATTCTATAGGTATACAAACTGAGTCATCGATGGCTTCACCAGGGTTTCATACCAAGTTCTTAGCATAAATAAGAATCAAATTCAGTCTTCTAGAAGAGTTATCTATGAGACCATTAAAATTTGTGTTCCAGAATTGTTGAGAGATTAAACCATCAAAAATGCTCCTACCCTACACCCACTGTTAAAGAGCATATTTGTCAAAAAAGGTTACTTCTCTAATTCTGTACTTGCATTATTAAGGGGATGTTTACTTTACTTAGTAACCAATAGATTCTGAAACTGGGGTAAGAATCAGTCTAGATAGAATAGATAAGTAAAGATAGACAATATATATTTTCACTAATTGTCATTTTATTCAATAAATTCAATAATTTCATTCAGATAGAACTTACTAAAAAAAGCAAATATGTCATAAATGTCAAAGGGAGCTAACAAATGTCTTGTAACTGCATCCTCCTGAAGCTCAAATCACAAAGGAGTTTTGACCCAATCACACATAGTAAAGTACTGGAGTAGGACCAGACATCATGACACATACATGTGGTTCCCACATTGTGAAGCTGAAACAAATGAATTCCAACTATGAGATCAGACAGGGATGTATAGGGAAACATTGTCCTAAAGGGGGGAAAAGATTTTGATAGAAATAAAATATATAAAATATTTTTTCTGTTACAGGCTTTATTGCATTTTCCACAATGCCAGAGCTGGCTCATAAAATCAAAATGTATTTTGCTTTAGCTCCCATAGCCACAGTTAAATACTCGAAAAGTCCTGGGACCAAATTCTTGCTGCTGCCAGATATAATGATTAAGGTATGTGACCTTTCAGATAATTTCTGTGTGTGTTCAAAAGTCTTCCAACTTTGAACCTTTTATTTTCTTTTACTACATGGTCATGACTACAAGTTCCTTTCATATTTCACAGGGATTATTTGGCAGAAGAGAATTTCTTTACCAGACAAGATTTTTTAGGCAGTTAGTGATATACCTTTGTGGTCAGATGATTCTTGATCAAATTTGTGGCAATATCATATTACTGCTGGGAGGATTTAACACGAACAATATGAACATGGTAAGTAGGAGCCTTGTAAATTTTGCTTTCCTAAACCAACTGGGAGTTATGGGCCTCACTCCACAAGGGCAAAGAAAAGGGCACTGAGGCCTGTCCCATAATTTAGTTTTCAATTTGTGAGGAAATGCTACAAATGAGTGGAAGCAAGGTTAACAGTGGGCACTAGATATGAGTGTCACAAACTGGAGATGAAGACTAAAAGCCAATGGTAAGATTAAAAAAGGTAGGAAGAGTGATCTAAAGCTAGAAGTCACCAGGGGCCCTGCCATACACCATTTCCCTCTCCCATTCACATGCATCCTTGGGTTGATAGTTTAGGTACTTCGATGAGAATTTTGGAAGCTTCTGTGTTTGGTTTAGTCATAGCTACGACCCCTTGCTAAGTGTTTTGGGAAGGTTCCCTGGAACAGAATGCACACACTCTGCAATGGACAGTACTCAATTGCTATTGAGATAATACCCAGAAAGAAGGAAATCAGACATACTTGGTAAACTAACACTATATGGTGCTAATGCCAACAAGAAGCAGTTGATCTTCCAGGAATGTACAAAGACCCGTCACAAAGTGGGAGGGGAGGGCTGGATCTTCATTGCCTCCCACCTACGAATCCTTTGACTCGAATCACACTGGTAATGAAGGCGACACTGGGTGGGCATCTCTCTACAGCCTCATCATGCCATCCCTAATGACTATTGGAGGGCTATCGACCAGCAGCAATCCCATCCGTTACTACAAGGATGGTCACGTCTAGTAGGCATTCATCAGATGTCAGGTTAAAGAGCCATATAATGTGATTGCTGTTCTTAATGTACTATGTTATTTCTCATCTCTTTTGTTGTCCCTTGGTTATCTCATATTGTTACAGTATCTTACCTTGTTATATGATATATTGTATATATGTTTATTTGGTTATTTGAAATGGGAAAGGGAAGGGGGAAACAAGATGAAGGGAGGGGGTGGGGGAAGGAAATGGGGACAAAAACATGAGAAGGGGTAGCAGTGTCTGTTAAGTAATGCACCTTCTATCTGGTGAATAAAATATAATGCTTCTATTAAATACAATAAAAATATATTTTAAAAAGAACTCTTCATAATAAACCTGTAAGATACATGTTACTAATATCCTTGCCTTACAGATTTTTTCAAGACCCAGGGAGGCAAATAAATTACCAGAATTCACCTACAACTAATTCGTAGAGCTCAAACCAAATCCAGAGCCTATATCCTAAATATCACTACAGAAAGGGCTTTAGAAAAACACTTTATTCACTTGGTTTTTGGCAGAGTTCAAGGTATATTGTGAGCAGTCAGATCTATAAGGAGAAGCAATTCTAAAATGAAAAAACCAGTACAGTTTCTCAGAACTATATTTAGTGCTGCTTTATTTGTGTGCATGTATACAAATACTGATTAATTGAAAATTGCTGATAATTTGATGGTGTTCCTATTTCTTACTATGATATCCCGGAGATTTAGTATTGATAAGATGCACATCTCGTGAGTTTTTCCAATGTCTCAAAAATAATTCTTGCTTTATTACAGAGTCGATCAAATGTCTATGTGGCTCATACTCCTGCTGGGACATCTGTACAAAATATTCTTCACTGGAGCCAGGTGAGGAGGACAAATTTGTCATCATGATAAGGATCCTTTCACCTTTTGACTGTTCAAGCCAGAGAAAAACAGAAGTTTATTTTTAGTCCAAGATGAATGGACAGTCAGTGATGTTTCACCTGTGAAACTTCATTGAAATATTTTAGAAGGTGGGAGCAATGAATGGGAAGTGGCCTAAGAAAATCTTAAGTGGAGTTCAACAGTTCCATCTTTCTCTCATCACGTGAAAGACTTGCCTTGGCGAAAAGTTATTTCCATTGTCCTAGTCATTTCCAGCAGCATGGTCAAAATGGAAGCAAAAATGCTTATCGGCCAAAGAGAGTCTTTTATGTTGCAACCTCGGGTGGAAAAGTTTCTGTCTGTGTAGAAAACTTTGATTTGATATGGTCATTATCTCTCAGGATAACTGTCTTGAACAGTTTTCCAATTGTAGCCTCAGGAATTGTGCCAAGTATCAGTGTACATTCATCACCACAGAGATGCAATTTCCAGACTTGATTAGGTGATGGTCAACAACTCTAGACACTGTCTTTCTCCCTGAAAAAGCCTGATTCTTGCATTTACAATTTCCTGTTTGTTCAATTGTGCAATAGAAAAGCAGGTCAGGGAGATTTACTCTCTATTTCTATCAGCAATGTTCTCATGGTAGCCCATTTCCACTGCCTTTGAAAACCTAGCCAAGTTTTCTCTCGTTTTAGGCAGTGAATTCTGGAGAACTCCGTGCATATGACTGGGGGAGTGAGACCAAAAATCTGGAGAAATGCAATCAGGTAAAAGAATCCAATACCATCCGCTGAAAATATTTATTTCGGGAGATGTGTAAGGGGGAAGTCACACTAATCAGTTATTCAAGGAATGGAATAAATTACTAGAAGTCAAGCAGGAAATGATAGGTTTTGATTCCATTTGAAGCATGAAAGTTGACAGCTCAGAGGCCTCCCTGCGTTTCCAGTGAAGCAGGAGGCCTGTTTCATTGAGGCAGCCCATGGAAAAAGGCACTGGGTCTCTTAGAAGTCAGATGGGTGAGGTTTAATTCAGGCATAAGTGTAGCCTATTGTGGACATGAAAAATATTCTAGTAGCATCAAAAGAAAGACACGAATGGTGATGGTGTGACTAAGTGAAAAACAAAAATCAAAAAATTAAAATACCCAAAAATCAAAAAAAAAGAAATGTTAAGTTTTGATCTGTGTTGTTCTTGCTTCTGAACTTTGGGGTGATGTATAGCAGGGTTACAGTGACATTCGTCAGGTAGTGGATACATCACTTCCTCGACTTGGTCTTTACAAACCAAAAATCACTGGAGTGTGTAATCCTTTAGAACGTGTTTCTGAATTCAGTATGAATTTTAATGACTATGTGCTTTGAGTGTTCCCAACAGGTGTTCACCTTTATCTTACTTAGTTCAAATTAGCTTAGTGCTAACTGCCATTTTCTGGGGGTTCTCTGTGTTTTTGATTCCTTCGACACTGACAGAGACCCTTAGTAACCTTTTTTTCAGTGCTGAGGGTTGAACCTAGGAAATCGTGCATGCTAGGCAAGTGCTCTATTATTGAGGCAATTTAGGTAACGTATATGTAGTTCAGTGGTAAAGTATGGGGGAAGTATGTAGTAGGGTGTGAGCATAACCACTAGCAACATACACACATACACAAACAGGAAATCTAAATGGTATTTCATGTGACCCAGTAAATTACTACTTATATAATCACTTCACAGATAAAGAAACTGAGGTCCAATCTAATCAAATAATTGGCCTTAGGGACTGGAGTTCTGCATGGCTCTCATAGCATGAGCCTTCCATCATCACTGATGCATTCCTATCATGTTCATTCAAAAGGTCATTACGAGTGTAGAAGTCCAAATATTATCTGGAAATTAAACTCTTCTTTTGCTCTAGCCAACTCCTATCAAATACAACATTCAAGACATGATGGTTCCAACAGCCATGTGGTCCGGAGGTCAAGACTGGCTTTCAAATCCAGAAGATGTAAAAACACTGCTCTCTGAAGTGACCAATCTCATCTACCACAAGAACATTCCTGAGTGGGCTCACGTGGATTTCATCTGGGGGTTGGATGCTCCTCAACAAGTGTACAGGGAAATCATACACCTGATGAAAGAGGAGGTCAATTTGTCCCAGGGAACATGCAAGATTTCATTGTAAAAGTTTTGGTCATCAGCAAGCCTTAAGAAGAGCTTCATGAAATAGGGTACTAAAGGCAGGTATGGAGGCTTTTAAGAGGGATTTCCAGAAATGGAAAACTTCCATGCTAGTGGTAGGGAAGACAAAGATGTAATACACTACACATCCCTTCAAATTTCTACATTTGGCACTAAAACTGGTATGTTTCTTTTCATCTAGTAAAACTAAACTAACTTAGTAAATGAAGGTTTCCTGTGTTATTATATCTTCTACATCTCAAAAGGCAGATTTGACTTGAAAACCACGAAGTATGGTGACATTCACTACATTATGCAGGTAAATATCCTTTGGATTTTTTTGTCTAAATATTTTAGAGCAGTATAGGAAGATGACAAATTGTAACAAATATTGAGTTCATACATCTCTGGATTGTCTTGGGCAAAATGAGCTGGGTGACAACTTTGCTTCCACAGAGGCAGAATCCTACATCAGGAAGCCATAGGACTTGAAGGACAAAATAAAGAAATCAATATATTATAAGAATGGAATATGTACTAGACATGCTCAGAACATAGCCAACTTTTACATTTATATTTCAGGAAAGGTAATTTTTTGAACATTTGTATTGCAGATGGCATTGCATGTGCAGGTCAGTGCCCAGATCCTAGAATAAAGTTGTTGGAGAGCTTACAACCTATGGTTTAGAGAGCTGCTGGCCTAATTTCCTACCTCTGAAAATTAAAAAAACTAGAAAGAAAACATTATAGTGTCATGAGCATCATGAAATAGTGTCATGTACTTTTATCCTTAAATCTCATTCACAGGTCAACATTCACAACTCGAGATTTATTCCTTAGAAAGTTGTTAAAGATGATAATGGTAAATTATATATAAATAGTATGTTGCAAAATCTATTATGAAACCAAATCTAAAGTATGCTATGCATGTTGAAGGCCATTTTGAAGATATACTACTGTGTAAAGTTCTTATTTATTTTTGTCTCCCAGAGGCATACAGTGCCTGAGCCCAATGCTAATGAATCTTAAATAATTTATTTTGGGACACTTAAAACCTATAGAATATATACACAATACTTCTGGCCACAGGGCCTTTAAATATAGTCCCATAAATATTTGTATTGTATTAGTTCTTTGTTACATATAAGGAGAACAAATCAGACATTCTTAGAGTATCATTTGTTTCATATATATACTTACTCTACATCTACATCTCTGCCCAACATAGTCTTGATTTCCAAAAGACAATCATATATAACCAGTATGTTTCTCCGTATTTAGTCTCATTTCACGAAAGATGTAAGAAAGGTATTTTGGCATTGAGAATCTCTCACTTCAAATGTAATCCCGATACCTTCTCATTACATTCCTCCAGCTTTGTGAATAATTCCTTTATCCAAATAAGTTACAATCACATTTTAAATTTTGTGAGTGAAAAGAAAGACTACTAAGTTAGGAAAGGCACCACAGTGGTAGGGAGAATTCTTAACAAGTATGAGGCCTTAGGCTCAGTCTTCAATACCAACAAAATATGACATGACTGAGTAAAAGGAACAAACTCATATTTACTTTCTCATTGCAAGATCACAAATTTATCTATTTTTAATTTCTGTACAGGAGATTAAACTCAGTCCCTGTGCATGCCATATCCACACTCTATTGATCCAACTGTAGAGGGATTTTTTTTTTGCCAGTCCTGGCGCTTGAACTCAGGACCTGAGCACTGTCCTTGGGCTTTCGCAAGGTGAGCAGTCTACTTCTTGAGCCACAGCACCACTTCTGGCTATTTCTGTGTATGTGGTACTGAGGAATTGAACCTGGGTCTTCATGCAAGCTAGGCAATCACTCTACCACTAGGCCAACCTCCCGGCCCCCAGAAGGATATTTTTGAACAGTTTGATAGTGACATATCTTGCTCAAACCAGGGTAGCTTATATGTATAAACTGCTACCAGAATCTTGTGGAATGCAGGCAAATCTGCTCGCAGAAAATAAGCACCCAGAAGAAAACACTCTGATTTTTAGTATTTGCCAAGACTTATGATATAAACAGGCTGACAACTGATACATACATTTATTATATTTTTTCATCAGAGAAATGTTTACATTGGGATCTCTAAATCCTTGCACATGCTCATATCATTCAATACAAAAGTACATACTTTGATTATTCCTTGTACTTACTGCATCTGAGAGGAACAGTGCTTCTTAGGACATGAACAGTGATGCCCCTTTATGAAGCTGGACAAGAGAACACTGTTTCTGGTAACTTGACTCTCCTTTCTTGGAGAGATGGAACTTGAAACATTAGATTTAGACAGAAGTGGATACTCCACAACGTCACTGTTTCTTCTAGAAGGATTATACCCATGATGGACTCCACTGAATTAAAAATGCCTTATAAACATCAAGCTCTTCACAAACATCAACCATGGTCGCCATCCTTCTCTCTAAAACGCGAGTGGTCCAGAGACCAGCAATCCACAACAAAGACCCAGTCTTTCCGTTGTGTCTCTGTCTCCGTCTGTGAGGTCACAGGATTATGATGCTTTTCTTAGCATTAATTCAATCTGAGAAAATTTTAGTTTCTTTACAATATCCAGTGCACTCTCACCCTCCTGAGAGAGAAAAATGATCAGTTATTTCTAATATTGTCCAATGCCAGTAGAAAAGGTCTACTAAATAATGATTGACTCGTAGACTTAGTTAAGGCTCTAAATGCCATTTAGTTCTGAGTCCTTAATAAAAAGGATCAGCTTCATTGTTATTCTCATTGGAGACAATGAAGACAATGAACTTGCTTTAGCATAAGGCTTACGTGAGGTGAGACATCTAGGATAACTTCAGGCCACTGTTCCCAGATCCGTACCTTATTTTTTATCATGGGGTCTGCATGGGCTTGCAGGAGCACCGGAATGAGAGTCTGGTTTTTCATTTTGCAGGCATAATGTAAAGCTGTGCAGCCATACTGAAACACAAAGGGCCAACATCTCACCTCATCAGTTAGCTCTCCACAAACTTCAGCATGTCATTTCCTTAGTAACTATTCACCATTTGCAGTGTACAGATGAGCAAAAGCCATCTATGGGCACTCATATTTCTCACACCAAAATACCTTCATACTGCTGCCTCACTGTGCCGTTTATGTATTCCCCCTTTTTTTCTATTCAGAATGAAAGGATGTAATGTATACTTGTCTAGGGGTTAAGCTAAGTTTTCCTTTTGTGATTCCAAAAGTTTGGTTCATCATTGCATCATCTTTTTCCTTGAAGAGTTTCTACATAGACCTTTTCTAAATGCATCCTCTGATTCCTGGTAAAAATTCTCACAGTCTGAACAAGGAACATGATCATATCACTACAGAGCATCTGTAAGATCACAGTTGGACATTGAAACCCACACTTACTTTGTTGTGCTTCACATTATGTACTTTAAAGTGGGGGTATACTCTTACACTACCAATTTCAATGACAAACTGTAGTTGATAGAATACAGAGTTAATGTTTAGAGTTTTGCCTTCCAAAATCAAGAAAAAAAATCTATGTTTTGGGTAAGTAAAGAATACCTCCACTACCAAGACCAACAGAACCTTTTTTCTCTAGAAATTTTCCTATGGTTATAGAACATAGCACACATTTTTATTAGGTGATGGCATTATTAATGGAAATCTGGCTATGATGCCACATAAAATAGTGTCTAAATAGTTGAAAATGTGAAACTTTGCACTATGTAGAGTTAGGATATGGGTCACAAGTTTTTGAAAATGATGGAATGGGGTGTCTATGTATGTGCACAGGCACATGATACCTCTATTTAGAGGTAGATACACACCTAATTAGGAAGGACAGTACTCAAGAGAAATATTTGCTACATGTACAATTTTTAAATCTTTTAATCAAGTAAAAATATCAAGGAAAACCTTCAAGAGCCCTTAACCCGACCTACAGTAATCTTATTACTAAATTTCAAAGATGCTTAAGAAAATAAACTATCCCACATTCTGTTTGAAATAAAGGAAAGCATATATTTCCTAATCATATTGTCTTGTGCTATCCCTCTTCTTCTCCCTGCCCTCTCTTTCTCTGTCTCCATCTTTCTAGAAGTCCCTCTGCACACATCTCCACACAACTGCATCAATTCAAACATGATTGGAATATACACAAAGGTAAAATAAGTATAAACACGAATGAGAACATGAGCTCTTCCACTACACAGTGGCAGTTCACACAGTGTCACATATATATTGATAGTTTTTTATTGTAATTAATAAAAGGGTTACATGATATTTGCCAGATAGAAGGTGCATTAATTCATATATATTGATACCCTTTCACATGTCTTGGTTCCCATTACCCTCCCCTCCACCCGCCCCCGTCTTGGTTTTCCCCCCTTCCCTATCCAATTTCAAATAACCAAATACAAATAAATCCAATATATCAGATAACAAAGTGAGATACTGTAACAATATGAGATTGAATATGAATATGAATATTGATAGTTTTGAGAATCAAATTTCAACTTCCTTTCTCAAGTAAATACTGGGAGCCTAGAGTTTTACTGCATATTCCTATAAGAAATGAAATGCCATAAGAATACACTTTTGATCTATTCTGAGTAATGGAAAGGGAAAGATGAGTATTATTGTGCAGAGATAAAAGTATAAGCAGAACTTTCTTTTTTATATGTATTTATTTTTCTTTTTCCAGGCCCTGGGCTTGAGCTCACTGTCCTTGGACTTTCTTAAGGCTAGAGCTCTACCACTTGAGCCTCAGCACCACTTCTGGCCTTTTCTATGTAAATGGTACCAAGGAATAGATCCTGGGTCTTTATGAATGCTAGGCAAGCATTCTACCTCTAGGCCAAACTCCTGGCCCAAGCAGAACTTTCTTACAGGAGAGGCTGGATGAATAGCTCCATGATCACTGTCCTTGAAAACATTAGGATTTTTCTCTAACCTTTGTTCTGATCCTGATCAGCCTCTCATTTGTGAAAGGGGCCTCTTGAGCTGAACATAATGATACATGCCTACAATCCTAACTGTATGTGTCAAGGCAGAGAAAGGAGGATAACCATTTCAGGCCAGCCTTGGCAAAAACATGTGACAATATCTGAAAAATAAACTAAAGAAAAATCTTTGGGGAGTATGTACCTCAAGTGATAAGAGCACCTGCTTAGCCGGTACAAAGCCCTGTATATAAGGCCCTGCATTCAAACCTTAATACCACCTATAAATTAAAGATAGATAGATAGATAGATAGACAGACAGACAAATAAATCCTTTCTTCTAGTGGTTGGGATCTGGGGTACGAAAGAGACTGTTAATATCCATGGAGTGTTTACTATGATAATATGCATGGAATATTTATTACGTGCCAAGCACTTTGCTACATGCTTCACATGAATCCATTCTATAAGACAGTTGCTATCAATACCTCTTGTTACTTTACAGGTGAAGAAACAGAAAGCCAAGTAAGTTTATACTTGACAAATGCCTCATAAGTAAAAAGAAGCAAGCTTAGATTTGCATCCAGGCATTGTGACTCCAGCTTCTTGGGTACTGGGGAGTGTATTTTCTTATCAGAGCCTCCAGTTTCCTTAATTTCTTACCAATGTGAAAGCCAGTTCTTTTCAAAATGTCCAATAACCAATAAAGATTTTATTTTCAATGCCTGACTAGCAACGAGAAAAATAAAAGAAACTAAATGTAAGAGAGAGAAAACACGTTTGTAAGTGATAAGCACATGACTTATATAAAGCACTTCAGATTTTTTTTCTGATGAATACATGCACTTACACAGTCTGGAGCATTCACTTCCACACCAGCATCAAGGAGCATTCGGACGAGATATTCATTCTGCTTTGTCTTTGATATCTATTACAAACAAGTATAATAGTTGTATTACAAATATTTACTCCATTTTATGTCAGATTACTTTAATCCATGAGCTTCACTTTTTAAACCTCAAGTTTTGTCTTCTACATGTAATATGACTAGATCTCCACATGAACAATCTATTTCTCTACTCCAGGTATCCTGAAAAAGATTCCTGCAAGTATAATTTGGTTCATTTAGGTGAATGGGCTTCAGATTTTCCATAAATACCCTCAGTGTTCACTGGCTTCTAACCCCAAACGTGGGAGATTTGTCATTTAACTCATGTAATTCTTGAACACCAGAGAAAAGCATACAGAGTCAGTATTTCTCAGGCAGAATAAGGAGAAACAAAAATCTGTGAAGAGGACTATATTTCAAATAGGATTTTAGCTTGTATCAGATGTTTCTTAGTCAAGATTAAATGATTTTTCTTTTTTAAATTTATTTATTTATTTTTTATTGTAATTAGTAAAAGGGTTACATGATATTTGCCAGATAGAAGGTGCATTAATTCACATACATTGATACCCTTTCACATGTCTTGGTCCCCATTACCCTCCCCCCTACACCCCCCACCCGTCTTGGTTAAATGATTTTTCTAAGTGCATCTTGTACAGATTGTGGTGTCATTGGTTTATCTTCCTCTGCTACTTTTTTTTTCTCATTTTAGTTTAATCATAGTATTGCTTGTATATTAGAAACATCTCTAAAGATGAGTTCAGTTAAGGATTTTTTTTCAACTTACGTGTTGGATCAAAGATGAAGAAATCATGCTCTAAGATTTTTGAATGTTGGTCTTTTCCTGAGCTAAGCAGTAGGAGACTCTCTCCTGCTTCTGGGCTCTGGCAGAGAGCTGCAGCTCCTGGTCAGTCATGGGATCACAATGGAAAACAACCAATCTTCCACTGTGTAGCTCAGCTATGACACTGAGATCTGTTAAGTGCATGTTCTGTTTCTGACATTTTCATTGTCTGAGAACTTCAACAGTCAACCTGAACAAACCAGGGCTTATTTTCTTACTATTTCTTAGCAATACCTCACTGTCCAACAACACATGACAAATCATATATAACTTGTCCCCTGGCCCTAGAAAGTGAACTTACCATGAGGAAATAACCAATTAGCAGGACAGGCATTAAAAGGACAATCAGTAGATAATCAAAGAAGGTAAATCGTTTCTTCACAGCATAATGCAAGCAGGTTCTCTCTTTCTACAAATTAAGCAAAAAGACTGAAAATTTCATATTTGAGATGATCAAAACCAAAAAATTTAGTTTATGCTTTTATAAAAAAATTAATATACAATGGCAAATGGCACCTTTCTTTTGCTTACTGATTAGTAAGCTCAGGTTTCCATAGATAGGATTATTACACAATCCAGTCTAAAGGAAATCTGCAGCAGCAAATAGAAGTGAGTGAACATTTTAATGAATCATCAGAGGGTGGATTCTCATACTCACTGTAGTTTTTTTTTTTTTTTTTGCCAGTCCTGGGCTTGAGCTCAGGGCCTGAGCACTGTCCTTGGACTTTCTCAAGGCTAGAGCTCTACCACTTGAGCCTCAGCACTACTTCCGGCTTTTTTCTATGTATGTGGTACCGAGGAATCGAACCCAGGTCTTCATGCATGCTAGGCAAGCACTTTAACCACTAGGCCAAACTCCCGGCCCCCTCACTGTAGTTTTTAAAGAAAAAAATAAGATGGATAAAAGAAGAGAAGAGAGGGAGAATGCAGTGAGGAATCCAATGAATATTCTACAAAATTATGAATCGTGAAGGAAGAAGTGGCCGTGGGAGGGATGAAGTGGTGAGAATGTTGAAAGTGTGACATTGATCAACATACATCACATTCATAAATGGCTTTGTTAAAGGACAACTCCTTTGTCCAACTACCTAAATATAATAAAGTGAAAAAAATCCATAAAAAGCTATAACTATCCATTCTTTATCTACAGTGGACATTTAATCATTCTGTGCTTTGTAAGAAACTCTTAACTTCCTGGCAACTTTTCCATGCTCACTCATGCACACAGGCAGCATTAGAAAAATGCAAATAAAACCAGTTCTTCAAATATGTGAACATTTCTCAGACAATAGGTTTAAGCTTTTCAATTTAGCACAGCTTATCAAATTTGATTCTGGGGTTCAGTATGAGAATTTAGTCAAGACTACAACATAACGAAAGGTAGTAGAAAAGTTGATCAGGAAGATAGTGGGAAAAAAAAACAAGAATGAAAGGAAGAGATTCTACTCAGCCAAACCAAAAAAAATTCTTTTCTATCTCAAGAACGCAAAAACATAATAAATCATAAAACACACTTGCTGATTTTATTCCATTTCATTTTTTGTTCAATAAAATGCCTTCATTGTATTTCAAAAATCAGGAAAAATAGAATCATGGATATTAGAAGCTACAGGTGATGATAAAATAAATTTAGGGGCAGGAATATAAAACAACTCCAGAGAGAGGAATTCCTAAGAATTCCTAATTATTAACTCTTACACACAATTACACTTCCTGCTAATGTGTCACAGCTCACCTGGTTTTTAAGGTTGACATTAGCATTTCTTTTTAAAAGGAAGGAAACAATTCTGACATGTCCTCTCCTGCAGGCACATATGAGCGGAGTGTCCCCGTTGAAGCCATCTTGGATGTTGACATACTGGTTGTCTGTTTGGACCCATCTCCACACTTGACCCAAGTCATTCTGGTAGGCTGCCTGGCAGATAGGCTGAATGGAAAGAGAAACAGTTACTAAAATATAGGTATAATTCATCCACAAAAAGGAAAATCAATCATTATCTACTCGCTTAACACATATTCCCAAATTGTAACATATTTCTGTGTAGGCTAAACTTTATTTTTTTAATCTCAGCTATACCTTGCTGTAAGTCTACAGTATTAGCCCATGAAAAACCTCTTACATTTTCCTAAATTGCTAAGGATATGGAACTAGACAAACACTGACTAGAAAAAAAAAAAGATGAACAGGCGAAAGGCTATAAACCTGACTTCTTTAGGATATTGGATAGCATAATTTCAGATAAATAGGCCTGTTAAAAAAGCATGATTTGTCTAATGGTAAAATAAATAAATGTGTGGTGGGGAGGAAGGAGTTCAGGAATGAACTGGGTAACAAAACAAGAACTGCCTAGCCCTCTGTGTTCAACACACTTATCGTAGAAATCTGTGTTAGACAACAGAGATTCCGCTCATAAAAAGTACTACAAAGACCTTTTTGAAAGTACAGTTCAAGTGTAGTGACAAGATCTTAGCTACCCTCACCTTGTTAACTTCCCCTGTTGAACACTTTTCGTCTACAAATAATTAAACCATTTTTCATAACTACCATCTGGATAACTGCCCTGTGTGCTCCTCTGACTGAAATAATCTCTCAATCTTCATTTTCACTTTATCCAAGAAGGCTTCCTTGTCTCTCGGGATTTTGTATCACGTCTATCTCTACCTCTTTTCTTAATTATATACAGCTTGTGTTCTGAGCTGATAGAAGTCAGAATCAGGTTGAGGCTGCACTGAGAACGGGAAGGCGCTTGAGTTCAGGCTATGAACTCATGGGCAGAGACTTACATCCACTCCACTCACCCCCACATTCTACTGCAGCCCCCACATTTGACACAACACAAGGCATGAAGTAGGCCTACAGGAGTATTTTGACACTGGTTATGTGGAGATTTTTCTTAAAGAAAACAAAATAAGTTACTTTTGATGTACAATATTAAATAGCACGTAAGATGGTAATGCCTGGCTTATGAGCCGTGCTCAGTTTATTGATGTTATTATTGTATGTTAAGTCCTTCTTTGTCTCAATGACGAAGTCATATCTCAACTATGAACATGCCTAGTGGTTAGGAATGAAATACTAATGTTCTACAAGAGAGAAAGGTGACAATAGTTCACAGTTAGAAGAAAGGTACTCCAAGCTGCCAACACAAAGAAAGGATAGATAGATCACGAAGGAGATGAAAATGATAGTTACCCTGATTTGGTTATTGCACATATATCAAATTATCATACTGCACTTATTTAACTATTATGATCATTAAAAGTATGAAATAGCTAGTGGCTACCTTCTGTAATCCAAGCTACTCAGGTGGCTAAGATCAGAGGATCATGGTTTGAACCCAGCCAGGGTAGACAGATCCAAAAGGCTCTTCTATATAATTAACCAGCAAAATGCCAAAAGTGGAGGAGGCATAGCTCAAGTAGTAGAGATCTAGCCTTGAACAAAAAAGCCCCAGTACTCATATCAACAAATAACAAAATTACAAAATAACTGAGTATGGATGTATATATACACATATACATAGATATATGTGTGTGTGTGTATGTGTGTGTGTGTGTGCATGTGTGTGTGCATGTGTGTGCGTATTCCACTACTCCAGAAAGTAAAGGCAAGAGGGTGGCAATTTCCAGGCCAACCTGAGCCACACAGTGAGACTTCATCTCAAAAGAATAGAAATGAATTTAAAAAGCAAAAGGGGGATGAGGAGGAAGTTGACGAGGGGGAAGGGGACAGGGAGAAGTAGAATTTCCAGAGGTTTCGTACATTGACAGAACAAAAGACAGAGTACAATATTTACTGTGGAGATAGACATTCACATTCCAGACAGTTCTGCCACCTAACATCTGTTACTGGAACAGCTTACCTGGGCACATTTTGCTGAGCCTCCTTCTCCATTTAATAACCATTCTTTTATTATTATTATTAAGAAACAATTAAATGTTCATGTGTAGGCTAAGCAATTAGCGCAGATCTGACTCATATGAAACCTTCAATTAGTGATAGCTACTCTTGTAAGTATTACAGCTGGTGAAGATGGACAGAGATGATTATAAAGAGCAGATAATGGGGGCTGGGATGTAGCTCAGTGGCAAAGCGCTTGCCTAGCAAGTGCAACGTTCTGGGTTCCATCACCAGTACCAAAAAAGAAAACACAAAAAAATACAGTTAAAAAACAAAGAAAGGGGGCCGGGAGTTTGGCCTAGTGGTTAAAGTGCTTGCCTAGCATGCATGAAGACCCGGGTTCGATTCCTCGGTACCACATATATAGAAAAAAGCCGGAAGTGGTGCTGAGGCTCAAGTGGTAGAGCTCTAGCCTTGAGAAAGTCCAAGGACAGTGCTCAGGCCCTGAGCTCAAGCCCAGGACTGGCAAAAAAAAAAAAAAAAAAAAAAGAACAGATAATAGTTTAAAGAAGGAAAGGAAAAGAATAGGATAGAACAGATAATAGTTTAAAGAAGGTAAAGAAAAAGAATAGGATAGAAAGAAAAGAATGAACCTAGCCTTACTCTCTAAAAGGATAATCCTGGTTCTAAGGCCAAAGAGAGAAAGAACAGATGGAACTTGAGATTGGCTGAAATATTTTGCCACACAGTCTAAGATCCAATCTTTAGGGTTTAGGTTAATGTGGAATTACCATGCATATATACATTGGTAGACAAAACTAGATAAATGCCATTGGTGTTTAGATAGATAAATTAGTTAATGACACAGGAGATGTGATCACACAAAGGTAGAAAAGGTTGTCTGATGTGGTGGGCAAGATTTGGGGTGATCATAATGAGAAGTGTCAATGTGAGAAAACCAAAAGCACCCATTTGCAGGATTAAAGCAGTCAGCTGAAGCTGAGAGTGCTGGTTTGTGACATTGTTCCCTGACCTGGCTGAAATAAACAAGGTACATAGAGTTTGTCCTGCAAGCCAGGAAAATGAGAGGAGAGTAATTTACCAAAAAATTCAGAAAAAGTGAGCACCTTAAGGTAAGCAGATGAAGATGAGCCAACTTGAAATAAGAGGCAAGCAAGTACAAAGTGAAAAAGTACCCTATATATGCGACTGTGCACTTTGTATATATGTGCATACATGCAATGGGGCCAGTGTAAAGGCTCAAATATGGGGAAACCCTGAAGTAGACTATCAACTAAGAAAAGTCTCCGCTTCCTGTAACTTTGTTGAGACAGACTAACATTAAAATTGTCTACATACTAGGTGCTGGTGGTTTATGCCTAGCTATTTAGGAAGCTGAGATCTGAGGATCACAGTTCAAAGCCACTCAGGATAAAAAAGTTCAGGAGACATCTCCAATTAACCACCAGAAAACCAGAAGTGAAACTGTGGCTCAAAGTGGTAGAGTACTAGCCCTGAGTGAAAAATCTCAGGGACAGCATCCAGGCCCTGAGTTCAAGCCTCGTGAGCAAGAAAATTAAAAAATAAATCGTCTATACTTTGTTTTTCTTGTATCAAATGGGACAGTTCTTGCTACAATAAATGCTCTTACCTATTGCTTCCAGGACGTGCTCAGGTTGACCATTTTGTGTGGGGACAGTGAGGATTAAATATACTCTATACTATGCTTCTTCAAGGACAAAAATTGCACAGAGCTGAAATCCCATTCTGCCCACATCCCATGTCGATTTCCAGCACTGGATGTAAGACGTCTTTAGCGTAGTGCCAATGGCTCACACCTGTAATCCCAGCTATTCAAGAAGAAGAAAATGTCAAGAGGCATTGTGCTCAGAGACCAATAGTTTGAATTGAAATCTCATTGGACAGCTACTTAAAGTTATCGATGAGAAACTAAATTGAATTAATTAATTAATTCAATAAAAGAGTTTAAATTGGCAGATTAGGGTTTCAAACTAATTCAAGTAGGCAAACCTAAATCATTCTTATTTCTAAATAACACCCCCCCACACGCAAAATATACTAAGTGGAGGTGTGGCTTGATTGGTAGAGCGCCAACAATGAGTGAAAAGGGTAAACAAGGGCTCACGGCCTTGTGTTTGTGGACAGTGTAATACACACTCAGCATGTGATTCATGACACATTTTATTTAACAATCATGTTTTGCCTTCCTACAAGTATGATATCACAGCTGGAAAAATAGCTGATGTTACCTCCATTACATAGAATGACCTGAATTACTTGTACCATTCTGACTGTCCTCAACAAACGTTCCCCAAACCAGTCCCATTTTCTAGTAGTGTATCCCCAAAATGTAACAACTTCTCAAACTTCTCATTTAAAGTAGCATCTTGTAGAACTTTGCCTGAGGTTCAGAAGAATTGGCTCATTGCTTATTAGCCATCTCTGTACTGATATTTCACTCATTCTAATGTTTCATTAACTGAAGATTTATGATTTCTGAAAAACCAAAAAAAATATTCAGCTAGTGGCACTGTGGCTCAAGGAATAGGGCAATACCCTTGAGCTGAAGAGCTTGGGGATAGCACCCAGGCCCAGAGTTCCAGTTCCACAACAACAATACATTCAGCTAAAATGCTTCAGAATTAATGAATTGTCTTTTCAGATAAGAAAAAACAGAAAAAAAATAATTTTTGTCTCGCCAAACTAAGGCATCTTAAAAAAAATATTGAGCACCTTGTACAAATTAGCCTTTCTGATAACTCGCTTCTTTACATACTGTGACTTCTAGACTCTAATAAAGTCTGTTTTTTCAGGCACATAGAAAAAGGATCGCATATTATTTCTCTTCATCTAAATGTAAAATAGCTTTTGGAATTTTGTTTTTGTTTGTTTGTTTCTTACTCTTACAGTGATGGAATAGAATCCATGGGTTTCTGTACATTAGTCAGGTACTCTGAGTCACTGAGCTATAGATGCAGACCTTTCAGACATTCCCTTCCTTCCTTCCTCCCTCCCTTCCTTCCTTCCTTCCTTCCTTCCTTCCTTCCTTCCTTCCTTCCTTCCTTCCTTCCTTCCTTCTGTCCTCCCTCCCTTCCTTCTGTCCTCCCTCCCTTCCTTCCTCCCTCCCTCCTTCGCTTCTTTTCTTTCTTTATTCCTTCATTCTTTCTTTTCTCCCTTCCGTCTCTCCTTTTCCTTTCTGCCTTTGTTTCCTTTTCTCCTTATTCTCTCCTTCTCTTCTTCCCTCACTCCCTCCTTCTTTCTTTTTAACTTTCTGACTTTGCATCATAGGAATTGCCACTACTTGCCAAACAGAAGTTGGGTTCCATTAGAGCAGCCCTCTGCAGCCTCTGTTCCTGACTCATACCTTTGTTTACTTTTCCAAAAGAAGAGTCTCTGCACTACCCTCTACTCTTGTCATTGTCACCTCATGCTATGATCAGCACATCTGTAATTTCTTGCTTTTGAGTGCTCTGTGTACCAAGGATTTCTTATTCATCTGTATAGAAATGGAAAATCTTGATCTTGCTAAATAGATCCTATCCTGTTTTGTGACACATTCTTGATGCTCACTGAAGGTCAATTATTGATGAAGCCACAAAACCATTAGCAATAGAATTACACACACACACACACACACACACACACACACACACGCACACACACATGCGCACGCGTGCTCCAACCACCCTATCTTAAACATTTTAGAGAGAAACATTGTTTTGGAAGACTTTTCACATCAGAATACCAAGGATGAGACCATGTTTTTTTCCCCAATATATATAGAAACCAGCTTGCAAGCAGAAGATGTAAGCAATATCAGAAAACCTAAGCTGGCTCACTTCTCATCAGTAATTTTATTCGTAACTAAAACTCAAGTCATATTATTAATCATAGATATTTCGCAACATACTCTGAGTCTAGGAATCAAAATATAACATCATGGGGGAATAATGGAGAATTTACTTGCCAAATGGAAAAAATAATTTCTGAAATGACTGAAACTTCCCAGGTGACTAATGTGTTTCAAATTGTTGCTGCAAGCAGACAAACAAGCAGCGTGGCCCCAAAGGGCCTACTATCTGCCCCATTGTGATACTGGGTTGTGCAATTTTATTTCAAACAAGCCCTATACTTTTGTGATTCAATATGAATCATAAGCTTCAAATTATTACCAATGAGATTCTTGGTAACTTAGGATTTTTATAGGGTGTGGTGTGTGTGGGGGGTGTGTGGGGGGGGGTGTGGGTGTGTGTGCGCGCCTGTGTTGTACGGTTTGTTTGTTTGTTTGCCAGTCCTGGGGACTGAATGCAGGGATTGAGCATTGTCCTTAGGCTTTCTCAAGGCTAGTGCTCTTCCACTTGAGCCACAACACCACTTCTAGACTTCCTATGTAGGTGGTACTGAGGAATAGAACCTGGGTCTTGGTGCATTCTAGATAAACACTCTACCACTAGGTCAAATTCCTGGCCCCTGTACTTACTTTTGAATCCTAAAGAAAATTCCAAAAAAGCCTATCCTCATTATGTTTGAAAAATAAAATATTCTTTTTGACATTTAGAAATAATTAAACATGTCATGCTTTGCTTTACTTGGGCTCAACTCTTTGTCAGATTCACACTCTGACAAGTGCTCTGCTTGTACAGAGATTTTTTTTAAGAAATATTTTTATTAATCTTTAAGAAGTTGTACAAATGAGCTGCCATTGAACAAAACATTTTATGATCACAGTGCATCTTGATCAATGTCCCGTTTCACATTCTCCTCATCCCTCCCCACCCATCATTTCTCTTTTTCCCAATTTTTTTTTTTGCCAGTCCTGGGCTTGAGCTCAGGGCCTGAGCACTGTCCTTGGACTTTCTCAAGGCTAGAGCTCTACCACTTGAGCCTCAGCACCACTTCCGGCTTTTTTTTTTTTAATATATATGTGGTACCAAGGAATCGAACCCAGGTCTTCATGCATGCTAGGCAAGCACTTTAACGACTAGGCCAAACTCCTGGCCCCTCTTTTTCCCAATTTTTAAACTAGATATTGAATCTTTACCATTTATGTATGCCTTATGTATATCTTTGTAGTTTAAGTGTACAATGCATCTGATCTAGATCACACCTTTAGCGTTTTCACCCCCCTTACCACACCCTTCCTTTACTTTTCACAATCCTGTGGTATATACAATGAATTATTGCCTGCATTCTCCTGCCCTTGTCCCCTTCACTCAGGGCAAAAGGGTGAGGGTTACAGAGACTTTTTAAAAATATGACTGTTCTCAGGACCAAGCCTAGAAGTTGGCTACTCAGTGTGGTCCACAGACCAGCAGAATAAGCATTAGGAAGCAGAAATGTGCAGTTTTAGGCCTCATCAGATCCAAGATGATACAATGCACTTGAGTAAGACCTATGAAGTATCTGCATACACATTAAAGTTTAAAAAGCATTGCTCTAGAGAAGTATTTTTTTCCTCTCTGGACAGGGGTAAACTAATCATTCACATGCGAATCATCTTCCGTTCTCTTTTTTAAAATGTCATTTGCTGAACACAGGCAAGATGGAACAGACTTACTGGGATAGGTAGAACCTCTTTATGAGATTGAAGTCATTGAATAAGACATGCTGAATGGTAGAATGATATAATGATCAAACTGTACAACACATACACACACAGGCACAGACAAAGCATTCAGAATAAGGGCAAATCATTTACGTTTTATAAACGATTAAAACCCACCCAGGAGATTTCTTTGAGCACAAGGAATGGAATGCAGACTAACTAGTTAATTTCATCAGGGAGAAGGAATAAATCATGACCAATAATGTTATTAAGCCTCTTACACTCTTAACATTACTCTCTATGATCCTTGAAGTGTTATTTAAAATTTATTTGATTCTATAAGGTCACTTTCCATAATGGAAAAAATAATTTTCATATCTATCAGATATGCAAAGAAAGTGCTCAAAATGTTAAGAGTGTACTGTATTTATATCTGTTCTTTATCCCTTTTAACAATTTTCCAACTAACCAAGCTGAAAGGTGAATCTATTCATGTGGTTTCTTAGAAGAATCAATCTTTCCAATGTTTAAAAACCCAGTCATATATAATACCTACTTTCCCTTTGGGTGTTTAGCATGAGAAAACCATGGCTTCCAACTAATGTTTTAGTATTTCAAAATTACATGTGTTAAACACACATATACACAGAGAGAGATGTATGTACATATATATATATATAAACACACACAAGCATACAAACACATGGAGGCAAGTAGTAAAGGAGACAAGTAGCAGGGATATGAAATTATATTTGAATGCCTTTTAACACTTTCGAAATCCCACTTTCATATCTAAGACATACCTCAGAATACAGGATTCCCATGACGGCACTTCACAATGCTTACTTCACTTCTGCTGCCTCTGGAATCTTCCGGAGCTATTTCAGATTATCATAAAAACTCTTCCCAAAGAGAAAGGTCCCAAGAAGTCCAAGCCAGTGGCAAACCCTTTCTGTCTCCGCCTGTTAGTGCTGTTTCAACAACTCACCTGGCAAACACACCTCGCGGAACCAGCTCATGAAGCCAAGGCATCAGCTTACCATGAAATGACCCGGATGGTGTATCACTTCATGTTACAACCAGGGGAGCCAGTTTCTGAGTCATACTTGTTCTGCCAGGAAAGAAGGAAGCAGAACTGAGATCGGAAAGGTGGCAAGTTCTTAAATTGGCAAGAAGGCCTAGGGGATCCAGATAATAGACTGTGTTTAGAACATGTCCTCACTGAGATCAAAATGACAGCAATCAGCTAAGGGACCTACCACCGTAGCCTGGGTTTTGTAGTAGAGCCAGTTACAGTAGGGGTGGAACCACAGCGCACAGCCTGTGTTCTGATGCCCTAATCAGTGTGTGGCTTAACTTCAACTTTACAGGATCACTTTTCTTTTACTCCTGATCCTTTTTAAGGTTATATACATATATATATATATGAACAGAAATGATGTATCTGTGTGGCCTTACTGTTCACTATATCATATCATGCTTTGAGTTTTAAAAAAAAAGAAAAGAGAAAGAAACGTACAGTCTCAAGTTTGGCAAAGTTTAGTCTGTTTTAATTTGTGATATTATAGAAGAAACTTATTAAGGGAAAGAGATTTGCTCCCCTTCCTCCTCCTTATTTAATGAGAATCAAACCTCAGCACAAGGCAAGTGATCAACTACTAAGCTATCACCTCAACCCCTGCTGTTTTTTCTCAAAAATTAAATTCTCAATATCCCAGCTGTCAGTCTTTAATCAGACAGCTTCCTAGCTTCAATCGTTAAAAGCAGACCTATGTCCTCAGATCTTAGAATTACCCAGACTATTCCAACCAGCATTTTATCCTGTATTAGAAAGGACATCATATTCTACCTAGCAAATCAAAGCATCCTTTGTTTTCCTAGGGCCATCACACATCCACCAAAATAAGCAAACACTCAGATGTACACTAACTTGAATAAAACATTCTATCACGTATACTATGAAATTCCTTCCCAAGTACTAAGTATTTCAACATCCAAAAGACATGGAAAACATCAGCCTTTGCCATCCTATCTAGCTTAATAGCTATGTGAATATAAAATAGTATTTATCCAAATGAACTCCAGGAAATGGAAACAAGAGGATTTTTTTCTTTCTTGTTGTTTTTGTTTTCTGTATCTTTTGTTTGTAAATTTATCTGTTTTAGGGAGAATAAGGAAGGGAACAGAAAATGTGGGACAAAGGGTAAACAAATGTGGCAGTGATGGTATTTACTAGACAATATGTCGAAAATGAATTATACAAGTTGTGGTTAGTATTGGGAGGAGGAAAACCTGGGAGAAAGACAGGGCAGGAGAGACACTGTTCAATAAGAAAATGTGCTCTTTACCTGACTTATGTAACTGTAACCCCTCTGCACTTCACCTTTCCAACAACAATACACATACATATAAATTACTATATACACACACAGGCAGAGAGAGAGAGAGAGAGAGAGAGAGAGAGAGAGAGAGAGAGAGAGAGAGAGAGAGAGAGAGAGAGAGAGAGAGAGAGAGAGAGAGAGAGAGAGAATAAGAGAGAATAAATAAATCACTTTTTAGGGAAAAAAATCAGGACTTCATCCATGGCCTATGGCCTACCTTCCCTCCCTTCTCTGGCCACTTTGAGAAATAGTGACTTTTTTTTGCCAGTCATGGGGCTTGAACTTAGAGCACTGTCCTTGGACTTTTCTCAAGGCTAGAGCTCTACAACATAAGTCACAGCACCACTTCCAGCTTTTTTCTATGTATGTGGTACCAAGGAATCGAACCGGGCCTTCATGCATGCTAGGCAAGCACTCCCAGCCCCAAGAGAAATAGTGACTTTTTTATTCTTTTTATTATTCCCGCACTAAATCCTGGAAAAGAGGTAGCATAGAGACAGATTTAACATTTTATTTGACTTTCTGATTTTCAAAACAAGTTTCTTATTGTCTTAAAATGTCTCTGACTTTGATATTCTGAACATATTTCATATAAAAGTTAATAACACCATTGTCTTTTGTCTTCTTATCTCTACTCTTTCCACATACTTCAGACCTTTGAACACATCACTTCCATTTATTGATTCAGCTGGATTGAGTGCCTGCTCTGTTCCAGGAACTAGTTTAAATGTAAATACAGTAGCAAGTAAAACTTTGTCCTTAGCGATAACTATTATCATAGAGTAACTCAGGAGTAGAGCACTTCCTAGCATGTGCTTTCTAGATTCCTAGATGTTGATTCCCAGCAACAACACAACATACACACACACACACTCTCTCTCTCTCTCTCTCTCTCTCTCTCTCTCTCTCTCTCTCTCTCTCTCTCTCTCTCTCTCTCTCTCTCTCTACTGCAATGAGTTCATTTAGAGGAAGGCAGAAATATAATCACTTAGAGTGCCATCTAGTGTCTATTTGCCATCTCACAGGTATAGCTCTGGGGAGACTCTGAAATTTGAAGTCTTTTCCTAAAGGTTAATGATTCTCTTTCTTTGAAACTAAACTCTTCTATATATCAGTTTGAGAATTGCCTGTTAGCTTGACCGCAATCGAAAAAGAGAACAAAAAGCTATGTTTAAAGGCTTTTTTATTTTAAAACTGTAAACATATTTACAAGCCAGCTATCACTCAGAAGCAGCTATCACTTGATTTATTCAGAACTGCAATATGTGAGATTCTGCCATTCTCATCCTGGTGTGTACCTCCAGTTGCCAAAAGTCACAGGCATGGGCAGGGAGTTCGGCCTAGTGGTAGAGTGCTTGCCTAGCATGCACGAAGACCCAGGTTCAATTCCTGGAAGTGGTACTGTGGCTCAAGTGGTAAAGCTCCAGCCTTGAAAAAGCCAAAGGACAGTGCTCAGGCCCTGAGCTCAAGCCCAGGATGGGCAAAAAAAAAGTCACAGGCAGCAATTCAGAATGATGCTTGAAGAACTGTTTGAAAGTCTGTATTATTTGTAGACAACAAATAACCAGCTGTAGAAATGTCCACAGATAACATAAAACTATTGGATGAAAGCAAAAGACTCTGCTGTTAGTATCAGAATATAAAATATATATAATTTCATGTAATGTCATTGACATATCAGGATATAAAGCTTACATAATTGTATGTAATTATATATATGTATATGTATAAAGTGGGTGGACTTGTAGAGTTTTCTGTATATGCTATGGTTGTGTTCCACGAAAGAAACCTGGATCTTTTATCAGGAGCAGTAAGCATGCCTTAGTCTTGCTCAGCAGGAAAATGCAATCTCCACCTTCAAAGTCATTTGCAAGGCAAACATCCTTAAGTAGATAATCAGGAATAAAGGCATACAGCACTTCTGCTTAAATGACATGAAGAATTACAAAAGACCAATGAATTTCCAAAGACATGATTCAAAGAACCAGTGTTGGTGAAATTCAAGGTATTAATTGTGATGATTCAGCTGACAATGTTGCAGTAATATCTTTACCAGTCCAGTCCTGCAGGGTAATTCCGGCTTTAGCTCTGGAGTTTGTGAATACTAACTAATAGTACTAATGATTTGTTTTGCTCACAAGGAGCCTAATAATACACTACAGAAATGGTAGCTTCCCTCCAAAAAAAGTGTCTGTTCACAACCATACCTTGTCAGATATTTTTTTTGCCAGTCCTGAGCTTGAGCTCAGGGCCTGAGCACTGTCCTTGGACTTTCTCAAGGCTAGAGCTCTACCACTTGAGCCTCAGCACCACTTCTGACTTTTTTTCTATGTATATGGTACCAAGGAATCGAACCTGGGTCTTTGTGCATGCTAGGCAAGCACGCTACCACTAGGCCAAACTCCCGGCCTTGTCAGTTATTTTTATTGGTGCATTTTGGCATTCCATCTACTAGAGCAAAGCATAAGCTCTATTCCTGGTTCAGTCTTATGGAAAAAAGGATGTGGGTATCTTGGTAACCATCCAGAAGGCCTAGACTTGCCTAAGGTAAAATCTACCAGATAATGCAGTTTCTTAAAGGGTTGGGTTTCCATTTTCTTGAATCCTGTGGAGATTTTGTCTTAATTGATGAAACACAGCTTTAGTGATGATTTTAACCATTAGCTTGGCTACTCTGCAGCAATTCTCCTTAAAGGGATAATTCTCTTCATCGATCTGACAACAGCATGTAAGTTAATTGGACAGATGTATGCATTTAGTTTTTCCTAAATGAAATAAACTTTAATGTGAGAATCATGTTTAAAAATGATATACTTGAAGGATGGCATTTCATAGTCAAATTTAAGACTGACTTTCTTATTTTTACTTTTTAAATTTCCTAATGGGCTAGGAATGTGGCTTAGTGGTAGAGTGCTTGTCTACCATTCATGAAGCTCAGGACAGTGCCCAGGCCCTGAGTTCAAGCCCTGATGATTTTTTTCACGTGAATTTTGTATATCTTCTTTCTCCCCCTCTCCTCTCCTCTATCATCTCAACATTGGTTGTCTTCCCATTTTCATTTTTCATGTTAATTATCACTCTACATTCTCTTTTTTTTAATTTCAATGTATACAGGGGTTACATTTATATTCACCAGATAGAGGGTGCATTACTTCTCACACATTGATATCCCTTCTTATGTTTTTGTCCTCTTTTCCCTCCTCCCACCCCCTCCCCTCATTTTCTCTCTCCTATTTCAAATAAACAAGTAAACATCTATATAATATACCAGGTAACAAAGTGGGATACTATAACAATATGAGATTAGCCAAAGGGCAACACAAGAGAAGAGAGAAAAGCATAATGCATAAAGAATAACAGTCACTTATAATTAAGCTCTTGTTTCCAAGTCCTGGAGGTTCATTAATTTGGCCTCATCCTATAAGGCCTTATGTGTCTAGGTTTGAGCTATTGTAATCCTCCCATTGGTACAGAAACAAGGGCTTATTAAATCCATTAACACAACGCTGCACTATTTACCATAGCAAAGATATGGAACCAACCCAGATGTCCCTCAGTTGATGAGTGGATCAACAAGATGTGGTATTTATACACAATGGAATTCTATGCCACCATCAGTAAGAATGACATCGCACCATTTGTAAGGAAATGGAAAGACTTGGAAAGAATCATACTAAGTGAAGTAAGCCAGACCCAAAGGAACATAGGCTCAATGGTTTTCCTCATTTGTATTAATTAGTACACATCTATCATTCTACATTCTCTTAATGAATTATATCCTATTGGAATGAGAGGCATGACAGATTACACTAGAAAAGAAATACTCTCACATACTACCAATTACACTACCATTACTTTTCATTTTAAGATATAAATTTCATTCAAAGTAAAAAAATGCTAAAATAAAAGAGCATGGTATGAAAGCCTCAGACAAAGAGAACTTATAAATATCTTACCCTTTCCTCAAAGGGTAAGGAAAGTCTAAAGTTTCATGGGAGGATTTTATAATATTAATTGTTTTGAAGTTTGTTTCTCACCTTCACACCTGTGATTAAAATAATCCCTTCCCAAAAGACATTTTGTTTAAGGCTTCCTTCAATTTGGATGGGATGGCAAAGTGTGGCAAATATGTAACTACCATAAAAGGTAATATATGATTTTATGCGCTCTAAATAATTGAATTAAAGACAATTAAGCACTTAAAAGCCAACCAATGAGAACTTATTGAACAACTGGGTATAAAATCATATTTTTATTTTTTTTCTGTGTTAAATCTTTTTTTATTTTATGGTTTTCTTTTTTTTAATATTTTTTATTGCATTTAATAAAAGGATTACATGATATTTGCCAGATAGAAGGTACATTAATTCACATACATTGATACCCTTCCACATGTCTTGGTCCCCATTACCCTCCCCCCCATCCCCTCTCTTGGTTTTCCCCCCTTCCCTGTCCAATTTCAAGTAACCAAATACAAATGTATCCAATATACCAGATAACAAAGTAAGATATTGTGAGAATATGAGATAACAAAGGAAAATCATATTTTTAAATAAACTCTATTGAAAGCTGTGAGAAAATGTTCATAATGCACTTAGAATACAGTTTATTTTGAAAACATGCATATTTGAATATAATAAGCTTGATAAAACACATACCTATTGGACTAAAGATGTAGGTCAATAGTAGTTTTTTTGTCTAGCATGTGCAAAGCCTTATCCTTAATCACCAGCACCTCAAAAACTAAAGGTATATGTGGAAGGATAAAAATGTGCATATATGTGAGTATGTGTGAGTAAATATACCAAGATGTGGGGTTTGGGGGGCTAGTAAGGTCACAGATTAGTTTTGTTTACTTTTAAAAATATTTATTTCCTTGAATTTTTCCTTCAGAGGGAGTTTTCCTTTCTGCTTGTTTGCTCACGGACCTCTTTCTCTCCAAATCATTTTGAGTACAATGGCTTGAGGTCCATTGCAAATGGTCTTTGATACTGGTGTGTTAGAAAATGCATTTTTTTTTGCAACTTAAAACACTGTCACCATGCTAGTAAGAGAAGTTACTCACAGAAAGACTGAAAAAAAATAAAGAAAAGTACTAGTTAAAAATAAAGAAGAAACTAAAGATACCACTACCCATCATTTAAGAAATATTGAAACTGAAATTATTCTTGAGGCTCAGAGATCATGCTAGAATCGTTACTTGTATTGTAACAGCTTCCTCAGGCTAAGTCAATATAAATCTTAATCTAGCTATTATTAGAGCTGAATGAAACATCTGTTGATAAGTGCATTTTTGGTCGCCTTTCTGTAGGAGACCAATGTCTTTTTGGCTCTGACATTGAGAGTAATTAAATATTGTAAGTAAAATATCCCCCTTGTACAGGGAAAAAAAGCTAAATGGCCTGTAAAATACATGGTCTCCTTGCTACATTTTTTTCTGTTCCTCCTCTTAAACCAATTGGATTATTGCATGAACTAATGAACTTACAAATAGTTGTGTGAAGTCTCACTTCACCTTTCTCTTCTTTCCCTACTACGTGATATCCATAATTTGGCTGTGCCACTAACAGAGAGGGATTACTTTTTATTGAGAACCATTAGGGTGTTGATCGCTTTAATAACCATTCAATAACCATTCAGTGACTAAATACAAACTCCTTATGCTGGAGTAGTTTCTTTTTTGGGCGTGAATAAAATAACTAAAACTCAGTGAAGTTAATTTACTCGCTCAGTTATCACATAACAGCATAGTGGCAGGACTTAGAATCAAACTCATGTCTCTCTCTGACTTCAAAGTCTTTTCCCTTACCCACTGGAGTATATCATCTCAATTTCCACCAAGATGACTTTTCTTCATGGTTCTATCCATCCCAACAAAGGGGATGAAGATACTCTATAAGGCCATCCATTCAATCCTAACTCTAAGAAATCCCACGTAGAGACTTAAAATTCTGTTTGTTATGCCTGTTTTGTCAGCAGCCTTTGGTCCTTTTTACCATTCCTTCCTCTTGAGAATCACCTTCCACAACTCACACTGCCAGCTTTCACAGCCACTCTACTCCTTGTCCTCCTCTTCAAAACAAGAGAAATGCTATGCAAGAGCAAGCCTACATAAGCCAAGTATGCAACGCACAGTGCCACAATGGATAAAGGTCATTGAAGTTTCAAAGAATTACTTAATATAACTCACACACACACACATAGCTGCTATTGATGTTGTTGTTGTTGGTGGTGGTGGTCATGGGGCTTGAACTCAGGGCCTGAACACTGTCCCTGAGCTCTTTTGCTCAAATCTAGCACTCTACCACTTTAGGCCACTGCACCCGTTCTGGTTTTCTGGTAGCTAATTGGAAATAAGTCTCTTAGGCCTTCCTGCCTGGGCTGGCCTAGAACTGTGATCCTCATATCTCAGTCTCCTGAGTAGCTAGGATTACAGACGTGAGCCATTATGCCTAGCCAACACATCCATCTAAGAATACCCATTGGACCTCCCTTTCTTGAACAGATAAGAACAGTGGATATTGGTTAAGGGTCAATCTTTGATGAGAGGCCTTCTCATGCATCCTCCTTAAGACTTTAATCTACATCTGAGTTTTACCTGTAACCACATGGCAGATGTTTCCCCCAAAACTGATATACTATAAAGCTAATTTATAGCTAATTTTCTCAAGATTTCCAGACATTTCTGCATACATCACTATACATTTCTCTCCCGCTGTAAGCCTATAATACTGTTTTGTGTTGTGTTATGTTATGTTATTTTGTTCTTGGAGCAACAATAATACCACACCCTCTGTACAAGCTTAAGTCCTCCTTGGATTCATTCCTGACCTTGACATAAATGATTTATAGGTGTGATTTCATTTAATAGCCATCCCTGTTCACCAAGGAATTAAAATTTAGAGAAATCAATCACCTCACTTCTGCTCTATGACTCTTAATAATGGAAAGTGCTGCCTTTTTGTACTTAGCTAGTCTATCATGGAGATTCACCTGCTCCTTTATGGAACAGAATCCCACATGCTTCTCCATGGCATTTGGGTTTCACTTCAATTCTGATTCTCAGTGACACATTGTAGAGATTTACAGTCCCCCTTCCTTTCCATATACAATGTCCAGAAAGTGTTAGCATAATGTTCATCCTTCCTATTTCACAGGATTTTAAACAGAGCCAGAAAGAGTAATATAAGTCAGCAAAGGTGAAAATCTAATGAACATCAGTAATGATAAGCTAATCAAGTTTTCTGATATGGGCTGGGAGTTTGGCCTGAGTTCGATTCCTCAGTACCACATACATGGAAAAAAGCCAGAAATGGTGCTGTGGCTCAAGTGGTAGAGCACCAGCCTTGAGAGAGCCCAAGAACAGCACTTTGGCCCTCAGTTCAAGCCTCAGGACTGGAAAAAAATACATTGAGTTGAAGATATAACCTCAGGAGCTTCTTTGACCTCCCTTTCCTTTTTGGAGAGAGAATTTTTTTATTTACTTGCAATATGTTACAACAGAGTGAATTATGATGGAAAATGTGACATTTCATCACACAAACAAAGTAAACCACTGTCAGTTTATGACACGTTAATATTGATTTTGTCCTCTGGAGCATAAAGAATCCTGTCTTTTCTAAGAGATTGACATGAAATTGTATGCTTTCTCTGAAGGTCTATTTTTATGACTCCTTTCAAATGGCAAATAAATTGCTATGGATTAAACTATGCTCCACTTCCCCCTCCTCCCCAATTCATTATTCAATCTCTAACCTCATTCTAGCTGCATCCAGACCTATAACTTTTAGGGAGTATTTAGGGTTAAGTGAGATTAGGACTGGGATTGTGGCTAGTTGCTAGAGTTATGCCTAGCATCTTCTAGATACTATTCCCATCAGGGGCAGGGGAGCAGGGAGGCTGAAGTTAAATGAGGGCAGTTAGTGTCTTTATAAATATTCTCACTCTCTCTTCCTTTTCTCTTCCTCCCTTCCTCCCTCCCCCTTCTCCCCCTCTGTCTTTTTTCCTACCCTCACATAAGGACATAGTGAATAGACAGCATTCTGAATGTCAGAAAGAAGATGCTCACTAGACTGACTGAGCTGATAAACCGGTACTCTGATTAAACTTCCTAGCTCCCAGAGCACCTGTTGTTTAAAACATCTGGTGTGTGATATTTTTTGCCATCCTGAGCAAACTAAGGTGTATTAGCAAAATGACTAGCATACAAGCATGAGTCTTAAATATAACAGCATATACCTATATGTATATATTTAGAGAATAATTCTTTTTAGGACCCTTTGAAAAAGTCATGCTTTTGTTTTCATAACTATAAATATGATTGAGTGATTTATTAAAGAATTTATTAACATTTATTTTTACATCATATTTCAAATGTCATGTTTAACAAAGAAGTATTTAAGAAGGGAATTTCTGTATACAATCACTGGCACTTAGGTTTTAGAACATAATTAAAATTAAGCATTTATTATTTTTAAGATAGTGTTTCTGCCCCAGTATAAGCTTTAATAGACTCATATTCCTAAAAGTAAAGATACTATTTCTCTATTGACAAATTATAAATTTAAAGATTAAAACACTAAATTACCATTTCAAACATTATTAGTGTTACTATTTTGTCTATATTTATGTCTTGTGTGCTTAAGTCTAAGGGATAAAACAATTCAAGCAAAAGAATTTGTATTTTTTTTAAAGCTCTAACTATATGTTGCAGGTCTGCCACTAGTTAGCTTTCTACCTGCAAATCACATTATACTTTTCATAATGTTTCAGTATTGATTAGGTTTATCTCTAGATTCAGTGCTATTGAGGGCTATGATTCTTGTGCTTCCAATGAGGTTTAGATCTATATGCAGATATTGCCCATTTTCTTTCATCCAATAGGCTGAATAGAGAACAGATAAAAATTGTCTCCATTTAAAATAGGAAGGAACACCAAAATAAAGCACATAAGTTAAAAACAAATCAAATGTGCCTTACTTTGTATTTGGGGAAATTATTTCTTTAATTAATAACACCGACCAAATTACCAGAGTTATAATATAACTCCTTAAATGAAAAATAGGCTACTCAAAACTTATTAGCTCTTTAATAACATAGATCAGTAGTCTTGAGTCATTATAATGTCAGGGCTTCTTTACAGTTTTATTTTATTTTCTTGTAATATCGGAGATGAATCCAGGGTATTGCTCAAGCTAAATGCTCTGCCACTGAGCTGTCTTTTCCCTTCCCCATCTGTTTCCTCTTCAGAATGAAGTGGGTTCTCTGTGTGTGCTTCCAGGTTGTAAACATATCTCCATCTTGTAACCAGTCACCCTTGTATAATATTTCCTGGTACTGAAAATATCTGGAATTATTTGCTTCTGGGCTTCAATTGTAGTTGAAGACCAACCTGTGTTGTGACTAGCCAGTTATGTCAGGTATATAAATCTTTATCAGTGGAGTTAACTCCTCTCCTTTGAGTGGGAACTTGAATAGAAACTTTCCACTGACTTTACCAACCTGTTACAACTGAAACCATTCCGAGCCCAATTCCCAGCCAGCTGTGAAGAACCTGCATCTTTGCCTCCAAAAGGGCAACCTCTTTTCCCTTCCCACAGCAGAGACCTTTCAATGACTATTAGAGCTCTTTCTAACTTCCCTGTGTTACCTCATCACTCTCATAACCAATTGTGAAAAAATTGTGAGCCTGACTTTTTAGCAACAAGGAAAAGAAACAATATGGCCCCTTGGGTTAGAATTCAATCTGAGGAGATGGCCCCTATCTCTGGGGAGAGTGACAGAGCACCCTTCTATACAGAAGTAAAATGTCTTGACATTGTTTCTTCAATTTCTGACATGAATGGGTCATGAGTTTCCGACACTTTGACACCATACTCATAGCTCTGGAACTTTCCACAACAGTCTAAGAAAAAATGAGAGTGAGCAACGTCAAAAGGATGGATGAGTGTTTTATATTAAAATAATTCTGATATTTCAGACAGACTGTCTCAAAGGACTGGCATGAATAATAGCAAAATCAGAATTAAAAAACCAAACTCTGCTTTTAAGAATATAACTATGAGGCCAGGAATGTGGCCTAGAGTGCTTGCCTAGCATGCACGAAGCCCTGGATTCCAATCCCAGGTACCACATGCACAGAAAAAGTGGCTAACATGGATGGAAGAGCACTAGCCTTGAGAAAGCTCAAGGACAGTGCCCAGGTTCTGAGTTCAAGCCCCAGGACTGGCAGAGAGCAAGAGAGAGAGAGAGAGAGGGAGGGAGGGAGGGAGGGAGACTATAATTCTGTCTGAGGTATATGCCTTTAAATACACAACAATCTCTGAGATAAATATTTCTTCTAATAGAATTGGATATTTTTGCACTTGCCTCCCTCTGGAGATTTTGACCTTGGAATTAATTGAGAGCCTGGAAATTCTAAATCTGGAACAAAGAATAAGACTCATTTCATCTAGTCCGAGTAAGAGGGATGATTACCCTGAGGGAGCCTCACTTTGTGTGCAACACCACGCACAGACATAAAGATAGTGTTAGCTTCCTGTTTAATGTAGATTCCACCTTGCAGGATTGCTTTGTACTGTCAGTTCTAAGAAACAAGATCTAACTAGGATGCCTAGAGTGGGGGTGGGGTGAATACTATTCCAAGTCCTTAGCTTTTAAATAAAGACAAGTGATTGGCCTCTGTGTTCTGTCCACACTGAAGTAAGAGACCTTTTAGTCTGGATTGCCAACAACCTGTTTATTCCAGCTTCTCCATACAGATCAATCTCTGATGTGGTGGAGTAGGATAACAATCTGAGTATAGGATTCATATTACTCATCTAGTAAGAAAGGGAGTAAGTAATGTTTTGACACTTGTCACAAATTGAGAAATAATCGAATGCAACCTTTCTTAATGAAGCAATTTAAAATGTCATGCCCTAGTTTTGTGTGTGGCATCAGCTGACCTCTGGACAGTGGCATCACAATTCTTTAGCTCATCATTTTTCTTTGTGAAATTATGTATGTTTCTCTCCTTCCTCCTGTCTTTTTTCTGCATTGCATTCTCAAATATAGATATAATTTTACCTATATCTGCCATTCCGTTTATTTGCCATTATTATTTTTGTAAAAGGAAAATCATGTCCTTTATAAAAAATTAAAATTATAATTCAATATGAAAGGTAAATTACTCTCTACCAACTAATTGGTAGAGAGTAATTTTAAATTTTCCTGTGAATGATTTTGCATTTTTTACTTACTTGAGATTATATTAATGTCAATTTTGTCTTTTATTTGATAGACAAAACAATTTCAGTGTCATTAGAACCCATCATAAATATTTTGAATTCCCAAAGTTGAAAATAAAGTTCTGATTCCTCATCTCAGATTTACTTCATACAAATTCCTTCTTAAAACTATAATTATTGGGGCCCGGGAGTTTGGCCTAGCGGTTAAAGTGCTTGCCTAGCAAGCACAAGGACCCGGGTTCGATTCCTCGGTATCCCACATGCACAACCAAGCCGGAAGTGGCAGAGACGAGACACAACCAAGCCGGAAGTGACTGAGACGAGACTGCAACAAGCGACAGAGAGCGGAGGCGAGCAAGCGGAGCCCAACCGAGTGGTGGCCGGAGCGTGCGGGAGCGAGCCGAGCCAGAGCCAGCGAGGCCCGAGCGAGCGGGGCCAGAGCGAGAAGGGGCCGGAGCGAGCAGGACCGGAGCGAGCGGGGCCGGAGCGAGCGGGGCCAGAAAGAGAGATAGAGAAAAAAAAAAAAAAAAAACTATAATTATTGGAGGAGGTAAATACATTCAGCATCCAACTTTTGCTAACATACTAAAAAATTTCCTTCTCAACAGTGAATCAGATCACCAGATGAGAGAGCTAACTTCATTTTACCCTACCCAGTAACAAAGGAATATTTGTTTCAAAGCAATCTTTACCTATGATTGGTAAGGAGAGGAGATTCTATGTTCAAAAAATACGTTTTTAAAATTGTTCTGGAGATGGGATCTTTAAAAATGCAAGTAAATCTATAGAACACATTAAATTTTCTAAGATAAAAATCATACGAACAACTTATGTTTCTTTACTGTGTCAAGGAATGTAGGGAGACAATATAGGAATCACCCCCAAATTGCTGAGTAAGAATTCTTGATGGGAAACCATTTCTGGTTACCTTATCAGAACAGCAATGTACCTGAAGAGCCACTGTGTCATGGACCAAAAAGACAGGCAGGCTGGGGATTCAGGCTCACCATACAAGCAGGGAAGTTTGTCAGCTAGAATCAGAATAAATCACACTAACCCATCTTTTAGACCACTGGTGCCTCCAGCGGAGGAAACTATGTCACCTCTGGCATAACTGTCCCTGGAAGCAGAAATGACTTCACAGATAGTGGAAATATGTTTAACGTGTCTCTTCTTTAATCATTGATTTCAAGGACAGTTAGGGGCCTGTAGTTGAGTAAAGTTAAGCCACCCGATGGTAGTCTGGCTAAGAAGGATGGTGACAGTAAGTCTTGGGCTATTTGACTCCAACCTCTGTGGATGTTTTCTTTTGAGATAGGACTTTTCTCTATTGATTCAGCTGACATCAAACTCCTAGATTTAAACAATTTTCCTGACTCAGTCTCCTGATTAGCTCGGACTAAAGTTATGTGCTGAGAGCTATTAAGGGAGTACTGGTATGTCAAATAGTAAGATCATCCATGACCAATGACCCTTATAGTTATGCATGTGGAATATTTTGTTCATAATACTCCCCCCACCCCAATCCTGGGACTTGAACTCAGGACCTGGGCACTGTCCCTGAGCTTCTTTTGCTCAAATCTAACACTCTGTCACTTGAGCCACAGCACCACTTCTGGCCTTTTTCTATATATGTGGTACTGAGGAATCAAACCCAGGGCTTGCACTCTACCACTAGGCCATGCTCCCAGCCCCTGTTTCATAATACTTTTAAAGAATGCCATTAGTCTTTTTAACTATCACTGATTGTATATTATCTAGTAGATAATGAGATTCTCCAGGTAGTGAAATGGGCAGGTCAAGGGTTGAAGGAAAATGGAAGAGCATTTATGCAGCTCATAGTAGTCAATGGCTACCCACCTTAGACCATATATCCTTCCATCTTTCAACTTTCAGAGAATATCAAAAATCTAAATGAGGGGGTTGAGATATTTACCATAGTGGCGAAGCTAATGGTTATCACACAGGAAGCTCTTGTTGGATCCCTAGCACTCCAAATGAATAAGTAAACAAAACAAATAATTTGTAAAAATCTGAACGAGGGGGTATGTGAAATTTCCTGGAACCCAAATCAAAACACTATTGCTCTTTAAAATCAATGTTGTAGTCTGCCTCCAACATGCATTTGAAAACCCATTGTGCCAGTGCCAGCCAGTGGTTCATTCTTGTAATCCTAGCTACTTCAGAGTCTGAGAACTGAGGATTGCTGTTCCAAGCCAGAGGCAGGGAAGGAAAGTCTGTGAGAGTCCAGTGAACCACCGAAAAGCCAAAAGTAGAGCTGTGGCTCAAGTGGTCTGTTCTAGCTTTCAGTAGAAAAGCCCAAGGACGGTGCCCAGGCTTTGAGTTCAAGCCCCAAAGTACCCAGGAGTGTGCGTGCGCGCACACACACACACACACACACACACACAATATCAAAGTGGTAGTGATGATATCTAAGAAATACCTAGAACCAAATACTCATCTGGCTGCAAGACTTGAAGTTTGGTTTCTAGAGGAAAAGCCAACAAGCCAGCACTGGACTCTGAAGCCATTTCTGCCACTTGGAGCTAGCCTCGTAGTGAAGCTGAAGAAAAGGTCCCAGATTTCATCCAGCAGCACCAGAGTTCCACAAAACGTTTAATAGGATCCATTCAGCCAATAGTAGCAGCCTCTGAGGTCTGAGCAGCGTGTTTCTCCATTCCCCGCCCCTTCCCCATTAAATGGCCATTGTTTACTTGGAACTGCATAAATGCTCTTCCATTTTCCTGTATTAATTTGCTAAATGCCCTTTAGTTCTCTGTGCCTTACAGGAAAAAAAAAATAAGAGCAGCTTTTTGGTCCAGGGCAATAGCAGATAAGAATACAGGTCTTGCGTGCCTGGCATGGTGCCAAGGCCATATGTGAAACCCAGCTTGTGATGAGAATCATAGAATGATATCCAGGAACTATCAACCATACGTTTCTATTTCTTCAGCACACACAAGTGGGAAAGGGGGAGAGGTTAGCATGGGTCGCCGCGGGTACCCAGTCATGGATAAATCTATAGGAAGTGTACTCAAACCCTATCCTCAGTCAGTTTCCCAGGGCCAGACAGCTGCGTGCTGGATGAACTTCAGGGTCGACAGCCATTCCAGAAGTCCCTGTTGGGGAAACTCCGGGTGTGGGGACCGGCGCAGGGCGGGTGGGTCCCGGCCTGGGCGGCAGGAGTGTGGGTTTACAGATGGGGAAATCGCAGGCCACCATTTATTTCACTCTCGCTCCAGGCGAGGTCCGCCAGGACCTATTGCCACCTGCGAGCTTTCAGTGCGGAGCGCTGGGGGCCGCGCTGGCCGAGCCGGGGGCGGGGGCGGAGGCGGAGCGGAACCCAGGGCCCCGGCCCCAGGGGCCCGCGAGGCCCAGGCAGTCTCGGTGACAAATCCTTTCCCTGCAGCGGCGGCGTAGGCAGCGGCAGCAGGATGTAGGTTCGGAGTCGTTGGGCCTGCGTGGGGAGCTTGTACCAGGACCCTGAGGGCGGGTGGAGGAGGGGTGGGAGGAGTGAGACCCACGGGAGGAGGAGGAAAGGAAGAGAAAAATAAAGGAGAAAGAAGGGACCCGCACCCCGAGAGCTGGCAGAGGCGATCGGGCAGGAAGCCGCGCGCCCGGACGACCTGGGTTCCATTATCTCACCACCCACCCCTCCTCCCTTCCCGCCGTCTGCCGTGCCTTCCAGCCAAAGCCACCGCGATCGGGGGCTTTCCGGCCGGACCGACGGATGCCCGGACCACGCGGCAGGCGCCGGGGCCGCCGCAGTCACCGCCCCTCTCCGGCTCGGGACACCCAAGGTTGCTGGCGGGTGAGTGGAGGGGGTGGGGGTCGCACGCGCGTGGATTGCGCGTAATCGCGCCCTGGCACCTGAGAGCGAGTGTGTGCACGCCGGGCGCCCGCGCCCCGCGTCCTCTTCCGCGGACGCTAGCCTGATGGCAGGCCGGCTCCCGGGGAGGCCAGGCGATCCGGACCTCCCGGGGCGCCCGGGCAGCCTCCGCGCGCACCTCGGCCCGGCCTGGGGTTCGATTCACCTGGCTGATGGGAAGGAAGGCAGGAAGCTGTGATTCCTCGCAGCAGATGGGCCTGCTCGCGGTGACCTGCCTTGTGGGTGCGCATGCATGTTTTGCTGGCTCAGTTTTGGGGTTCTGGAGTGTAAATGGTGTCAGTACAGAGAGGGAGAGAGGGAGAGTGGAGGAGAGGGAGAGAAGAGAGAGACAGAGACAGAGAGGGGAAGGGAAAGAGGAAGGGAGGGAGAGAAGTGAGAATTGGAAAACCAGACCTTTACTCCTGGAGTGGCTTGTGATGTGGCTTGCTGGTTGAGATCACTTTTATTTTCTCTCGGAAACGATTCTTAAGACGTTTTCCTCTTACTTCAATGACTTAAGCATTTCACTGGTAGCTCCAGTGAAATGAACGACAACAAAAATAGAATGCAATGGAAATTTGATTTTTCGGAACTCTCTAAAACAACCTTCTCCCGCTGACAGCTAAGAGCCCGAAGAGCTGTCATTACTGAAATTTAAAAGGAAGTTATCCTAGGAAATAATAATACTGAAAAAAGAGAACATGATCTAAAGGAGCAGGGGGAAAAATCTCTAGAGTTGAAGATAGGGTAAGGAGTTGTCTTACTTTCCAGAAATCAGTACTTGGTAGCAAGTAAAACAGACTTTCTTTCAAAGTAAACTCAGGGAGCACATTGCCTTTCATAATGTCCTCATCTTTGAAGATAAATGAAGTTGTAGGTTTTAAGGCCTATCCATAAATATACTCGATGTTAGTAGGAGGCTGGTTTATATTCTCGTGATTCAAGGCTTCAAGAACACAGGTCTGTGTCAGCCAACGAATGGAAACTGAATGTTTGACTTCTTGTTTCAATTTGAGGGGCGGGGTGGGGAAAGACTAGATTTTCTTGATGGTCCTACGCAGAGATTAAGTATTTTATTATTTTTACCCCCAGGCTTTGTGATCATTGGCTATTTTATGTATTCATAATGGATGTTAAATTGAACTTGGAAAATTGCACTATTCACTGCACATATTGTATGTTTCTGTTTTCTACAAGTTAATGTTTTTCTTTACCATTAGATTATCCCACTAGAGCACCTTCATTCAAAGGCATAGATTGTTATTTGACTATGCTTGGAACATAATGGCTATGCATTTCTGTTTCCGTATACAGGCACCAAAACCCTTCCCCACCAAAACATACCTAGGAATCTGCTTCAGAATGCATGCTGGCTGTTATTTATGGATCAGTGATTTCTTGAGAATTTTATAGAAAAATGATTGTTTTTTATTTTATACCCTTTTATAAGGTAAACATCATTTAATTGATAAATCAGATTCTAAGTCTTTGTTTTTTTTCTCTTTTATTTAATTTTATTTTCAGGGTGATGTGTGAAGGGGTGACAGTTATATCAGGCAGTGAGTACATTTCTTGTTGGACATTGTTATCCCTTTCATGTTTTTCTCCCACTTCCCCGCCCCCCCCCAATTCGAAATCTTTACTTTTATCTCAGTGCTCAAGGCCACGTCTGTTTACTTTTGCTCTGCTTCATGAGATCCTTCTTGCCAGTTAGAGGGGCTTAGAAAGAATAATGAAGGGATCCATGTCCTGTTGATGACTTAGCAGAGATGTGCTTATGGAGAGAAAGGAGTGTCTGATGTTGCTTCCTAAAAAGAACTGAGTAAAAAGGGCCAAATGATTGTTAATAGTAATTATCTCTTTTTACTTTCAGGACATAGAATTTAATTTAGCTCAAATCATGGCCTCTATCCTAGGTCTACTTATAGCTACAATCCAGGGAATGAGATTACATTTTATAGGAAAGTAAAACCCTAACAACTTCTACTCAAAATATGAGACTTAATAGCATCAACATTGCTGAGGAAGTACCAGGGAGACATTTAATTCATCTATTGGTTTATGGTTCTGTACTACAACTTTTTCTTCACCCTGTAAGAAATCTATTTGTTTGTTTTGCCAGTCCTGGGGCTTGAACTCAGGGCCTGAGTGCTGTCTTTGAGTTTTCTCAAGGCTAGAGCTTTACCATTTGAGCCATAGTATAATTTCCAGCTTTTTCTATGTATATGTAGTACCAAAGAATCTAACCCGGGTCTTCATGCATGCTAGCTAGGCAAGTACTCTACCACTAGACCAAACTCCTGGCCCACCCTGTGAGAGATTTATAAACAACTTCAGTTGAAGCTATGAGAAATGACTCATGGCTGTCCTAGAAAACACCAGCGTCCATTTTCCATCCCTTAAGGCTGATGAATTACAGCTGTTCAATAAATATTTGTCAAGTGAATAACAAACTAAATTGTCTTTACCTTCCCAACCTAATTATATCAACCGTCTTGGAATTATTTCTTTTCAGTTATAATTGCTTATGAATCAATGAGCATTTCATGAAATTGAAGCCCCAGTCAACATAGTCAACTTGGAAGACTCAGTTTCTCAACAGAAGAAGCACAATGCATCTCTCTAAAATCACATACACACACACACATACGCACAAGCACACGCACACACTCGCGTGCGCACAGAATCCCACTAATTATTCTTGTTACCTTGATCATTTCAGCTCTCTGAACTTGTGAACTATCTAACTGGTTGTTGGTGTGTACATTCAGAAATCCTGAGCTGACAACAGAATGTTCAACTCAGGAATTATCTGGATGTTGCTACATCTGGATGTGGCTTTTGTCTGAAATTATTTGCATTTCTAAGCAAATCAGATGGACTTCTAGTACTATCCTACATCTCCTGATGCCAAGTAGAAAAGCCAATTTAACATTTGGCACGTTTGTAAGTTTCTAAGCGAACACAAGTTGTTTAATTCTTTTTCTAATGTTTCCTTTAAACCATGTTATTCTCATGTAATACTGTGATTGGCTAAGGGACATCAACTTAGTTACTTAGTAACTTATGTTTAATAAAAGCAGACCCTTAGTAGAAGCACCAGTAATCCCTGTCTTATGCTTTTCTCTAATGAACTTTTAAGATATTCTTTTGGAAATGGATACATTGTTTGGTCTAGAATATTAAGTAGTACTCCTTCTTTTGGTTTTACTTCCAACTTTCCATCTCCAGTCATTAGAGGTTTTTCATGTGGTTCAGGATCTAAATTGCATGAAATATTCCTACCTATCAGCATTAAACTGTTTAATGATCATGCGTAATTTATTTCTAATAGTCATCCCTCATGTACTTCTCTAAGCATGCTCATTTCATGCTGAATAAAAATAAATTGAAACTTGCCAATTATTTTCTGCTATGTTCAAAAAGTAATAGAGTAGCCAGGTGCGGAGGCTCAGGCCTGTAATCCTAGCCACTCAGGAGGCTGAGATCTGAGGATCAAGGGTCAAAGCCAGTCCAGCACAAAATGACCAGAAACTCTTATCTCCAATTCACCTCTAGAAAACAGGAAGTGGGGCTTGGCTGAAGGGTAGGGTGGTAGCCTTGAGCTGAAGAGCTCAGGGACAGCGCCCAGGCCAAGTTCAAGCCTCATGACCCCCACACACAAAAAAGTAATAAAGTGAAAAACTGTTTAATAACGTTCTACAGTAATTGAAATGTTGCTGTTCTCCTAATGATGAAACATGGTCGTTCCTAGTGACTCTTTATTTGGCAAGTAGATAGTGGAGCACTTGCCTGAGAGTTAAAGGCACAGATCCTCCATATAGTTAAGATTTCTGAAAGCCAAGTGGTTGAGTCTTCATTTTATACAGTAGTCAATTGTAGGTTCCTTGAAAGGGAGTGATGAAAGCATGTTTCTGTAAGTGTACATTGGCAATTGAATGGGAGTGGATGAGTAAAAGGAATAGAGCTGATGCTCTGCTCTTAGATGATGGGAGCATGATGAAAGATCCCAGGGATACAGAGGTTGAGAAGCCAGCACTTCAGGGAAACAAACAGCAGAATTTGTTGGCTTATATGGAAAAAGGGTATGGTGGCAACCATAAACCGGTTACCCACTCAAGCATCAGCAGTAGATTACAGCATTCCTTTGTTGCTAAACCACAGGGAACTCCAGAATCAAGCAAATATGTTAGTTATTGCATATATGCTATATGTGAGAGATTACTAAACTTTGTCACATGTTGTCTCAGGGATGATGGAGTGGCTAGACACGTGAATCCTTTAGACTACTTACTAGTTGTGAGTTCTTGGGCAAGTTGCTAATCTCTTTAACCCTTGGTTTTTTCATCTTTCAGTTTGGGTATTACCTTTTTTTTCCAGTCCTGGGACTTGAACTCAGGGCCTAGGCACTGTTCTGCCACTTGAGCCACAGTTCCACTCCAGCTTTTTCTGTGTATGTGGTACTAAGGAATCAAACCCAGGGCTTCATGCATGCTTGGCAAGCACTCTACCATTAGGCCATATTCCTGACCAGCTTTTTTTCTCTCTCAAGGCTAGCACTCTACCACTTAAAGCCACAGCTCTGCTTACATTTTTTTTTTTTAGTGGTTAATTGGAGGTAACAGTCTCTTGCAGACTTTTCTGCCTAGGTGGACATCCACCCAGCCTGAGTTGTTAGGATTACAGGCATGAACTACAGCACCTAGCCACTATCACCCAGTGTTACTTTCTGTGTTGTAAGGTTTAGGGAAGAATGCATTAATAATTAGGTATAAATGAAAAGTCTTTTAAGCTATGTGGTACAAAGTAAAATATAGGTTTGCTGTTATTCTTGCTAATATTTATTCTTAACACTTTACTTTATAAGTATCATTTATGAGGTTTAAAAATTGAGGTATGAATGGCCAGGCAAATGATTCAACATCATTGGTTGGTAGGTTAAACCCAGAGAATCTGACTCCAGTACCTTTTCTCCCATCTTGCATATGTCCTTGTTTCTTATACTGCTGCTGAGAGATACATGACTGGAATGGTAATATGAATGTGTGTTTGTCCAGAAGGAACTTCAGGGCTCCATTCATAGCCAAGGTAGGCTTTGCTATCTCTAGTGTAAAATTACTTCCCAGATGATTGCTTCTTTTTTCCAATTTTTCCTTGATATTTTGTTATTTTTTAAAAATACTGCTTTTCATTCTATTTTGTATTTTCATAATTTGCACTTTCACATCTGCTTTAAAAATGGGTTGTATTTTGTTTTGTGTTTTCTGCCTATCATGGTGGACATGTATCTGTCCTTATATTCAAATGACTCTGCTGAAGACAAGGAGGCTGTACTCTATCAAATTTTGGGGCAAGTGCCAGTATTCCAAGGACCTTCAGTGATAGCCACCTCCCTCCAGAGTCCGTGTGTTTCCTTCATTATTGTAAGAGATGACGGTTCTAACCATTTTTTTTTTTTTTTTTTTTGCCAGTCCTGGGCTTGAGCTCTGAGCATGAGCACTGTCCTTGGACTTTCTCAAGGCTAGAGCTCTACCACTTGAGGCTCAGCACCACTTCTGGATTTTTTCTATGTATGTGGTACCGAGGAATTGAACCGGAGTCTTTGTGCGTGCTAGGCAAGCACTCTACCACTAGGCAAAACTCCCGGCCCAGTTGTAACCATTTTTATTCCGTGCATTTAGAATAGTTGAGAGTGTTGGCAAGGAGAATCTTAGCTGATCTTTGGCTTTGGTGAAGTAATGATGTCCAATTAGAAGAGGTCAGAGAGTAATTATAAGTGGGAACATGACAGAATGGAATCTACCATCGCTGACTTCAATATTTTGACTGTGTTACATTTGTCCTTAGAATTTTTTTTTGTGAATGGCTTTCAGAGCTCTGTCACTGTTGAAGGTTCCTTGCTTTCCTTTTTGTTGTTATTATTTACTTGTTTATTTCTTTCTTCTAGGATACACAAAAAACTAAGCTCTACCTCAGTAGAGCTAAGTGGGTGAAGAGTTTTTATGGTTTTATATAAGGTTAATGATGAAATATTGAAGAAGAAAAAAATCAAACCTCATATATTTAAGAATATTTTGTAAATAAATTTCTATTTCTCTTTTTAAAATCCTTTATTTTTATGAGCTGAAAATTTATTACAGTTTATGCATCCTGTGACATGGTGAATGTGATACTTTGATGTTTCAGACTTTCTTGATACCTAATGTTTCAGTGGAATGGCGGGGACAGAACTAAAGCTTCAACAAAGGTTCATATAAGAGCTAATTGTCAAAGACCTCATCACAATTTTTTCAATTTGCTGGTTTTGGGTATGACTGTGAAGGTGTAGATTTGTGAAGGGGGGGACCAGGGTAAATATTGTCACAATTGCCTATATACGTGCATGAAAATTGAACAAAGAAGCTCAATGAGACTGGTTTAGGGAAGGAAAGGGAAAAAAAGGGATGCTGATGAAGATGGTGACTGATGCCTTGTATACATCAATGGACACATTAAAATGAAATCCCCTTGGGCAGCTAACTGATGCTAATAAAAAAATTAGTCATTTTGATACTATGACTGCATGAGTCAATATGGAAACAAAAGTCCCAGATGGTTCTTGTTTAACCTTTTATGGCCCTGTGTGGACATTGCTCTTTGGTTTAGTATTTGTCTATATTTGGAAAGAAGCCCAAGTGTTTCTCTTGAGAGCTCCACATTTCAAACTTAAATGACTGTGTATCTTCAGTTACAAACAGAAAGGAAACAGCAACCAATAGTGGGATTATGGCTAAACTCTGCTTTTCTTGGGACCCGGTGATTTCATTTACCCCCGTTGCTGAATTAAATATATTCTGCCATTATCTTGTCACTTGAGCCACTTTCTAGAACTAGAAATGTGTAAATAAAATAGATTTTTCATTTGCCTGTGGGTCTTTCTTCAGTGTTCAGTCTTTTATTTCCATGAACTAGATTCAAAGGTTAGTTTTAAATGCTCCATAGGATAAATTCTCTATGACAGTAGGAACAACTAGACACATGACATGGAATGATCTTCAAAGACCTAGAATAATTATTTCATATGTTAATCTTTCTTCTCAATAAGGCAGAAAAGCAGCACAGTGGATCAATATAGTACTTTAAAAATATAGTACATTAAAAAATCAAAAATACATGGAGCTACTAGGAAGTGTGGAACTTTATTTTTCCAATTGGTTAAAAAAATCCAAAAAGTTAAATATGGATCTTGAAGGAAATATAACTGGCCATTATGCTCTTTACAGGATATTCAGTCATTTTTATATTGAGAAGTCGATTACTAAAGGACTTTAGAAAGCAACTATAGTTTTGATTCTCAAGTTTATCTTAAAAAAAATAAAACGTCTTCCAATCCATCTGCCTAGATTATTGTCCAGAGGATTTGGTGGAACCAGAGAGACCTTTCAATAATCTTGGGAAATTTTCCTGGAGATAGACAAAAAGCCATCTCCTTAGAGAAAAGTCTAAGAGCTGGTTCAAATTTTGTTTATAGTCTGACTTCTGTTGTATGTTGTGAACCATTTTTCCCTCCTGATTTTATGTACATTTAAAAAAATAACATGATAATGTCAACTCCAGTGTTGCTGCATTAGAGTTCCTGTCATGAAAGAGTAGAGATACCACCTACAGTATGCTTAGTAGTTTCTGTTTCTTAATGGAAAGAATCAGAAAACCTCAGGGCAGGTGGAAACTTTTAAAGATAATTTCATATAGCCTCTGGGGGGGAGGGTAGATGTTAGGCAGGGTTTGATCAAGGAAAAGTCAGGGAAGATATAGGAAGCAGGAAAACAAATGGTATAATAATGAAGAAGAGAGAGAGAGGGCAGGGAGACAAGAGTGTTTATACTTTCTCTGACAGGCATTAGGTTAACATTCATGCATTTTTGATCCACATGGTCAAAGAAATGTTATTCTCAACGAGGGTTGTCCTACACTATCTGATAGCAAATCAAAGTGAGTAAAAAAAAGGCTGATTTTGTGATCATAAAATCAGAAGGGAATAAAGGGGTGGACTTGGGCTCCTCAATGTGGCATCATCAGTTTTGAAGTGTTTGCAGTATGTTTCTCCAACTCTGTGTTCTCGAATGGCTATAGCTCATACACTGGTCTTTCCCCAAATTGCATAGTACAGTGGGCAACACGAAGGCTATCCTGCTTAGCCATCAAATTCGCCCACATAGAAATTGACGAGATTAAAAACTGGAACAATCCACTTAAAACTTAGCTTTTAAAAGTATAATTTTAAAAATTATACAGTGATACATGCTTTTAACAAATTATGCAGACATGGCTCAGGTGAAAATGAAAGTTCCTCATGACCCTACTGTTTAGAGAAGAGCTAAGAAAATCCAATCTATATCGTTCCTGATTTTTTGCCTTCCAAATACCAGTGTAAATTTAATATATATGTACTTATGCTATAGGTAAGGAAACATGCCTTATATGCTTTTCCTTATTTAACAATTTTACGATTCAATGCACAAGCATGGAAGTACTTTCTAAGTAGCTTTAGCTTCTCAATTTGCCACATAGATTTATTTTCTTCCAGATATTTTTTAATCTTCATTGTGGTGGAAGAGATAAAATTCAGGGCTTACACTTTCCAGGGAAGTACTCTACCATTAAACGCATACTACCATTAAACCACATTCCCAGCTCTTAGTTGTCTTTTATGAGACTGGATTTTAGGCTGCTCTTGAATTCCCCATCCTATAGTCTCTATGGCTGTCCTGCCAAGTGCTGGAATAACAGGAGTGCTCAACCATGATCAATTTATTTTTATTTTTTATTTTTATTTTATTTTTCCAGGCCTGGGGCTTGAACTCAGGGCCTGAGAACTGTTCTTGGGCTTTCTCAAGGCTAGAGCTCTGCCACTTGAGCCACAGCATCACTTCCAGCTATTTCTATGTATGTGGTACCATGGTATAGAATACAGGTCTTTGTGCATGCTAGGCAAGCACTCTACCACGAGGCCAAACTCCCAGCCCCATGATAATTTTTTTATTAAGGAATTTATTAACATTGATTTTTACATCATATTTCAAATGTTATATTTAACAAACAAGTATTCAAGAAAGGAATCTCTATATAAAATCACTGGCACATAGATTTTAGAACATAATTAAAATTAAGCTGAGGGTTTGTATGTCGTAGATACATATTAATATATGTAATAAAACATTATGCCTATAGAGTATATAACCATGGTAATTTTTTAAAACCATACTGTAACCATGGAGTGTGTGTTTGTGTGTGTGTGTGTGTGTGTGTGTGTGTGTGTGGGTGTGTGTGTTTTATTTGGGAAGGATAATCTATAGAATAGTCTTAGAACTGAAATTTTTGGTCTATAGAGATACATGTTCTTAAAATATTGCCAATTTTAAATACCTTCTTTATGATAGTAAGTTTGATCACATGTGAGTTTTATTAATAAATAAATAGGGTAATTTTTCTTTGGGGGTGGGTACGGGGTTGTTTGGTAATCAAGCTCAGCATAGCCTGACACATACTATGCAAGCACTATGCTACTAAGTTATGTCTTCAGCCTCAAATTCACAGCTTTTTAAAATACTACTAGTGAATTCAAACATTTTTCACATGCTACTTAACTGTTTATATTCCTCCTACGACTCATTCATGTCATTTGTCTATTAGTTTAGAGGTGGAAGATACTGTGTTACAATGATGCCAATATTCTTTTCCTTTCTAGTCCTTTTGATTTTTCAAATGTATTATTTGAACATGACTTTAACATTTTGTTTTAAAGTAATTTCAGACTCTTTCAAATCGTGGAAGTAGTATAAATAATTGCTTTTTTTTTTTTTTTGCCAGTGTTGGGCTTGAGCTCAGGGCCTGAGCACCGTCCTTGGACTTTCTCAAGGCTTGAGCTCTACCACTTGAGCCTCAGCACCATTTCCAGCTTTTTTCTAAGTATGTGGTACTGAGTAATCGAACCTGGGTCTTCGTGCATGCTAGGCCAAACTACCACTAGGCCAAACTCCTGGCCCACGTATATAGAATTTCTATATACACTTTTATACTGACTCTCCAAACAATAACCACTTTGCCACAGTAGACATTAAAATCAGGAAATTAAAGTCAGTGCAGTACTAGATCTATTGTGCAGATCTTATTCAAGTTTCACTCAAGGCTTCTGATGGAGAATCTGGTCAATAACATACCTTAATCATATTGTTCAATTAATTAGACAAATATCTATGGGAAACTGAGACTTAAACCCTGAGCTTTGTACCTGCCAGGCAAGCATTCTACCACTAATCTTTGTCCTCCAACTTACTTTTCAATCCGAAGTGTTCCTGGGCTTGTTGTTTTGTTGACAATCCCATATTCAGATCTGTATGCTGTGCTGGGTTTGAAGAGCACTCAGAATGCAGGTTTTCTGTGTTCTTTGTAATTGGTTGGGTGTTGATACCACTCATAGGGATAGAGAGAGAAGTTTCTTCACATTGTAAGGTAGGAGTTGGAAGCATCAGCATCCTCAATTACCATAAAAGTCAATATTACTGTATCTGTTTATTTTATATCGCATTATGTCTACTTAGACTCCAGGTTTATTGTTTTTCCTCAGAAAGGCCCCCAGAAACTGTCTTCTCTTGCTTGTCGGTTTGGACTTGGGCTACTATATTTCAGACACATACTTGCTCTTCTTTGACCACCACATCCCATCCTCTGCAATGCTTTCCATCACTACCAGACTATTTCAACTTATAAATATATACTGAGTGCCTAGCTTGGACAGATCATCTTACTAGCTGGAATTCAGAGTTAAATATGAAGTTAAATACATTTGCAGAGGCTCAGGACAATTCCTAGGTACATCTTAAGACAAAATGACATTTTCATTTTGCCTGTTTCTAAGAGACTATACTTTTCAGAGTTCTTGCATATATTTAAATTACACAGGGGCATCAGAAAGCAAGTGAAAAGAATGAATGCCTTCTCATTTCTTTAGCAAGGAGAAGATTATGAATGATATATTTGAAATAGTGAACTGAAATCTTCATTTCTTGAATCTTATCCAAGGCTTAAAGATCTGAATCCCCTCTCTTGATCACTTTTAAAAGGTAGCCTCTAGTATCCCTGGGAGCTCTGGTCTCCCATGCATCTACTTTTGAATCACTGCTCCATCATTTGCTCAATCTTCTTATCTCATAAGGCTTTAGTTTTCAAAATGGAACTTGTGGTAGCCATGGTTTATTGAATTCTTACTGACAGCAGAGTCACTTAGAAACGATGGGGAATTTTGTTATGGGCAGCTACTGTGAAATCAAACTGACTTATCAAAGAAAGGATTAGATCTGCATTTTGAAGCAAAGAAGTAACATATCTTAGAATCCTTTCCTTCACAATCAGTTACCTAACAAATTCTACATAAATGGGACAGAAATAGAGTATTACAAAAATCGAAGAAAGCCTAAAACAAGGGCATTTAGCTCATCAATAATAATAATCATGAGGAGAACCATTTCAGGAAATGATTGGAAGGAGCCAGGCTTCTTCTCCCTTTGAGGTCTGCTTCTTGGGCTAGAATCTTCTGGATTGCAAGATACCTGCCTTATAGAAGACACAATCTCACCGATGAAAGAGAATATCTTCTCCTGAATGTCTTTCGGTATTAGAGGTAAAAACCCCCTGCAAAATCTTATCTGAAGATTCTGCCATAGCTCTCCTACTGGGTCACTTGCTAACTTGCTCAATGCCAACTGACAGCAAACAGAATTTCTCTATGGGGACCGTCCCTACTGGCAAGAATGAAGCTCGTGTGTGTGTGTGTGTGTGTGTGTGTGTGTGTGTGTGTGTGTGTGTGTGTGTGTGTTCTTAGGTGAAGAGAGTTAGTAGGTGTTTAATAGAAACCTTGATGTCTCTTAAGTGCTAATTTGTAAAGTACCAGTAGTTAGATATGCACCATTGCTGGCAGCTGATAGGAGAGGACAGGAATCTTTTATTTGTAATCACTCGGTGTGAGAAAGGACAGATTTTCTTTCATTTTACTCCTGTAAGCTGGGAACTCTAATGGAATGTTGAGTTTGTCCATAGATAGATGGTTGTCCCCTTTTAATGGATGAAGGTAAACTACACAAAAAGTTCAGTAAGATGCTATGGCACTTTGCACCTCTAAATAGGAAAGCTGTGGTCTTCTAAAGGGGTATGTGACCCCACAATCTGTGCTCTCATTCTTTAAAGGCTCAGATCCTGGAATCAGGATAATAGTCTTGAATTGTACTGTGCAAAATAATTATTTAATGACTAAAAGTGTGACGTGATTGCCCCGGGGGTAGCTTGAGTCTACCTCAATATAATTTTAAGCACATATCAAGTATTTTTTGTTGGCTAGTTGTGGGGCTTGAACTCAGGGTTTGGGCACTGTCTTGAGCTTTTTCAAGGCAATTGCTGTACCACTTGAGCCACAACACCATTTCCAGCTTTGTCTATGTATGTAGTACCAAGGAATCAAACCCAGGGCTTGTGCATGCTAGGCAAGCCATGCTCCTGGCCTGGCTCAAGTATTTTTATTTACCTAGAAACTTACCCTCTGATCTTTGGAGAGTATTCTTCAGAGGTAGATTGTTGAACTTGTTGTCTTAAAGACTTTTTTAACCTGACAAATTTATTGTACACATTGTGTTTTCTTTGCCTTACTAATAAATTATCAACTGGTTCATAGCACTGATTTGTAGATAGTACAGATAAGTATTTTTTAATTAAGGTAATCTAGCTTTCATGTCTTAATATTCAGAATCTTTAAAAATACATAGCAAAGATGGGCTTAGGTTTTTTCCCACCTAAAATGGCCCCAGATTGTAACAAAGAGATCCCTCCTTATGCCTCTGTCACTGAAGGCATGGGGATGTCTCTTTAATTCCCTTTCTCTAAATTAGATTAGGTCACTGCAGCACATGGCCAAACTGACGATAATTTCCTTTATGTATCTTCAACTAAATACATTATACCATGTCCTCCCTGGTGAATGCAAACTTTAGCCCAGTGGGGAAAAGAAAGGCCATTGGTCTGGCCAATTACAATTGAGATTTCATGAGGTGCACTGGTCTTTTTTCACCTGCCAGCAGACCTAACTTGCTTATCCAGGTCACTGTGGCTATCCAGGAGGAAGGGACAGCTCCACTCTAAATGTGAACTCTCCATGGACACTATTGTCTGGCTGCCTCCTTTCTGTATTTGGAAAAAAAATATGGTTTTTTGAATGAAAGTGGGTCAGGGCTCTCAGCTTAGACTCACAGACTTAAAAAGAAGAAAAAGAAAATATAAGCAAATGAAAGCTGGGGAAAAAATATCATAAAATTGGGAATGTAGGGGCCGGGAGTTTGGCCCAGTGGTAGAGTGCTTGCCTAGCATGCATGAAGACCCGGGTTCGATTCCTTGGTACCACATACTTAGAAAAGGCCAGAAGTGATGCTGAGGCTCAAGTGGTAGAGTTCTAGCCTTGAGAAAAATCTAAGGACAGTCCTCAGGCCCTGAGCTTAAGCCCAGGACTGGCAAAAAGAAAAAAATTGGCAATGTAACCCAGCGGGATCAGTAATAGATTATTTATTTGCCTTGCATGTCTCAGGCTTATACATAAGCCTGAAATAAGCACCATGATAGGGCAGATATTTTCTTTTGTTCATTCCTGACATCATTTAGAAGGCAAAAGCAGACAGCTTTATAACTCCAGTCTCCAGAGGGAGTTGGGACTTAAGTGACATTGATTTGGGACCCCAAACCAAGGGGGTACTGCGGTCAGTTGTCATCCCCATCCCTTCTGGCTTTGTTGGCAATGGTTCTCCCTTCATTCTGAAGCTACTTGAAGTTACTTGTCAACTGAACTTCTGCAGTATACTAAGTTTCTCTGCAGTTATGAACACACACGGTCTGACACTCCAGTTCCTAACTCCTGTATGTCAGATTAGCTCCCTACACCAGTATCAACCTTCTATTGTGTATGATGGTTACATCTTTGAAGACCAGTGAGAAAAGGAGTTCGGGATACAAATGAGAAAGTAGGCACTCAAAAACAAAAGGAACTTCCTAAAAGTCTCAGAGATTAAATATGTCGTGGCTGTACCCCAGGCTTGTTATGAAGCCTGAAGAATGTAGGCTCTTTTGGGGTGGAGGTTAGGCTGCTGGCTGAGATTAAATGAGGCATTTCTGTTGAATATTTCCAATGAGTTTAATGCCACTGTGAGGCAATTGATGTAAGACTGTGAACCTCCCAGGGACTCAATAAAGATCACAAACGAGTACATAGATGTTAGAGCCAGGCTCACACACAGCTTGTTTGACTGCAAGTGTGTGTTTGTACTGTGTGCTTCAGAGTACATTGGACCTTCTTTTAAAGAAGTAGCTACATTTTATGTTTTCATGGCATTTAAATGCTTCCCATCTTTCTTCCACTTTCTTTTTAAATTTACTTTTATTGTAAAGGTGATGTTTTGAGGTGTTACCATCACATAAGTAAGGGAAAGAGAACATTTCTTGTCGCACTTTGTTACATCCTCACTCATTGTTCTTCTATTTCTTCCCTCCCCCATATCAGGTGAACAGTGACAACAGGGGATAAACCAAAGGAAAATAATGAAAGAAGAAATAATTTCACACAGGGCATTATAAATAAATACAAAACCAAAATAAAATAAGACCCTCTTGTTTCTATATCTTGGACTTCATTTTATATGGTCATATGTACATATATACATATACACACTATAGCTGTTGAGATCCTCTGCTTTCTTTCTGATTCTTCCAATCGCAGTGTTTTCCTTTAACATTTAAAATCATGTTCAATGTGTCTTCCCCATGTGAGGCATAAGGCGTTAGAAGAGACAGCCCTACTAACCTCAAACCAGCCACTCTGCTCAATTAGTGTTACACGGATTCTTTTCTGCCCTGAAAGTACTATTTGTTTATCATCATGGGACTTAAATTGCTTGACTTTCCTCCTGCTGGGAAAGGACATGAATAAAAATGACTTCCATTTCCTCATCAGAGGCTTAACATGTTTGCTTGATCTACTGATGCAACAAACAAGTATTCAGGGTGCTGGACCCTAGACCCACTGGAATAAGAGCCTCTGATTAAGGGGGTGGGGTGGAGGAGGAAAGGAACTAAGCTTGAATTCAGAGTCTTGGTGATGTCTCTTAGTCCAACACAGAGATTTTGTTTTGTTTTGTTTTTGTGACAGTATTGTTCCTAGATGCTATCGTTTAGATATTTTTGCTTAAAGCTGGTATTCTACTTGAGCCATAGCTCCACTTCTGGCTTTTTTGGTGGTGAGTAGGAGATAAGAGTTTAACATTCTTTTTCTGCCTTGGCTGATTTCAATCCATGACCCCTCTCATTTTAGCGTTCTGAGTAGCTAGGATTATATGTTGTGAGTCACAGCATCTAACTTCATTTTTGATTAATTTTTAATTGAAACTAGGTATCTGAATTTTTTAAAGAATTTCTTAACATTGATTTTTTTACATCATATTTCAAATGACATGTTTAACAGACAGGTATTCAAGAAGGGAATCTGAATTTTTTTCATATATTTTTATTGTAATTAATAGAAGGGTTACATGATATTTGCCAGATAGATGGTGCATTAATTCCCATACATTGATTTTTAAATAGGAAATGTTGCAAATTTTAAGGGTTGATAACTTTAGAAAGCTTACTGAGGCAATCAAATCCAACATTTATGACAAGCAAAGGTAGCGTTTGGGACTGTATCTTAGGTTGCTACTCATTCTGAAAGAGTCTAAAACAACTTTACAGACCAGGCAGAATAGTAGATGAGATGAAAGGTGGAAAGGTGGAAGGAGTTCTATCTGCTACCTCCAATACCAGTTATGAAGGCAGGCCACATAGAATGCTGAGGTGACCTGGAAGGAACAGAAGACAATGGAGGAAGTATGCCTTTTTATCTGAATGACCATCTTCTCCACTGCTCTTCCTGAATGAGTCTTTTTATCTGAGTCGTTATCAGGATGCAGATCAAGCTGCCTAAATGAAACAAGATAGAAATCTCTTTCTCTAGAAAAGTCTGAGTGTGAGTAAACTCTGTTATCCTTGGTGTTTTTTCCTGGCTCAGCCTCATGGCCTAAGATGTCATAAGTGAACATCCCAGCTGATGGGTGGGGGGCAAGTAGGTCGCTAAGGCCCCTGGGCAGTATCCTAACTAGGATTGCATTATTTTTGTCCACACCCTCTAGGCCAGAACTTGGAAGCATGACCATTCCTCTCTCAACAAAAGGGCTCGAAAATGTGGTTTGTCGTAGGTAGTTAGCTAAAATATATGCATTTATATCAAAAAGAGGTAATGAGTGAGTGCCAGTGGCACACACCAATAATCCTAGCTATTTAGAAGCAGTGGTTTAAAGCCAGCCTAGGCAAGGAAAGCCTGTGAGACCCTTATCTCCAATTAACCACCAAAAACCCAAAGTGGAACTGTATGTCAAGTGGTAGGGCCCCAGTCTCATACGAAAAGACTAAAGGACAGTGCCAGGCTCTGGGTTCAAGCCCCAGTCTTTAGCATATTATGGGATATTTAGCAGCGTGGTGCATTTGACAAATGTCAAGTGTCTCAGGTTTGGTGAGTTTCTTAGTTTATACTCAGCTTCAAATTTGTAGTTATTCGAGTAGGATTCTAACAGCAGAAATGACATGTACTTAGTTTAATGGAAAGTGATACTTGCCATCACATATTCCTGCTTTTGATTTTGATGGCCTATCTTATCCCTGGTTAATCAAACCAATCAAACATTGTACACTGGAGTTGTTACATTGTTGACCTTGTGGTTGGCCTTACAGCAGCATATTTTAAAGTTCATGCCCTTTAAAAGATAACTTACTTCACTAAAGTACTTTGAGTTGTATCTACTTATATTTACTAAACTAAAAATTAAAACAGATATTTACAAAAGTATACAAGGCACATTCCATGATTATGCCCTCTCTATGCAATTGTGAAGGTCAATGAATTTTTTTTTAATTTTTTTTTTTTGCCAGTCCTGGGCTTGAGCTCAGGGCCTGAGCACTGTCCTTGGACTTTCTCAAGGTTAGAGCTCTACTACTTGAGCCTCAGCACCACTTCTGGCTTTTTCTATGTATGTGGTACTGAGGAATCGAACCCGGGTCTTCATGCATGCTAGGCAAACACTCTACCACTAGGCCAATGGTTTTTTTTTTTTTTAAAGTAAACAATGTTTTAGTGATAATATTATAAAAATGATATTTAGCATTCAGATTCACCAGACAGATCTCCAAGGAAGGGCAAGGCAGGAATATGTGAGGCAGTGATTTCATTGAGAGGAATTCTCAGCTATGGAATTACACCAAAAACAGCGTAATGGTCTGGCTGATCTACTCCTGGGACTCCACATCACTGAATGTTATGACTTCAAACATTGGAACTGCCCCTGTTACTAAATGAAGGACTGAGAGAGAAGACAGATGCCCAAACTCATCTAACATGTTGGGCAGGGTATAAAGGAAAAATAAATGCATTTAGGAGATTTGAGAGATGGCGATGCAATGCTCCACTGAACACTAGCCTAAGAAGGAGGGAACTAACATTTATTGTGAAAATATTGTGAAATTGAATTTGCATGCATCCACTTCACGCCTTTTGAGCCCCAGGCCCCTCGACTGTGAAATAGGTCCTAAAAATAGATAACACTTGCAAATATTCACATTGTGCTAGGAACTCTACTAAGGGCTTTGTGAGCTAACTTATTAAACCCTTTCACAGTAGGATATGCCATTTTGCCGCATAGAAAGTGATCTAACTTATCCACAGACATACAGCTACCATATAAGTATGGTATTGTTATATTTTGAATTTCTGTTAACTCATCTGCTTAAGAGAGCACACACTTACTAGCTCTTGGCTCTAAGAGTGAGGCATCAAGGCATAACTTACTATCTCACACAGCAGCAATGCAGGTGTTTGTTGCTCAGGGCCCATCTCAGGCTCAGGCCCTGAGGCTCAGAGCTTTTGTGGCAGAATTCGTTACCTCATTGTGGGACTCATGACCTTTCCATGAATTCAGCACATCTTCAAAGTTAGTTGAAGAATAAAAGTGTGTGTGTGCTAAAGGTCTTCTCTCTTTAGATCAGGAGCACTCATGAGCCTTTTTAACCTTAGCCATGTGGTGTTATGAAAACATGGCCATAACACTTGTCAATGAGAGAAGAGGCAAAATAGGATTTGCCCATAACACACTAGGAAGGATCACTCAGTTTCAAGGATTCTAAGGGCAGGAATGATAGTGCTATCCTAGAATTCAGCCTACCACAGCCCTAAGATTGTATAAACCTAGCTGGGCTCTAGGCAGAGTACATGGCCCCAGAGTGCTTGCTCTTTTCCTGTATGTTCCTTCCTCTTTTGAGGAAAGTAAATCTACCTTATAGTCTTCCATAGAGTTTTAAATACAATGACACCAGCATCCTAACATTAGGTGCTCATTTTTTTTGCTGGTCCTGGGGCTTGAATTCAGGGCCTGAGCACTGTCCTGAGGCTTTCTTAAGGCTAGAGCTCTACCACTTGAGCTACAGCACCACTTCTGGCTTTTTCTGTGTATGTGGTATGGAGGAATTAAGCCCAGGCTTTATGCATTCTAGGCAGGCACTCTACCACTAAGCCATACTCCTGGCCCTCTCATTTAATTTTTATCCCACTTTTAAAGATAAGCTTCAAGAAACCATAACCACACAGAGTTTTACACATTTTAAAGAGGTCTTCCAGAAAACACTGTAAACAATCTAGTTAGACAAGTGATTTCAAAGTGTGTTTGTCTTCTCTTGGGTATGAGGTTTGTCATTTATGACTTGAGTGCCCAACAAATAATCCTAGCTTTGTATTTTGAATTTGAAACAGATGAAATAATTGATTAGAAGAAGCTGTGAAGACCTTCCTTCCCTTTGCAGACAGGACAGCATGGAGCAACCATTTACTGTGAATTCACTGGTGAGTTGTGACAATTGGTGTTTTACATATGGCTGGAAAACCCAGAAGAAACAGAAATGCATTCTACTTGAAATAAGTCCCATTTAGTTTAAGTATACCATTTACTTGCAGGGTTTTTTTTTTTAATCTATCTGAATGTCCTTCTCCTTTGAGGAAGTGACTAATAAAGCCATTGTCCCTAAATCTAAAAATAATTTTTCTGCCACCATAGTGTGTGCTTTTTGTTGATCTGACTTGATTCTATCAGTATAATCTATTGGGGAAAAAAAACTGGTGACATTTTCAGAGTTGATAGTATTTATAGCAGATACTATAACAGTTATTAAACCTTGCACCTCAGTTTCTCTACGGATGAAAATTGGAGGCTTTTCTCAGGTAAAAATGGGGAACCTTGTCTTTTCAGCAGCTAAATGTTGTTTTGGGATGCTCACGTGAACATGTATACACTGGAAGCTCTTGTTCTTTTAGTTTTCCCCTTCCTCTCTGTCAGTGTGCATTTTTTTTCCCTCTAGCTGCATCCTAGAACAACCATTTAGGAAAGAGGAAGGAACAAGTACATTGAATCACGTGACTTGTTCTCTGTCCCAGATCAGTCTCTGAATGTAAATATAAATAGGCACATTATGCTGTAGCCTTTGTGCTTTATGACAACCAAAGATAATATTGCTCATCCCAGCCTCTCTTGTGGCTTTGAATGGAAGTTGTCGTTCTTCTCAGGATTGCTGTGAGGGCAGCAGATAGTCCTGCTGCGATGGTATACTGAATGCCCTATGTACACAAAGACATAGAAGTCTTGGCTCCTGCCCTGAAAAAGGCTGAAATCACAGGTGATTTTCTGGCTAAGAAAGTCCTACCCGGGCACAGTGGCTCATGCCTATAGTCCTAGCTGAGATCTGAGGATCTTGGTTCAAAGCCAGCCCAGGCATTGAAGAACTGGAGACTCGTATCTCCAATTAATCATTAGAAAATGGGGAGTGGGGCTGTGGCTCAAGAGGTAGGGCCATAGCCTTGAGCTGAAGAGAGCTCAGGGACAATGCCCAGGCCTGGGGGTAGGGAGGTAGCCTTGAGCTGAAGAGCTCTGGAACAGTGCCCAGGCGCAGAGTTCAAGCCCCATGACACACACAAAAAAAAAAGAAAGAAAGAAAGAAAGAAAGAAAGAAAGAAAGTCCTTCACAGTTGCTCAGTTGCTCTCAGTATATTTGAGAAGTACAGGCATGTAAGAATCAGTTCCCCTTTTGACCCTCTGCTGTAATTCTATTGGGAGAAAGCAATGAATATATTAATTCTGTATCTGCAGAGAGACCAGTCACCTTGGGGGCATCTTGTATGTTTTCTTCCCAGAACTTTGTATAGGAATAACTAAAATGTTATTGTGATTGTCACTGCAAAAAAAGAACACTAAAGCTTTTGCATATGGAAAATTGTGTTATCATCCAAGAAATTCACATACAAAGGAAATAGAGATTGATGAAAATTTTAGATAATTTCCCATTTTACCTCTGATAATTAAATTATAATCTTATCAGTCTTTTCTCTTTTCCTCAATATATATTCTCTCTCTCTGTCTCATTCTCTTCTTTGTGTTTGTTCTTAGGGATTGTGCATGACTCTCTCTTATTTAATACACTATGGATTATTGACTCTAGTTCAGTTATATTCTACATGCTAAGGAGATGCATTGATGATTTACTTTAAAAACCCAAGTTGGGGCTGGGAGTTTGGCCTTGTGGTAGAATGCTTGCCTAGCATGTACGAAGACCCAGGTTTGATTTCTCAGTACCACATATACAAAGAAAAAGCTGGAAATGGTGCTGTGGCTCAAGTGGTAGGGCTCTACCCTTGAGAAACCCCAAGGACAGTGCTCAGGCCCTGAGTTCAAGGCCCAGGACCAGCAAAAAAAAATTTTTTTAAATCCTAAGGAATTCATAAGGATTGGAAACACTTGCAGAAAAATATTTATGATTTGGTATGGACAACATAGTTATAGATAAGTTATTCTTATACACCAGGAAAACCGGAAATTCTCTTTAGAAAATACACCTCATTCCATAGATTTTTCTTTTAGTCATTATTTTATAGCATTGAGGTAGATAGCTATGGTTGAATAACAATATTTTCATTTAGTGGTGTTGGTTTTTATGGATGAGTATGATTAGGGTAAAGTAAATGAAACTGCTGTAGTGCTGGAGATATCTCAGCGAGAAAAGACTGCGTGGTTGAGATTGAGGCTCCAAGTTCACAAGCTCCTTTTCCTGTCTCTGATGTGGGGAAGCTGCCAACAGCTTCTCTGAAATTAGAAAGTTGTTTAGAGAATAAAAGAACAGCATAATATGGTGTGGATCAAAGCAAGAGTGTCCTTTTATAGTTGTTATACATGTTTATAGTGTAGATAGTGCATTATGTATATAGTGTGTGGCAATCAAATCAGTATAATTAGCATTTCCACTTCCTCGAATATCATTTGTATCTGTTGGATAATGTAAATTCTTTTTTTAGTTGTATTTTGAAATGGATAATACAACGTATAAAATTGTAGTCCATAGATACCTCCAGTGTTTAGGACCCTAGAATGAATTCCTGTTTAATGATATTTTGGTATATATTAAATAGAGAACGTGTGTTCTCATTCAAGGATGGCCTGGGCTTTGGAGTTGCTGCCAGGCATAGCTCTCTACTTTCAGAACCCTGACCAGGAGGGAACAAATAAAAGTAAGGTTAAAAATCCAATATGCCCTTTATTTCTCATGACTTAGGACAAAACCTTCTCTCCTTTGGAGAATATGGGGGGCTAGGTCTTCAGGCTGCTTCTGCTGGAAGTGTACCAGGCTCACTCACTTCATCACAGGAGGGTCATCTAGAGAATCTCTTTCAGACTTCATTATAGAGAGGAAGTCTGGACCTAGAAAGCTTCTTTGGGAAAGAGAAACAGGAAGGACGGATATCAGGCATACATGACTACAAGACAGATCAATAGAAATAAATCTCGAGCATAAGAGGTGAGATTGGTTTAATTGGCCACGCCTCTTCATGGAACCTGGAGATATGAGTTTATGGCTCTCTGGTTGGTTATATATTAAACTTTTAAAAACAAAAGTCGTTTCAGATCTGTAGGGTTCTATTTGCTATAAAATAGCCACAAGAGTAGATCGGAAGGCATTGGAAAAACTCCAGATATCTAATCTACTGTGGCCTGCCCCTGACGGTCAGTATATTAATTTTTGGCTGAACTAAAACTTTGTCCAATTTGATTTCTTTCAGAGCTTTCTATAGATCTTTGTCAAGTGCTCTTCACACTGTGTAGTTAAACTTATTTGACTAAGGAAGCTAAATTTCCTCCTGGCTAACTCCATTCTTTCATAAATAGATGAAACTTGAGTGGTCTAATCTCTAAAGAAGGTGCAATTTAAGTCATCAAATATCTCTTCTCAACTCCAGAGATCCTGAGTCTATAGATATGACATGTAGATAAGTAGAAATTTGTATTTTTAAAGAAGTTCTGGGAGTTGCAAATATTGCCAGTGCTCAGATCACACACTGAGATACATAGGTATAAGCTAAGGGGAAAAGATAAGCTCTTACCTCAGAGCTAAACTCACAGGACTGAACATAGCCCAGGTTCCTTTGTTTCTCTATTTTTCATGGTAGTTCTCCTCCCAGAAAAGCTGAATTCAATTGAAAAAATAGACCATAAAGTATTTGCTACTAAGCTTTTACTAGAAAAATATTGCTGAATTTTTTATCCTTCTAAAGCACTGGCTTTTTACCCGATAATGAATATTTATCCTGATTATTTTTTTATCCATTGCCAAATGTTAGAAATAGACATACAGAAAGATACTCTATATATTTCCGAATGTGCATAGATATTTCTTATTAATAAAATTCAAATATAGCAGTTAACATGATTAGCTTAGTCATTTGTTATTACTTTTCTCAGTCAAGGACTAATTCATATACTTGAGGTCTAAGGTTGAGGTCTAAGAATTTTTGATTGTATATATGTTTATTTGTTCATTTGAAATAGGAAAGGGAAGGGGGAAAACAAAATGATTGGGAGGGTGTGAGGGGACAGAAATGAGGACAAAAACATAAGAAGGATATCAATGTGTGAGAAGTAATGCACCTACTATCTGTCAAATGTAACTGTAACCCCTCTATACATTACCTCAATAATAAAAAAATAAAATAAAATAGGCTGGGAGTTTGGCCTAGTGGTAGAGTGCTTGCCTAGCATGCACAAAGACCCGGGTTGGATTCCTCAGTACCATATACATAGAAAAAAGCTGGAAGTGGTGCTGTGGTTCAAGTGGTAGAGCACTGGCCTTAAGAAAAGTCCAAGGACAGAGCTCAGGCCCTGAGTTCAAAAAAAATAAAAAGAAAGAAAGAAAATTTATGCATTTCTTGCTACAACTGTTACAAGTTCTTCAGCATATACTTTGGACAGACAGACTTTCAATTTCAGTTAGATTTGATCTATGTGTAGATAAATGAATTTGATCCAATAAAGTTATTTCATTGTATAAAATATTGGCACCACTTACAAATAAAAGAACAAAATTTTAAATAAAACAAAAAAATGAAGTGAGGATTTTTTATGCTTGAAAATGTTTCTGTAGTACTTTTAGTGGAGTTTTTTGGTTGTTTTTGTCAGTCATGGTGCTTGATCTCAGGGCTTGGGTGACAGCACCCTGAGCTTTCATGCTCAAGGCCAGTGTTCCGCCACTTTGAGCCACAGCCCCACTTCTGAATTTGGGGGCGCCTAGGCTGGCTTCAAACTGCAAATCTCAGATCCCAGCCTCCTGAGAGGCTGGGCCACCAGCACCCAGCTTTTAATGGAGATTTTGAAATTAATTTTTTATTCAGTACAGTTCGAAGGAGGCTTTTAAAACTTCTCATTAGAGTAGATCTATTCTGGAACAGGATCAAATCTTGAGAGTGACTTTGAATTCAGTGACCTCCTAGAGACCCTTCAAGGACTTACTTTAGCAACATGCCATCTTGGGACCTCAGCCATAGAACCTAGATTGAAGTTCAATAACATTTTACCTGAAGTGAACTGGAATACTTGCATATTCAGGAACTGCCACGTAATTGCTCGTTGAAACCTAAAAATAGATTTTTTTTTCACCAATAAAAATACATGTTTTCTTGGGTGTGTGTCTTTCGGGTATGTTTATGCAAAAAGATTTTGTTTTGGTCATGTCATTAACTCTTGTCAAATGACTTCCTGAGGTACCGAGAACCCGTGCATAAATCAATCCTTACACATTTTTTTCTCCTGAGATGAGATTCAAATGTTGCTTTACAGAAAAAGTTAGCCGCCATGCCTGATCACACAGATGTCTCGCTAAGCCCGGAGGAGCGAGTCCGCGCTCTAAGCAAGCTTGCTTGTAATATCACAGTCAGTGAAGATATCACCCCACGCCGCTACTTCAGGTCGGGAGTGGAAATGGAGAGGATGGCTTCTGTCTATTTGGAAGAAGGGAATCTGGAAAACGCCTTTGTTCTTTACAATAAGTTTATAACGTAAGTCTTGATGTAAAGGTCTTCAGCATGAGAAAACTGGAAAAGGGTCAAGGTAGTTTTTATATTTAAAGCAATTTTCTATTACAAAAAGTGTGAAAATTTCAAGTCCTCAGGCAAGATCTCTGAGGCTCAAGAATTGGAAGAATGGACGATCAGAGAACAGAGGAGCCTCTCAACCAGCAACCCAGTACCCAGTACCCTTCATTTTCAACCGTTAGAGCTTCTTATTTCATTTTGCACAAAATGCAGAAAGCATAAGCTTTCTAGGAAAGGAGCCAAATTGAAGCTCCATCTACAACACATGGGATGTGCCATTCACATTTAGAAAATTTGGTTTGGTGCAGGAAGACTAAGTGAATAAACAGGGAGTGTTCCCTTTCCTTGCACAAGCAGTACCTTCTCTCTATGTATAAGCAATGCATGTGCACTGCAGGGATTTCTCTTCACTTCTGCTGTATTTTATTCTTCAAAAAGGTGGTTAAAAATAAGTAACTCAAGTAACATCTCCTAAAGCATTCTAGTTGTCATTCTCTCATAGTTATGGTATTTTCAGTTAAGAGTTTTTGTTCTATATGCATGGCAGTATTGATTCATCAGTGATTCCAACAATCTTTCTAACTTATACAAACATAAAAAGAAAATATGGAGCCAGGAGTTTGGCCTAGTGATAGAGTGCTTGTCGAGTATGCACAAAGATCCGGGTTCAATTCCTCAGTACCACATACATAGAACGTGGTGCTATGGCTCAAGTTGGTAGAGTTCTAGTCTTGAGAAAAACCCAAGGACAGTGCTCAGGCCCTGAGCTCACGCCCTGAGCTCATGCCCCAGAACTGGCAAAAAAAAAAAGAAAAGAAAAAGAAAAAGAAAACATGGTGGTTTTGATGAGGTCTAGTATATAGGTTCTGAAAAAGACTCAAATGATTTTAGTTGCTGTGGGAACTAGGTGCAGATCGTAACCTGCTATTCTAGATGATTTCTGTACCTAATCACCCTGTCATAGAAAAATAAGAATCAGGGCCAGGAGCGTAGCCTAGTGGTGAAGTGCTTGCCTAGTGCTTGCCTAGCATGAACAAAGCCTTGGGTTCGATTCCTCCGTACCACATACTCAGAAAAAGCTGGACGTGGTGGTGTGGCTCAAGTGGTAGAGCACTAGCCTTGCAAAAAGTGTCCAAGGACAGTACCCAGGCACTAAATTCAAGCTCCAGGACTGACAAAAAGAATAAAGAAAAATAATAATCATAACTAATCTATAGTGGAAAGGCAATAGCAAGACTATAAGGAAAATAAAAAAGCTAATATATCTTGTCATTTTTTTAAAGGATGCTCCACTTCAGTTTAGAAACTATAAGTGAGATTTCGCGGTCATATAATGAATTGTTAGATTGTTATTTTTTTTCCTCTTGTCTAGCTTGTTTGTAGAAAAGCTTCCTGGCCATCGAGATTACCAACAATGTGAAGTACCCGAAAAGCAGGATATTATGAAGGTATTGTGGTATCGATTCTCAACTGTGGGATCCAGTGGCCCCTAAGTATCCATTATTGATTCACCCACCCTTCCTTTCCTCCTCTATCTCTTCCTCCGGAGAGTTTGTGCACATGACATTCATTCCATTAGGCATGATGTTTCGATTTCTTCTCAGACATTTAATGACTGTGACTGAGCCAGTGTGAGGTATCTTAATTGATGGAGGAAAGAAGAAAGAAGGATATACTCAATTACCTTATGAGGTGAAGAAGGAATTGGCTTACAATTTCTCCCAGAGGTTTCAAGAATGGCTATATATTTCCATGTAATTATTTGAGGCAGTCATTTGGGATGGTTTTGATTGTTCTGTGCAGCTCTGGACCCAGTAACTCATTAGAAATCAATATATGCACTAATAAGTAAAGCTTCCATCAACTATGGGTCTCTTCATATAAGGCTGGATGGACCCTTTAAATTATTTTTTATTCTTTTTATGTTTTGTTAGTAATAATGTTTAAATTCTATGCGTTGTACTTGCTAGGCAGGTGATCTACATACCTCCAGCCAGGTCTCATGAAATCATATAGCTTAATGATATGTACCATCTTTGCTTGTATAAGTACACTTACACTCTGATGTTCACATAACAAAAGTTACCATATTTCTCAGAATGTGAGCCATATGTGGCTATATTTACCTTTAAAAGAGCTTGAGATATATATATATATAGAGAGAGAGAGAGAGAGAGAGAAAGAGAGAGAGAGAATATAAATGGGATATATGTTGGATTATAGAGTGTTGCTGGAGTGGCCTGCCTAAAATACTCACTGAAATACTCAAAGATTGTTACAATGTATCTATCACACACATTTGTTATGTAGTTTAAAATATTTCCAGCTAAAAAAACTACCATTAAATAAACATTTGTGATATTTGCCATGTGTCTTAAATTGTTCGTGCTGATTCTTATAAGGAATTAGAACTCTTGAAAAACATCTGATCAGTCTTTATTCTGGAATAAAGTCCTGTCTGTGAGGCCTGAGGCTTCCTAGGAGCAGAACTCAGATTTTTGTCAAGGGCTCATCTCTTTATAGTTTTTATATTCCCCACATTAACATGTCTTTTTGTAACATTGTCCCTCAATTTTCTTACTCATTTAACTCAAAGAGTTTTATACAGAAACCAAAAGGGACAGGAATTTTGATGGAAGGAATTGGTTAGAGATGTGGGTCTTGTTATTGACTACTAACTAGCTTTATCAAGCCAGTCTCTGTGAAGCTTTTTTCCTCAACTCCCCAGAGTGTTGTGATTGAACTTCATATTAGGTTTTGCAGAGTTTCCTGCCATGGATAATCACTGAGAGCTGAGATTGTACCCAATAAATAGAGCCTTCCCTACCATGTGTACAAGGTCCTAAGTTTATTATCAGCACGCTCGTGCGTGTGTACACACACACACACACCCCAGTAAGGAATTTTTTGAGATGCAGATTCCAGGGAATTTCTTCTCTAGAGATAAGTCATTAGATCTGGAATCAAGCCTGGTAATCTGTATGCTTATGAAAAGGGTCAAATCTGCTTTGTATCTTGTGGCATGTCTAGGATTTCTTACCCCCACATGTTTTCTAAAATCCCCTGTAACTCTCATACTACATGATTTGCATATGGAATATTGTACTTCTATATCAGCTGCCTAAAACTGGGGTACCAGGACAATCAAAATGCTTGTCTAACTAATAGATTCAATGATGCCTTACAAAGTCATAATTATTATTAACTACCCTGGTTAAAGGATATCTAAAATAGAGAGATTTCTTTTCCTAACCAGCATCTTTGGTTACTTGTGGCTTGCTTTTCTAATGTAAATGCCAGCTGTTTTCCTTTCTCAGCTGATGATCTGAAAGAGTACACTGAAAATCCTACTAATCAATATGTATATATATTTTATAAGAAACTGAAGGAGATTGCATTCCCAAGGACAGATGAATTGAAAAAGGACCTTTTAAAGAAATATAACATAGAATACCAAGAATATTTGCAAAGCAAAGTAAGTTCAATTGGTGCATTTATTTCCTGTTTTCTGTGCAAATTTTTTTAATTTCACTCTTTGGTGAGTTTCTCAAATGTCATATGTGTTTAAATGAACATGAAAGATGCAGCAATATGAGATGAATATTGTTGATATCCAGATTGAGCACTTGTACCAAAAAGGTGGTATTTTCATTTCCTGCAATGACTAATAAGGCAATGCATCAGAAAATAGATTTCCTACAATAATTTCCTAAATAGAGCTTTTTAAGCAACTCTTGCTAATCTTGAGCAATCTTGCCTTGAGCCGGATGGCTTTTTTTTCTTCTCCTTTTTTGTCTATTTTTGAACAGAAAGGTTAAAAATAAGAACTCAGTGTGTGATTTCTAATGTATATAATTATGAGAACCTTGGTAATATGAATTCAGCTTTTACCTGTTTTAATCAATACCCCCGTAAAGATATAGCTAACCATAGAAATGAAACAAAATCATAACACCCAAGAATGGTCATTTTCGATTGTTAAATAAAGACCAAAATGATAGTAATGACTAAAAGTCAAAAGACACAAAAGAAGAAACTGATCAATAGCTGGAAAAGTAGAGTTCAAAATACAGTTCATTGTGTTTTAATTCTCATAACATTTTTAGTGGTGCTGTTTTGCTTCTTCGTGTGTGTTTATTTGCTCTGGAGGTGCTACTTTGCCCTACTCTCACTAAAATTCAATCTCACTATTTCTGAAAATGGCCCCCGTGCTTTCTGACATTTTCTGGGTGTTGCTGGAAGGCTGGTTTGCCTGAGGTGTTTTAGCACCTCAAGTTTCACACAAGTATAGATAATGGGACATTTAGGGTTAAGCCGCCTCTACACTCAGCAGAGCCTACAGGGTCTCCCAGTGCAAAGCGTGTTTGGCTCGGATGCCCTATTCTCCCTGAGGTGGCACAGACAACCCTGTCATCTGCAATAGTGTCTCGTGTAGAAATCTCTGAGGAGATAGAAAGGCAACAGCTGTTCCTGGCACAGATGAACAGACTGGCCTTGGAAGCCCTGGCTGTGGGCAGTACCTGCCTCACCTGGAAACTTGTTAGAAATGGAGAATGTCAGTCCTGTGACATACCAGAAAAATCAGAATTTACAACAGGGAGACCTAGAGAAGTTCTTGTGAATTATGTGTTGCTGTAAGCTGTATCCCCCAAAGTATCCCCACTTTACGGAGCCCCCAAAGTTTCTATCAACACCAGTCTTGACATTTATTAAAAATTATTTTTTCTTCTATGACTTTTAAATGACTGAATATTGTATGAGGATAGTAAGCATGAATTTCTTCACTTTGGGCGAAACTTCCGACTAGCTTTGATAGAGATGGTTGGAAAACACTTTTGGAATTACTTCTTCGTGATTTCTTTTCCATGAAGTTCCAGCAGAAAGTGGGTTCTAGAGCGTAAAGATTGCAGGCATCTCAATCCTATTGGCTTTTCTATAAGGATGACAACATGGTATCTGCTTCTTTCTAACATACTAGTCACCAATTGAGTGTGGCTACTCAAAATGTGATTAGTAACTTTTTAATTTTTTTAAGCTTTGATTTACTTTAAATTTTTTGACTATTTAAATAGCCATATGTAAATTTAATGAAATATTTTGTTGGAAAAGGCAGTGTGGTGTGAGTCTTGCATATGATTTAACAGGTCAGGCTGAACAGAGAGCACTGACCCTGATTGTTCAAAGTGGCACAGATTAATGAAGGGAAACTGGCAGTTGTGGATTTTGGTGTCTGGTTTAAAAAATGTTTGGATTTAAAACTGCAGTCATAAAATGGAGGGCTTTTCCTGGGATGCTGTGCTTTCCCCTTCGTGTTTCAGGATTGCTCTTAGGCCCATCACAATGTCAAGTTATCTCTAATTTGCTGGACTGTTAAAGTGTCTGATCCCACATGGGTGTTTTGAGTTGGAAACTAACCTTTTCTTCTGACAATCACATTTGTTTAGAACAAATACAAAGCCGAAATCCTCAAAAAACTGGAACAGCAGAAATTGATAGAGGCAGAGAGGAAGAGGATTGCTCAGATGCGTCAGCAGCAGCTAGAGTCTGAGCAATTCCTGTTTTTTGAAGACCAACTCAAAAAGCAAGAGTTAGCCCGAGGCCAGCTGAGAGGTCAGGAGACCCCGGCCCTGTCGGAGCAGATTGATGGGAATGCACTGTCCTGCTTCTCCACGCACCAGAACAATGCCTTGCTGAATGTATTGGCTGATCAACCCGATAAAAGCAACGCAACTAGTTATGCTGGTCACTCTCCTCCTGTAAACAGAGCCTTAAAGCCAGCAGCTACTCTCAGTGCAGTTCAAAGTAAGTGAGGGTGGGTTCCCTGGAGGATGCAGAGGCTGGGGGAATGAGGTTCTATTGCCTCTGGGAGGATATGGGAAGGTTGTGATAAGCCAGGACAATAGCCCTACAACCTGTGAATGACATAATTCTTCCAGTTCTCTCTGGCTGATACTTTGAACAAAATTCAGGAAACATTTTGCCAGGTGCTATGTATCAGACTATAGTAAATGACATTAGCAGGAATGGAGGCCTGGCTCAAGAGGTAGAGCACCAGCCTAAGAAGATCCATATTCAAACCTCAATAATGCCGCAAAAAATAGATTATATAGCTAAGTAAATATATAAATAGGACCATATTCTGTCACTGAATAGAGACATTTGTTGAGAAGAATTCCAAGCATTTTTTTCTATGGGTTTCAAACAACACACAAGAAACACTTATTGGAGAAGAAAAAAATGGTAAGAAAACCACCCAGACCTTTTTCCACAATAAAATATTTACCCTTAGATGTATAGTATCTTCCTGGTACAGGAGGTTCCTGTGACTATGGACAGTTAACCTTCACATGGTGTATATATGTTTCTGCCAGTAGTGAGTGCTGCTAAATCTGTTAAGCTGTGCTGGCAACTTTCCAGAATCCAACAGGAAATTCTTCTTGGCAAACATTATCAGGTGGAATTTTCATTCCACTTATTTTTAAAGAGTCATGATAGGTAAGCATTTTAAGTACATCCCTGCTAATTATTTACAAAAATGTGCTTAGTAGATTGTTAAGTAATCTTAACTTTATTAAGATATAAGCAACTTATAGTAATATTTATTCTATTTTCTGTGTACTAGATCATTTCCAAGGTGTGTTCTATACAGTTTATGTATTGAGTAGTAGTACACTTGGATGTACCAAATGAGAACATATATACAAATGGAAATGGTTGTTCTAGGGCATAACCATGTAAAAGTGTCAGTACTGTGCAATATTTTCAAGTTCTTAAAATATGAAAATCAAACACTTGATAATTGTATTTTTAACAGTTTTGAAGGATAAGATGTAACCTGTATTTTTCTCTTTTTCTGTCTTAGATTTAGTGGTTGAAGGACTGAGATGTGTAGTTTTATCGAGAGATCTTTGCCACAAATTTCTGCTGCTTGCTGAATCAAATACAGTCAGAGGAATAGAAACGTGTGGAATACTCTGTGGGAAACTGGTATGGTCTTTTTATTTCCCCTATCCTCACTCTGCAAGGGATGCTTTAGAACTAGCTTTTTTTTGTAGTAAGCAGAGAAGAATAAAAACAAGCTAAGAGTTTCAAGTATTATGACATTAACTTCATGTGGACTAATTTCACTGTTCATAGAATTCTCCTTCTAGAAAATGGATTTTTAAATCTCAAGAGCATTGTAAATTTTGTTTTGAGAGAAATCAACCAGGCCATAAATTAAATCTTTTTCCGGAAAAGTGATACGACTATTCTGATTTCTAAGTCCATCCTCCCTGCTAAACCAAATTTCCAAGGCAATCATTAATTTCACGTATACTCAGTCCACTTTCATTCAACTTGTTCTTTCTGAGGCAAACATTCCTGGTAATTATTTTTCAGATACATGTGGAATTCAGTTGATTTCTCTTTTTTAGGGAAACTGTAAGCAAACTATAAGCCCAGGCCATACTTAATAATGAACACATTACCAACACACATTCACCCGCTGTATTCCAATATTTCATTATTGTATTTCCTCCAGTGACAAGCATGCAATGACCCACCATCTACTACTGATGGTCACCCTCTTTGCCATTCTGGTGGCCATAGCGCTCTGAATGCTTCCTCCCCTGCATTCTATGAGATATGTAATTTGGTTGATTTGGGGACTTATTCATTTTGATTGGTCCATTCATTCATTATGCACTCCCTGTGTCATCAAGCAAACATTTTCTGAGAAGGTGCATGTTCCAGCACCATAGTAGGTGTACAGTAGCCTGTAGTGCTCTTGTCTCCACTACATGATGGTTCCACAATCCTTGGGAAGAATTAGATAATTAATTCTAACTGGGGGCTGAGTGGTCAGAGTGGAAGTTCAAGATGTTTGTTGTAGGACTGAACTGGTGTTTGGAGTGAGTGGAGAAGGGTTTGAAATCTAGATGGAAGAAATAGGGTCAAATTTGCAGGTAGATCCTGAGGTCTAGAGAGAGAATGGCCAGCACTATGTGCTGAGGGTGAGGCATGGTATAGGAGAGCACATCTCCTCCCAACCAAATAGCTCTTACTTGAAGATCCCATCTCTACTTCTGGACTCTTCTTTTCAGTTCTTCTTAGCTGAGAAAAAAAAATGATTTGCTTTGCTTTTCTCTTTAATTGTAGAGGAAAACATTGGCTTACCTTTGTAAGGTCCTACTAAGTTTCCCAATCTTAGAAGACAGTCCTAAGCTTTGTAATGAAAAGACAAATTAGAGTGGTGCTGTAGTAGAGCACTAGGCATTGAGCAAAATTGCTCCGGGACAGTGTCCAGGCCCTGAGTTCAAGTCCTACAACTGACCAAAAAAAAAAAAAAAAGGAAGACTCTTTGTCATAGTGTGAAGTTACTAAGCTACTATATTTCTCTCCAATGAAATCTGCCCTTATTTGTTAGGATAGTTTTCATTAGACATCTAGAGATCTAAGAGGCCAACACATTATTTATTAACTAATTAAGCTCCCATAGACCACTCCCCACCAAGATCGCAGGATGCTAATTCCAATTGATCTGTTCTACTTGAAAAAATGGATTAAAAATTCTAAATAGCTGATTCTTAAAACATTTGGTAAAGGATAAGTTTTCATAGTCATGTAGCACTTTGGGGTTTGAGAGGAGGAAAATAAGAGTGGCAGAGATAGTTTCTATTCTTGTAGCAAATCCTACCACATCCTATTCATTTTTAATTTTTTGTATCCTATGCCTTTGCTCATTATTTTTCAGACACATAATGAATTTACCATCACCCATGTGATTGTGCCAAAACAGTCTGCGGGACCAGACTATTGTGATGTAGAAAATGTAGAAGAGTTATTCAGAGTTCAGGATCAACACGATCTCCTCACTCTGGGCTGGATCCATGTATGTCTGACCTTTGGGGTTCCAGTTTATTTTTGTTTGGTGTGTTCTTTTTCTCTGAAAGAAATTGAGTTAATTAGTTTCTTATTTTCAATTTCATTCCGGCAATTTAAAACTATCATACTGAGACTTTTTTTTCAATGTGAAATTGTATCTAAACCTGTCAAAACTAGGCTTGAAAGGGATATCTTGTACAATCCAAAGTTGAGAAAGAGACCGTAACATTTGGTATTTTTTGTATATGCTGAAGAGGGCCCATATATTCTTTTTTTCATATATTTTTATAAAAATTAATAGAGGGGTTACAGTTATATTCACCAGATAGAAGGTTCATTACCTCACACACATTGATACCCCTTCTCTTGTTTTTGTCCCCATTCCTCTCCCCTCATCTTGTTTTTCTCTTCCCTTTCCTTTTTCAAGTAAATAAATGTATATACAATATACCAGATAACCAGGTAAGATATTGTAACAATTTGGGAATACCAAGGGATAACAAAAGAGATGAGGAATAACATAGGACATTAAGAACAGCAATCACACATTATATAGCTCTTGTTTCCATATTCTGGAGGTCTTTTCATTTAGCCTCATCCTATATGAAGGGGCCCATATATTCTAATGTATGTCCCTAAATGCGAAGGATGGATAGATAGATAGATAGATAGATAGATAGATAGATAGATAGATAGATAGCTGATTATATATATGGCTTTGGAACAGAGCAAATGGCAGGGTCAGGAACACAGTGTTAGAACCTTTCATGGAGCAGAAAAGGCCTAATAAGTCAAATAATCAAATCTCATTCATAGTTCTGCTAAGAATTCACTGTAGGAACACCATCATGCTACTCAAGCAGTCAAAATATAAGCTTCTGCCAGCCACAAAATGGAGGTGACACTATTTGGCTTCATATTATTTTGAATATTAAATGAGATACATCCAGAATATTTCTCACCATATTTTTCCAGGGATTCAGAATTTAATTATTATTATTGGTGATGATACTCTGTTTCGTTTTGCTTGTGATCCATAATTCAGTTCAACTAAGGGACAATCTTTTCTATGTAGCTGGGTCTGTGATGCTGGTTTAGTCTATTTGTGCCGAAGTATATAATTTGTAGAGAACCAAAACTTCATTCTCATCGTTCTAGGGACTGAAAAGTCCAAAATCAAGTCTCTGGTCTTGGTATTTGTAGAGGATGCTCACTGCTTCCAAATGGAGCATTTTTTCTGTGCCCTTATCTGACAGAATGCAAAAGGGCAAGAGATTACCTCTTGACCTCAAGCCTTTTTATAAGGATGTTAGTACGACCCCCCCCCCCAAAGGTCATACCCCTTATTACTTTTGGATTAGAGATTAAGGTTCAGAGGGAGCACTATCTCATTTAACTCTTAACAAATAAGAAGAAAAATCACTTTTCTTGTAGAGGACACTGGCTACTATTTCCATAGCACATCCTTGGGTATCTTGGAGAGCCCCTAGAGAATGAGAAGAACAGTCAGGTCCTGGTGTCCTCGAAACTCAGGAGGCTGAGATCTGCAGGACTGCGAAATCAAGGCCAACCCAAGCAGTAAAGCCCATGAGATTTCATTTCTAATATACCCAGCAAAAAGTAGGGCTGAAGGTGTGATTCAAATGGCAGGACATCAGCCTAGCAAGTAGTGAGGCCCTGAGTTCAAACCCGAGTATCACCAAAAGATTAAAAGAAAAAAAAAAGGAAAGAGGTGATCATTTTCTATTTGCATTACTTGTTTTTAGAGAAGCACTGGGTAGGAATGAAACATATATGGTTGGCAAGTGCTACATTATGTAATTTAGGAGGGTGGAGGAGACTATAAATTACTATTTTCCCTTAGACAAAAAATGCTAACCTCCTTATTTCCAGGTTCCCTCACTGACTGAGTGAGGTTAATGAATACCTTCTCTCCTCCCTGGATTTATGCAGACAATAAACAAGATAGCCCTTTAAAAATATAGGCTACCTGTCAGATGTAAGAAGTGATTTACAATAAAGAATTTGCAAAACTTTCCATTAACTATTTACTGTTGCTAACAGTAAGGAACATGCCTTACTGTGCTCTTGGAAATCATTCCATTTTAAGTTCAATATCAAGTAAAGCATGATTTCTATAACAAGAGTGCATTATAAATCAAAAGAAATTGTGACAAACTAAAAATGTTATTCCTTTAAGTGGCATGATTATGTAGATGAATCAATATTAGATTATTTTACAAACAATCCTTAAATTAGAAGCAAAAGATTTTTTTTCTTGTAGTCTTCTGATTATATAATATTTGCAATAGTAAATTTAAATTATTTCATGAATTTGGCTTGCTTACTTCTAGAATTCTAGAATTCAGCTCTTTAATTTGTCTTACTATATCAAGTAGTGGTTCAATAAAAAATACAAACATTAGTGTTTCTAAGCTTTAGTGGTTGTAAACACTTTTTTGTGCTATCTTTGGGGGAACATAATTGTAGCAACAGATTCCAGAGCTAACTTTTCACAGATGTAAATTAGTTATTAGGAAGAAAATCGTAGTCAAAACCAGACAGAACTGGATCTGTAGGGTTTTTTTGGCTTGACTTGCTGTCTGAACCCTAGCAAGTTCCTTACTTTCCTGCGAATCTCCATTCTTCATCTTAAGAAGCCAATAAACATAGCCTTAATTTTCTCTTGTGAGAATTCAAGAATGGAATTCATAGAAAGTAATGTGTTCAGTGCCTGCGTTGCAATAAATGGCAACTGCTCCTCTTAGCATCACCATCATCTTCATTTCTCTAAAGTCAGGAAACTGGAGAACCATGCTCCCATGAAAGAGACATCTTCATCATAGGAGTAGTGGTTCTCTTGACTCGGAGATGCTCATGTGGTATGCATCCAGGCTGGAGATGCATTTTCAAGCATATTAACTTGTGTGTTGACAACCTCCTTCCTACCTCCACAGCAAACACATCCTTTGAACACTACTGAATTTTTACTGAGATGTAGAAAGCTTTGTTTTATTCACAGAAAGAATTCCTAGGCTGCCAGTTCCTGCTAATCACACTTCTAGTAAATATATGGGTTTTAAAAGCTAGTAAATATTTGAGTTTTAAAAGCTAGGGTAGGGGGCCGGGAGTTTGGCCTAGTGGTAAGTGTGCTTGCCCAGATGCATGAAGACGCAGGTTCGATTCCTTGGTACCATGTAAATAGAAAAAAGCCAGAAGTGGTGCTGTGGCTCAAAATGGTAGAGTTCTAGCCTTGAGAAAGCCCAAGGACAGTGCTCATTCCCTGAGTTCAGTCCCCACAACTGGCAAAAAAAAAGAAGCTAGGGTAGGATGAGGGTGTACCTCAATGGCTCAATGGTATGCTTTGCATTCCCAGTTCAATCTCAGTATCAAAATTGGGGGGGGGGGTTGCGAGCAGTCGAAGTAATTCATCAGTAGGCAGATAATATGATGCAACATAGTTTATTGATTTAACACAGCTTAGCAGAGTTGACACTATATTCTAGTTCCTATCTTCTAGTCCTAACATGCCTAATCTTAATCTGCCTATCCAGCACACCCACTGGACTCACCTCTCCAACATCTTTTAGTCCTGAAGTCGAACAGGGCCTGCCCATCAGATGTTAGACACAGCTCCCAGTCCTGCAGCAGTGTGAGCTCTGGGGCCCCACAATCAGTCTCTGTTCTCGTAGGTCTTCTCCGGCAAGGAGCAGCTTCTGCATGGCCAGAGATCCTCGAAGTGCAGTCTCGGTTAAGGCCAACAGAAGTGCTGTCCCTTATTCTGGGTCCTTGGTTTATATTGATCCTTGGCTGCTCCTCTCCGGCCCAAACTCCTTCATGCCTGATTCAGATTGGTTACGTCTGGGTCTGGATTGGTTATGCCCTTGGTCAGCGGTGTCCAGAGATGTGCTGGTTGCTTACTCTAGCTATTGCTCTATCTATTCTGCCCAGGTGTCTGGGCTCCTATGATACTTCATCTTTTAAACCAGGCTCCTGACCATTCCTATGGTTATAGTCATACGAGTCCTTACATCATAGTTTATCTCCCATGTCCACAAGCCTTTAGGTACAAGTTTGTATTGGCAATATATTTTTTAGTTTCATTTCATTACTGTATTTCATTTACTTACTCTACTCTTCTCCTATGATTATATCACTATTTTATATCATATTCATTTAGCATTCTACAATATGTTCATCATATAGATTTTCATATTATATTTATTATATCCATCATGCTAATATTTTCACCCTATTAAATGCTCACAACAGTGGGGGGTAGTGTCCAGATAATCCTATTCTTTGGTTATTCTAATTATTCATAGACCAGGAGTTATTTTATTTTTCCTTGCAGAAGGTGTTTCTGTAAATCACTAGATGACTGTTATCTTTGTTCTATTAAATTGACAGGAAAAAAAGTTTCTAACTCCTACACTTCCATAATATACACTGGTTGCTATAGAAAGGCATCAGACGATTGTTATGGGCCCAAGATTTTTTAGTTCATAGTGACAACACTAAAATAAAACAATACATGAAAATATTAAGAGCCAGTGTCTTTCTAGGTGCTATGCACTGCCATAACTACTCCCCATATGTTGTCCTTTTGCTCTTCAAACCAAGCCCATGAAGAAAATGGTTGTTACCAACTTTACAAATGACGATGTTGCCAAGAGGAAGTTCAGTGGTCTGCACTCTGAACACAGAGGGTCTTGGAAAGAGGACCTAGACAATGTGTACCAATGACATTTTGCTTCTGGATTTAAATAGTCATATTCCTTTTCTTTTTAAGAGTCATTAGATTTTACTTGAAGTTTTCAATCATAATGCATGCATGTATTTTTCATATTTAAATGTGAGCCACTGGTTTTGTCTCTCAGGGACAAATCTGTGTAGAGTCAGAAACTTGGACTGTTTGTATTTGTCTTTCTTTTCTTTGTCACCATGTGAACTTTTGATGGCTGAGCAGGATGAGTCCCTGCTATTTTCAACAACTCTTCCTGTTTCTAGGGAATGCTGTAGCATCATTAATGAAAATAGCACAAAAGCATTACTATTATGTCTCTGGTCCATGGTTTCCAGTGATAGTTCTGTTTCTTAGCCAGCTGTGTGATTGGGTCAGGATCCCTTCCTGAGTCTCAGGATGAAAGATGCCAAAAGACTTGTAATGATTAAATGAGAAGCCATTTGAAAGCCCTATTTGCCTCCTAACAATTGAAAAGCACTTTTCCATTGAAAACCCACTTCCCACACTTGCACTTATTCCATACAACAATAGGAATGTATAAAGGAAAATAAATAGTATGTCAATAAACTATTTGTTGGAAAACACTTATTTGATTAATAGTATAAGAAAAAGAAGGACAATAAGTAAGTATTTCCTCACAGAACAGCTGATGGAACATGGGTAGACTGCTATTTTCCTAATATGACTGTCTTCTGTTTTGTTCTTAGACGCATCCCACACAAACTGCGTTCTTATCGAGTGTTGATCTGCACACTCACTGTTCCTACCAGCTCATGCTACCAGAGGCCATCGCCATTGTCTGTTCCCCCAAGCACAAAGAGTAAGCGCGGCGGTGAAGGGAGTCCCAGAATGTTTGGCTGGGCTACTGGGTGCAGAATGTTCACCATGCAGGGTGACCCACCAGACCTTAGGGAAAGGACCGGGGTGATTGGTTCCTCAGAACCTACAGTTCTGGGGTCTTGGTTTTCTAAGGACCTTTTGCATTTATTAATTCACACTTCTCTTTCTTCAGGGAATGTGGCATGTCACAGGAAAGTTCTTCTAGATTGAATTTTATTTGCTTATTTGTTTGTTTATTTGTGGGTGATGGGTCTTGAACTCGGCCTGGGTGCTGTCTTCAGTACAAGGCTACTGCCCAAACCTTGGGTCTGGGCATTGTCCCTGAACTCTTCAGCTCAAAGCTACCACCCTACACTTGAGCCAAGCCCCACTTCTCTGTTTTCTAGAGGGCTGGCTTTGAACCTTGATCCTTAGATCTCAGCCTCCTGAGTAGCTAGGATTACAGGCATGAGCCACCACACCCGGTTTAAATTTTATGTTTTTGAGATCTTATTTATACTGCTTTATGTCCTATCCAAGGAAAGTTTTCAGCCTCAGCATAATGACTTCCCAAACTCTCCTAGTTGAGGCAGAAAAAGCTGATTGTAGAGTGATGGTGCTCATTGGAATCAGAGAAACTTTTTTTTTCATATATATTTTATTGTAATTAATATTCACCAGATAGAAGGTGCATTACTTCACATACATTGATACCCTTTCACCTGTCTTGGTCCCCATTTCCTCCCCTCACCCCCACCCCTCGTCTTGTTTTCCCCCCTTCCCTATCCAATTTCAAATAACCAAATACAAATATATCCGATATATCAGGTAACAAAGTGAGATACTGTAACAATATGAGATAACCAAGGGACAGCAAAAGAGCTGAGAGATAACATAGTACCTTAAGGACAACAATCATTCATTATATGGCTTATGTTTCTATATCCTAGAGATCCTTTCATTTAGCATCATACTATATGGCCTTTTGTATCAAGGTTTTGCTTCTTTTGAAGTTCTCCACCCAGCCATCCACCACAGGAAACATGAACACCGCGGGTCCCAGCTCTTTATGCTGCTTCGCCTACATCAATGCGGGAATCATATTAGACAATAATAGTGGAAAGTGTTCTCTGTAGCTCCTGACACCACAGCAAGCGCTCCCTAAATATTTGCTGTGACACAGCACTACTGTTATTAAAAGCACCTACCTTTCTAGGTTCCTCTAGGGGTAGAAGATGCAAACACTTGGAAATCGTTGCCTCTTTTAAGGTTTTTCTCTTGTAAATTGTCATGGAAAGAACAGTTGAGAGATGGGGCAGGGGCAGGGTGGGGAGGGAATTCCTAGTTTGTATCTCTTTCCACTGTCCTATTTGAAGAATGAATCTGTTGTATCATTCAACTATAGGGAGTTGGGTTTCCCAATTATTCCTGACTTTTATTATTTTTCTCTCTTCCTCTTGAAATATAGTACTGGTATCTTCAGGCTTACCAACGCTGGCATGCTTGAGGTTTCTGCTTGTAAAAAGAAGGGTTTTCACCCTCACACCAAGGACCCCAGGCTCTTCAGTGTGAGTACATAGTGTTGACTCTTGGGGTAATTATTTATTTAGTTTTTGCTTTCCTGAAGAACTTGGCAGTGTCTTAATAACTGGGAAAGATTTTAAATTAGAAAATCCATATTCATGTGTCAAACATTATGAAGTAACTCTATTTTTTTCCTCCCTAGATATGCAAACATGTATTGATAAAAGACATAAAAATAACTGTGCTGGATCTGAGGTGATAAGTACCAAACAGAAGCATCGTCAACTCCACACCCCTGCTTGTGGACGTGTGATTGCTGGATTTTCCTAAGATGTTTCCAGAACTGACTGATATTTTATATTTATATATTTTAGATGAGGAAGTTTGATATTTATTGCTCTTGCCTATTTTGAAGTTTTCTTTTTCAGTTGCTTTATCTCAAGAGAGATAACATGGTATTCAATCAATATCTATTAATGTACCCAAATACTATCTCCAGATAATAAATTGTGCTGCAAAAAAGCACCCCACAAATTGCCTGATATTCATAGATGTTTTTCCATATATTTCCAGATCTTTAAGTGTTTAGCTTTTTAAATTCATGTAAAATGTAATTCCAGGGGCCAGGAACGTAGACTAGTGGCAGAGTGTTTGCCTACCAAGCACAAAACCCTGGGTTCGATTCTTTGGTACCACGTACACAGAAAAAACTGGAAGTAGTGCTGTGGCTGGAGTAGTAGAGTGCTAGCCTTGAGAAAGCCCAAGGACAGTGCCCAGCCCTGAGTTCAAGCCCCTGGACTGGCTTTGCTTATAATTCCATACAAGAAAGTCTGAGTTCAATCATCTGGAAGTTAAGTCCTCTATTATTATTCCCTTTCCTGTGGTATTATAAGGGAGTAGTTTCTACGTGAGAGAAGAAACATGCAATGTGTCCACCATGCAGTGAAACCCACCAGGCCTTTAGGGAAAGGATGGGGAAGAGCCTGTTGGAAGAGCCTGTCCTGTGTTTTTTGTTGCATGTACTCTCCAGCTCAGAGAGTCATGTCAAGAGTTAATGAATGTATGATACTTAAACAACAGGTGTCAACTCAAGGATGAAGTGTTAGAGAGCCTGGGGAAATTAACTTGATTTAGAATACTGAATACAGAGACTTAAATGGACTTAAACATGTATATGTGCACACACACACACACACACACACACACACACACACACACATATATGTACACACATTCTGATAATGCAGAGAAAATAGAAATAACATTCTAAAACAAGTAGGGTAACACAAATATATCGTCATGGCATTACTAAGACTTGGAGTGGCACTGGTTACTATTGCTTAGATAATAGAAGTGTTTACCTGGTCTAAAATGTGTAGGTCAATAAGCAGGATGTGGTGGCTCAAGCCTGTAATCCTAGCTACTCAGGAGGCTAAGATAAGATCTGAGCATCACAGCTCATAGCCAGCCCAGGCACTAAAGTCTGTGTGACTCTTATCTCCAATTAACCACCAGAAAACTGGAAGTGGCACTGTAGCTCAAGGGGTAGGGCAATAGTCTTGAGCTGAAGAGCTCAGGGACAATACCCAGTCCCAGAGTTCAAGCCCCATGACCAACAAAAATATAAATAAATAAAATATATAGGTCAAATAGAATGAATAGCACATTAAATTAGTAGGGGAAAAACTCTGAAATTGGAAGCATGATGGAGAAAATATAAGAAAGAAAGGATGAGAATGACAATACTAACCATTCTGAGAACTGGGAAATAGTCTTAAGGATGCTGGAACTGAATCTCTAGGGACAACTTAAATCTAAACAGAAACCTAGACAGTACTGAATTGGCTGCTTTTTTCTTGATCAACAATGCTGGATCATCTCCTTCACCTTTTAGTTGCCCTTTTCATGCTAGTATCTTACCTGCCTTTAATCTAGCATTCTGATCTTTCCAACTATTGTTTTCATTTCGCAAATATCTCTCCCTAGATCTCTATTTTTTTAATTAATTTATTAATTTATTTATTTTTGCTGACAGGTTCAAACTAATCCTGACCAGTCATTTGTTTTCTTAGTGTATAGGAGGCTAAACACAGCTTTCCCAGCATTTTTTTTTCTCTCTGCATGGAGAATGCTGGCAATAGTCTCCCTCTCTCCTACCCCACTCTCTCTCCACACTGGTTCAGGGACTTGAACTCAGGGCATGAGCACTGTCTCGGAACTTCTTTTGCTCAAGACTAACACTCTACCACTGGAGTCACACCTCTACTTCGGGTATATTTTCGTGGTTTATTAGAGAGTCTTACACATTTTCCTGTCTGGATTGGCTTCGAATGGTGACCTTCAAAACTCAACCTCATGAGTAGCTAGAATTACAAGTGCCACGAGTGACCAATGCCTAGCCTGTTATTTGTTTTTACATCTGTCTTTTCTCTATTCCAAGGAAGATTATTCCCAGTGATCTGTCATTGGATAAGCTAACAGTCTTCCTGTTTACTCCTCACTGTTGGTGATCGGACAGCCAAGTTTTGCAGGTTTTCATTTATGAATCAGTGACCTGTTTCGGGACTAAAGACATCCTTGGTGATTTCACCCCTCATACTCGAGATGTGAAATTCCATTTACTTTGTGTGTGGGAATTTGATTTTGTAGTCACATTTGCTAATGTCAAATGGACTCTGCAAGGCTCACCTTCCCATTTTGTCCTTAGTGAGCTTGATTAATCTCTGAACCCTTAAGTACAGCATAATATTTTTATATATTTGAACAAAGACAAGAACTATATTTTTTCCAGGAATAAAATGTACCTGGTGAGAAAAGGGATAATTGAAAAAGGAATAAGAATTTCTTTGTAAGCACAACAGATGTTGAATGGTGCCTACATATCAGATGTTTGCTTAGGAGTCAAGAACATTTCCAAAGAGAAAATAAACAGACACTATGAACATGCAAAGCCAAAGATGTCCCTTTCTTTATATTGGGAAATGAGAAATACAAATTTTCCTAGAAAGATTAATCTCCTAAGCAGGGTAATTATTCTTGGCCCTTCAATTCCATTACAAAAAGAAATAAAACTTTAGGGCTGAGCCAGAATTTGAAAATGGATTTTGAAAGGGGCTGTGGTTTTCATCTGGCAAAGTCAAAGTCAAGTTTGACTTCCCAGAAGATCATGTTACAGAACTGAAATCCAGGAGGCAACAAACAGTGAGCTGAGTTTATCTAGCAGAGTGTCTTTTAGATTTCATGTCTGAGAGAAGAAACAACTGGATGTTGAGCCCATGGTGGAGAAGTACCTTGGACATGAAAGAGTGCTCAGGCCAGTGATGCTGGAGAGCTGCTATAGCGGGCATGCCTTCAGAGCAGCAATGCAACTTTCCCTTTGGAATATCAATCAGCCCTAGAGTTCAATCACTGCCGTCTTCCAAAGTCAGATATAATTCTCATTTGTTTCCAAGCTCCTGAACCCTGGTGTGTGAGTGATACACAATACCTGACACCTACTTTGTAATATTGAGGTATTTAACATTCAGGAACTTAGAATGTGGTTGTATATAAAAACAAGAAGGTCCTTAGAAAGATGGTGAAGTTGAAAAGAAAACACGAGAGGGCCCCAATCCATCAACTCATATGAAGAGACCAGAACCGGAATATAACGCAGGGAAGACCGTGTGAAGACTGAAGTCATCTATAAACAAAGAGAAGACTCCCAGAATAAAGCAATCTGCTCTCAAGTTGGTCTCAGACATCTGGCTTCCAGAAGTATGAGAAGAGAAGCAACAACAATAATAATAACAGTATTTCTTATTTAATCACTCTGATGTTTTGATATGCAGCCCAGGAAATTAATCCAGTTCTCAATATTTACTGAATATTTGTGTGGGGGAGGGTTCTCCTTTCTAAAATTTTTTTGATAACACACTAATGGGAAGTGGATTTCTTTGTTGTTATGTCCATCAGAGATAGTTCTCTCCACAGACTTTCTAAATTATACAAGAGCAGAGGCAGAAGGTTTGTAGATTATTCTTAGCTTCTGAAGTTACTCAATTTCTTTTACTTTTGCTTATGGAAAATTGACATTGTGTTTGAAGCAACCTCTTAGAATTATTTGTTCTTACTCCAGTTTAGTTTAACGTACAGCCACAGGAGTGGAGCTTATGACTGTTGTTACAATGGACCTTAGTTGAGGTTCACAGCTAAAATGATCCCAAATGTGGAAAGCGGATGTTCTCTTCTGGCATGCCTTGCAGAATTCTCTGACAAAAGAGGTTTTTCTGTGAAGAGGATGCTTGAGAAATGCCATATATTGGGCAAATTCGGGGCTTTGTTCTTCTTAGAAAAGTTTGCTTATTTATTATAAAGAGAGCTATTATGTAGAGATCTCTTCTCTATTAAAAGACTTCCTTCTCACTTCAATTTTCATAATACAAATATATCTTTTCTTTGGAAACAACTGGGGGAGAGGGGCCTTATGTAGTAGCTTTTAAAAGAGTCACAACATTAGTGTACAAAAAGGCATTTAAAAATATCAATGCCATAATAAAACCTCCTTGTACAACTAATATGTTAGTAATAAATATTTTAAAATATATTAAAAGATGTCTCATTGGGAGCTACTATTAAAAAATATTATGAACTGCTCAACAAAACACTCTTATCTCACAGTTCTAGTTACTGGAAGTCCAGTATGGTCAGGGCCCGATTTGGCAGAAGCCTCCCTTTCTCAGTTTATTCTCTCAGGAAAGGAAAGATAGCATCTCATGTTTCTACTTGGTGGGTACTAATCCATCATGATGCCACCCACTTCTGACGAATCACCTCCCAAAGCCCTTCTTTCCCCAAACCACCATATCTGGGTTAGAATTTCATTTCTTTCCTTTTTTAAAAAAGAATAGTTTTTGTTATTGTTATTGTTATTGTAGAGGTGATGTACAGAAGGATACACAGATGCAGATAATGAGTACATTTCTTTCTGAACCATGTCACCCCATCCCTCACTCTCCCAGGTTTTCCTTCCAATCCCCACCCACAAATTGAATACTTTCCACATTGTGGCTTATGAAGAATACCACTGCTGAATTTGTTCCCCTTTGTCCAACTTTCCTGTGACCCCCTCTCCTCTCTCAGACAGATAAATTAATGAACAATACAAAAGACAACGGCAATAGCATCATCAACATCAGAAAATCTCTTGTTTTCATTTCTTCTTTTTTTCCTGCCCATCCTTGGGCTTGAACTCAGGACCTGGGCACTGTCCTGGAGCTTTCTTCAATGCTAGCATTGCTGCCACTTGAGCCACAGCACCACTTCCGATTTTTATTATGTATGTGGAATGAGGAATTGAACCCAGGGATAAATGCATGCTAGGTGAATACCACTAAGCCACACTTCCCATTCTTGTTTCCATTTCCTGGAGTTCATCTTGGAAAGTATTATTTTTATATGATTATAGGAACATAGCTATTGAGATCTGCTTCTACAAATATCCCTCTTTGATCTCTCTGTGTGAATATTTAGAGATGTGTATAATTCATGTATACATATACATATATACGTACACATGGTGTTTTGAAGATTTAGAACAAAAGGGAAATGTAAAATACCTCTATTAGTAGTTTTGTTTATACTAATAATGTGTTGAAATGATCCCTGGGATATATTAGGTTGAAATATATATATATATATATAATTTTACCTGCTTTACCTTTTGATTTGTCTATGAGAAAACCTAAAACTACTTACATTACTGACATTATACTTTTTATCTCTTTGGAATGCCATATGGAGTTTTCCTTAGATCCCCTGCATGTGCAGGTGAACAGTTGTTATTATATATGTTTTTATATGATGTTAACATATCAGCAAAGACATAAAACATTGCTCACTAATAGGGTAGTTTTCAAAAAGAACTACCAATTTATTCATTCCTACTAGTGTGAGGTTCCAACTTATGGAAAAACAAACTAACAAACTTCTTGGAAATCAATGCTAAAAAAATTAAATCGGCATAATTATATATGAATAGTGCCATTCTAATTTTATAATACTTTTCCTTTTTTTTTACAATTGAATGCGCTTTCCTTTTTTTTTTACAATTAAATACATTTAATAGACTATTTTTTATCTCTGTATATGTTTAAATAACCAAAAACAGGGTTGGAGGAATAGAAAAAAATGAAGAAACTCCAGGAAAGAAACCATTACTTATAAAAGAAGTTTATTACAAGCAAGATGTGTCACTCACTATGGGATAACAGAGTTGGGGATTGGATGGGGCATAGAGCAGCAGAGGATAAGAGAAAGGAAAAATCCAAAAGCAAAAACAGATGAACTTGGGTGGAAGGAAGAGTACTGCCCTTTGACTTTGTCTGAAGTAAATGCCTTGCTATTATTTAGACCAAAACACATTCTAGGACCAAATGCAATCATTTCTCTTTCCCATCAAGAAAGATCTCTTGTATATCTATGCTAGATAAATAAGAGTTGGCAGTAAAATACTGAAGTTGTTTATTCAAATTGCCTCTCTGGTGAATCACAGGGATAGGAATGGATTCCCTGGTGTATACACAGTCTTGAATATGAAAGGCATGTTCAAAACCTCCTCTCTTCACTTTCCCCAGGAAGAAAGGCATTTACGTGTTGTCTAAAATGTAAATTCTATTATGGTTGCTCCTAATACAAAAGCTGATAGGCAAGGGATATAAAACAAGCTCCCAAGTCAGGTGTGGTGACTCAGGCCTATAATCCTAGCTACTCAGGAAGCTGAGATCTGAGACTCAAGGTTCAAAGACAGCCAGGGCACAAAAGGACCTGAGACTCTTACCTCCAATTAATCTCTAGAAAATGGGAAGTGGGACTTGGCTCAAGGGTAGGGTGGTAGCCTTGAGCTGAATTGCTCAGGGACAAATCCTAGGCCCAGGGGTAGGGAGGACAGCGCCCCCAGCCAGAGTTCAAGGCCCATGATTCACAAAGAGAAAAAAAAATTAAGCTCCCAGAAGAAATTTGCTGTATTCTTGATTGGAGGAAAGGCCTTACACTCATACACACACACACACACACACACACACACACACACACACACACACACACACTACCACTGAGGATGTATTCAGACTCATGATCCTTCGACCTCAGCCATTCATGTGCTATGATTACAGATGTGTGCCACCACACTTGACATGTGTAGTTGTTTGAGTGCTAGATTCAGTTCTATAAGTACTGAGGGTAGAGTTACCAGATTTTATAATAATTTAATAGTTAACTTTTTTATATATGTATTTTTTTCTGACCAGTGCTGGGCTTAATCCAGGGCCTCAGCACTGTTCTTGGACTTTCTCAAGGCTAGAGCTCTACCACTTGAGCCACAGCACCACTTCTGGCTTTTTCTATGTCTACAGTAGCGAGGAATCGAACCTGGATCTTCATGCATGTTAGGCAAGCACTCTTACCACCAGGCCCAAATCCTGGTCCCAATAGTTAACTTTTTGAGGGCATTTCAAGACTATATTCCACAGCAGTGCATCCCCATCACAATGTACGAGTGCTACAATTTCTCCACATCTGTGCCAGTACTTCATTTTCTATTTGTTGTAGTTGTCAGTTACGGGACTTGAACTCAGAGCCTGAGCACTATCCTTGAGCTCTTTTGCTCAAAGCTAGTGCTCTACCATCTTGAGGAACAGCTCCACTTCTGGCTTTCTGGTGGTTAATTAGAGATAAGAGTCTCATGGACATTTCTGTTCTAGCTGGTTTTGAACTGTGATAGCCTCATCTCAGCCTCTTGAGAGTAGCTGGGATTGCAGGAGTTAGCCACCTGCGCCCAACTGCCTTTATTTTTGCCATCCTATTGTGGCACAGAAATAGATGGTTAATTCCTTCAAAGTGGAATTTTAGTAATGAGGAGGCGTTGATGATAGTCTCTGCAGCTCGCAGAGCTCACTCACCATCACCAGTCTCCTCTAGTGTGGGTTATTCGTCCTAGACCTTTGGCAAATTCAGCAGCACCATGTTTAGAAAGAGAATTCAGTCATACCCAGGATAGTCAGATCTTTTGGCTGATAGGGTGAGATATACAGCAAACAGAACAACCAGCATGCATCACCCACCGTCAACCTTTCAAACCCTCCTGTGTGCCTCTGGATGCAATGGTCTGCATGTTCATAAGGGGAAGATACGCTGACACATCCACCTCACACCACAAACTGCCTTGCAAGAACAAGGGCTGGGTCTGAATTTTAAGTGGAGTCATGCCTATGTTCCATTTCTTACTTGTTTATTATATGTTTGCCTAAGCCTTTAAGGCAGACATCCTGATTGTGTTCCATCCTGGCTCCACCACCAGAGGGAGCCAACCTGTAACGTGTCAGGTCTTGGTCCATCCGAATAGAAATAATCAGCAGAATGTTGCTGTGAGAAGCCAAAAGCCACAAGTTAGGAGTAGCATATTTCAGGTTTATTAAAAAATACATAGGTAACAAGGCCGAAATACAGTTAGGAATGGTTTGGAGAGGAACTGAAGGCACAAAAACATTCACAGTTGTGTGCTAAAGACAGACAGAAAGCAAGGAGGTGTCTAGAAGCATTTGCGGTGGACAATGGAAGGTCCGGCCTCGTCGTACTCCTGTTTGCTGATCCACATCTGCTGGAAGGTGGACAGAGAGGCGAGAATGGAGCCTCCGATCCACACGGAGTACTTGCGCTCCGGAGGAGCAATGATCTGTGGGTCAGGATAGGAAGAAAGGGAATACATGACATAGGGCAGCAGGCCTTGGCTACTCTACCAAAGCCCACATTTCCCAGACTTGGCTGTAGTCTACATAGTGGGGACACCCCTGGCTGTGAGGTGACAAGAGATCTCAAAGAGGCCTTGAGGTTACAGATTCCTTGCCTTTGGTTTTCTGATGTCCTGAATGAACTCTCTTTCAAAGATCCCTAATTCCTCTACCACACAATGGGAGCAAAGCAGGAGTGATGGCCTCCTCTAGAGAGTCTGGATAAAGCCAGGCCCCAGAGCTCAGTGTGTCACGCATTTGCTGTCAAAATAAGTTCTAGCATTTTTCTGAGAAGCTTTGGTTATGGCAGAACATACTATGTGCCAGTGCTCTGAATCTGGGAAAGTGGATTGCTACTGTCTGAAATCCCCCCTCCCCCAGATGCATCATCTGTCACTGAGGGATTCAGGATGCCCAATAGGGAAGGATAGTCCCCTTATGTGGGACATATCAAAGTGCGCTAGCAGGCCATCTGCACAAGGACACTGGCATGATACAAGGGCATGCTCAGGTCTCCTCAGTAAATGTATGGCTCAGGCACAGAGACAGAAGGTATGGCCAGGAGTCTTGAATATCTGCAGTAATTCAAAAACATGTTAGAGCTGAACCCTACATTCATATTTAAATCTTGCGTAGTAATGGACAAGGTGTATCTGAAATCATGACTTAAAAGATTATCTGTTTAGGGGCTAGGGATGTGGCTCCGTGGTAGAGTGCTCGCTCAGCATGCATGAAGTCTTGGGTTCGATTCTTCAGTACCATATACACTGAAAAAGATGGAATTGGCACTGTAGCTCAAATGGTAGAGTGCTAGCCTTGAGCAAAAGAAGCTCAGGAACAGGGCCCAGGCTCTGAGTTCAAGCCCCAAGACAAGGAAAAACTTTAAAAAGGATTTTCTGTTTACTCCAAAGCTCTGGTTGGACAGTTTTCCTTTCCTTTACAGATACCTGACATTAACATAGCTTTTTCTATGTTTCCTATTTACACGTCTTTTATCATGTATTTTGATAATCACCTTGAGGAGTAACTTTTAAATAGTTTTCATGTTTCATATTCAGAAACAAAGTACAACAATGTAAGTAATGATTCTACAGGCTGTTTTTGTATCCGGATCTGTGTTCAAACCTGGGCCCTCCTAGGTGATTTGCTTTGTTTTAGAAATAAAATTGTGGGTTTCTTTTTGGGGGGAGAGATAATTTTAGAATCCTAGAAAACATGCAAAGACAGTACAGGGAGTTTCTGGAGCCACTTCATTCAGCTTCGTTTTCTCCAATCTGTCACCATTTAGGACCTCGGGCTTTAATGGTTCTTCACATTCTCACTGCTTGGAGCTGAGCTTCTTTTTCATGTTTATTCACAAGGGGAGTTGTGAGAACTAATGTGGGCCACAGACTCTCTCTATGTTAAATCTTCAAGTAGGTTGTCTGTGAGGTATGTCCAGTGGCTGGGTACTCTCAGTTGTCAAATGAAAATAGAAATATCTACCTCATAAAGTTGTGAGAGATGATGATCACGTAATACATCATTGTGTGTAGAGCAAAAACATCTATCACGCCACTTCTTACATAAATGTCCAGTCAAAGGTAGTAAAAGAAAAAAGAAAGAAAGAAAGAAAGAAGACAAACCATTCAGAAAAAGTCACTGCTCTCTCATCCACTAGCACTAGAGCCCATTGTAGAGAAAAAATATCCTATGTGTGTTTAAGTTTAGTTCACTCATAAGTTAGCGGCACAGTTTTCTTCTCCTGTATGCGAGCAGCACGGTCATTGACCACACGTAAACACCCTCCAAAAGAACCATCTCCACCTTGTGTAGAATGCACACCTCGTGAGACCCTGGTGTGTGCGGGGGGAGGGGGGAAGGAGAGGATGCTCAGGAGCTAAGCCTGGCCATGAATGAGCCATTCTGTGCTTTTGTGCAGCTATATCAAAAATGAATGCTGGACACAGACAAGAAGAAAGAATTCTAATTTCCTAGCCACTGAGATGGGATCGAGATCACATTTAAGCAGTGAAAGAAAACCAATTACTGTGTCTACAAGGTTTACATCTCTTTAGACATGTCAGGATCAAAGGCCGTGAAAATAGGGAGAGCCACTGACATCTTTCCACAGACACCCTGGGTCAGGTTCCACCCTAGGTCAGGTTCCAAATGTCCAGCCTACTCCATTGCTGGCCCTCACATTCTAGGATTCAATTACTTATGCTCTCTTGTGTAGTTTCAGTCTATTGTGAAGCCCAGTCTTACTGTCCTTTTAATCAGGCCTTTACATGTAAAAAATAAATAACATAAATATACATAAGCACACGCGTGCACAAACAAAATGTGTTGTGCGTTGTGTGTTATATTTTGTATTATTCCACATGTGAACCATCCTATCCTATATCATTTTGGGTGGTAGTAGAGTTTGAACTCGAGGTTTTGTGCTTGCTAGACACATTCTCTGCTACTTGAGCCACCTAGTTTTGAGATATGCTATTGGATAAGTATAGATCAATTTTTTTAGATAATATAGATCTTCTTGAGTATCAGCCTAAATTATATAAAGTGTGTGACATGTGGATTTTCTTTAGTGCCTAGCCCTAGAATCCACAGGTGCCTGTGACCAAGATAGAATCAGAGAACCATCCTGCAAATCTCGTTAAAGAGCCAACATTTGTTAAAGGCACAGCTCTAGGGCCCGTCAGTACACAGTACCTTGATTTTCATAGTGCTGGGCGCAAGGGCTGTGATCTCCTTCTGCATCCGGTCAGCAATGCCTGGGTACATGGTGGTACCCCCGGACAGTACATTGTTAGCATACAGGTCCTTCCTGATGTCAATATCACACTTCATGATGCTGTTGTAGGTGGTTTCATGGATGCCAGCTGACTCCATTCCTGGAAAAGAGACACAAGCCACTGGGTCAAGCTCAGGCTCAACATGACTGACCAGCCTGATGATCTTACACTGGATGAAGCTTGGCAGGCTTAACTACCAACACATCACCCACCCATGCTCCATGTCCTCCTGCTCCAAGTCCTCAGGAATCCAGGCTGCAGCTTGTTCAGGATGGGCTAGCCTACAATTGATTTTCTGTGCATAGACACTCAGATGTATACAGTCAAATGTGAGCAAAATCTTCAGAAGCCTTGTGGAAGGTCCCACACTGGGCCAATATCATAGCCATTGCTCAAAATTCGCTCATCTCAGTATGGCCTTAATGAAATAGACCTAAAATCCCAGCTCCAGGGGATGCAGAGATAGCAGAAAGACTTTTGACCAGCCAGGACAAAAAGAAGATAAGGAAGACCTTATATCAAAAAGCAAGTTTACATGCCTGAATTCCTGGAGGTAGGTGGATGTCACTGTGAGACCAGCCCTGAGCAAAAAAGTGCAAGACCCTATCTAGAAAACAACTAAAGGAAGAAAGGCTGGCAACATGGATTATGTGGTAGAGCCCTCACTTAGCAAGTGCTGGCTTTGAGTTCAAACCCCAATTTTTGTCCTTTTTCCTTGCCCCCACCTAACTATCCAATGTGCTCTGTCATCTGCAGTGACTGATGCTTTGAATTCCCCTAAGCTGAGCCACCCTGTCTGAGAAAGCCAGTCATCTTCGTCCCATGTACAGAAGGGCCCTGGGCGCCCTAGGTCTGTGAGGGACACAGGAGATTAGGGTGACTACCTTCCCATTTCACTGCTTACCAATGAAGGATGGCTGGAAGAGGGTCTCTGGGCAGCGGAAGCGTTCATTCCCAATGGTGATCACCTGTCCATCTGGCAGCTCATAGCTCTTCTCCAGGGAAGAGGAGGATGCAGCTGTGGCCATCTCATTTTCAAAATCCAGGGCTACATAACATAACTTCTCCTTAATGTCTCGGACAATCTCACGCTCAGCTGTTAAATACAAACAAACATTATAGTGCACATCGGGGTTTACACAGTTGCTAAAAGTCTACCGTTCCCACCCCAGTCTTAAGCAGTCAGCTCCTCAGGGCTGGTGCTGCCTGGCCAGGTAGATGGCAGCTCAAATCTTCAGCACAGCCAATACCTCCAGAAAAAGGTAGGTACTGACTCAGGGTTAGCCCCTGTTCAAAATATCCAGTAGTGCAGTCTGGATGGTGATACAGAAGAGGCAGACTCTCTAGAGATTCCTACACTGCGATGGTTTACGCTATTGAGTTTTGGGGAATCTTTGGGAGGTATTTGGAAGCAGGGATGAAATTAATTCAACTCCATACTACAAAAAGAGTTCTTAAAAGCCAGAAACTGATGGCTCATGCCTGTCATCCTAGCTATTCAGAGAGCTGAGATCTGAGGATCATGGTTCAAAACCAGCCTGGGCAAAAAAGTCTGCGAGACTCCTCTTATCTCCAATTAACCATTAAAAACCAAAAGTGGTACTATGGCTCAAAGTGGTGGAACACGAGCCTTGAGCAAAATAGCCCAGGGACAGTGCCTAGATCCTCAGTTCTAGCACCATGACAGAGAGAAGGAGAGAGACAGAGTCAGAGACAGACAGAGAGACAGAGACAGAGACACAGAGAGAGATACAGAGACAGAGAAAGAGACAGAGAGAGAGAGAGACAGAGAGGGAAACCATGAAGTCATCAAGGCTCACACAAAGAGCTTAGAACAAAACTCAGAAATGTCCAGAAACCTACAATTCGAGGCAATGTCAAGTTCATGACATTATCCCAGTAGCTAGAGCTACAGACAGCTAGGAGATGCAACTGTTTCTAATATTATCTGGTGCTTCCCTCTTATGAAGAGTGAGAGTGTGACATCAGCTTGAATTAAAATTACATCATCAGTGCTTCATGGGTCTGTATTAGTAATAAGAGCTAACAATTACGAAATCCTTACTCTACGTCAAATATTGCTCATGCATTGTCTTATAGTCATTCCAGTTACAGAAGGTAGATTTTAAGATTATCTCCATTTTACAGATACAGAGAATGTGGCTTTGCAAGGTTCAAGGTTACACAGTTATCAAGTGGTAAGTTGGGACTCAAGTCCTATTTAGATATCTGTGAAGCTTATCAACCACCACACCATTCTATTTTCAGTCTGCAGGTTCTTTCTGTTTTCTAGTGCAAAAGATTAAGACATGATTTTAAGTAGGGAGGAGGGTACAGCTCAGTAATCAAACACTTGCCTAGCACACAGAAGCCAAGGCTCTCAGGCTCAGCAACAATAACAATGAAAATATACTAACGACTAAAGCCCCCTGAAAAGGGTGAGGAAGCAGCATATGTAATCAGCTGGCAAATTTGCACGGCAAAACCACCTGAGCTTTAGAGTGCCATGTGCTTTAGAGTGAGGCCTTGTCAGCATTTCCTTGCATAGCCACGATGGTCCTACAAGCTGCCATGAGTAACACTTGGTCCTCCCCTCTTTTCTGTGTCTCCCATGCGCCTCACCAGTAGTTACAAAGGAATAGCCACGCTCGGTCAGGATCTTCATGAGGTAGTCGGTGAGATCTCGGCCAGCCAGGTCCAGACGCATGATGGCATGGGGAAGGGCGTAGCCTTCATAGATGGGCACGTTGTGGGTCACACCATCTCCAGAGTCCAGCACAATGCCTGGATGACAAGCAAGCATGATCAGCATCACCACAGTGGCTGGACTATGGCCAGAGGCTGGTCAAGTAGAAGGAAACCTTGGAAAAGAGGGATGTTCCTAAGCTTCTTATTTGAATGGATGAAAAGAGGGCGTTTGATGGAAGAGGTAAAGTGGGACAGAGCTCGGGGACAAAGGAACTCCAGGAAGAGAAAAATGATTAAAATCAAAAAGTCTGGCTAGGAGTAAGTGGTTCAAGACTTGAAAAGATGAGAAGATCTTTTTATGGATTGACTCAGTCCTGCCAATTCTAATTCATACCTTGTCACTACAGGATATCTATTTATTATCACCAAATCCCATTCATTGGGGTGTGAACGTTTAAGCACAGAATTCATTTCTTCCAGTCACCTACCAGTTGTACGTCCAGAAGCATAGAGGGACAGCACTGCCTGAATAGCCACATACATGGCTGGGACATTGAAGGTCTCAAACATGATCTGCAAAGCAATCCAAAGAGCAAAGTGAGTGATGTGGGATGTATGAGCGGAGCACACCTCATTGACAGATTCAGACAGGCTTGCCTGGCAGTGAGTGGACAGAGGAAAGCAAAGGCACAGCCAAGGCAATTCTGGTCACTCACAAAGGACAAATGCAGGTAGATGAAACCATCACACTGGGGAGGTATGGAGGGGAGAGGGCAGTGTGCACAATGCCCTGAAGTAAGGAAACTGTAACTTCTACCCTGACTTGAATGTGACTGGCAGAACTTCACTAAACTCATAGTTGACTGAAGTGTATGGTATTTCAAATCTCCCAACAATAGTTACAGGAAGAGTTGCGACTAGATGATCTCTTAGCTCTTGAGGGGAAAAGGTTTGTGTCTAAAATAAGGATGCGTCATTAAGGTGATCCTTCCAAGCTTCAGAATTCCTAGGAAGTGGTCAATCTATGGCTGGTCTGTGGGTTAGGAACTTGTTTCTGCTTCTCTGTGTAGCCTTGTTCTCATTAGACTTCCCCCAAACAACGCTGGACGCTGGAGTGAATATTCACCTGGGTCATTTTCTCCCGGTTGGCCTTGGGGTTCAGGGGTGCCTCAGTAAGCAGAGTTGGATGCTCTTCGGGGGCAACACGGAGCTCATTGTAGAATGAATGGTGCCAGATCTAGCATGAAGAAGGAAAAAAAGAGAAACCATGGTGTGAGGTTGCAGGACATCAAGATCATAAATGAGACAAGAATGAACAAAACAAAACCAGGACCAAGTGAAAGGTTCCCAGCTCTCATGTGCCAGTACTTGTACAGGTGCAAAGACAGAAGCTCAGAGTGGGCATGCCTCCCACAGGATTCACATCCAAATGCAGGGCTGTACCTAGGGTAAAGGACAAAGGCTCTGCATTGGACAGGCTGGATGAAGATGAAAACCTCAGCATAGCCACTAAACACATTTTTTCAGCCCCATATGAGTAATATGGATAAATAATTAGTATTTATCTCAATGGATCTGTGGGAATTAAATAGTATGACCCCTAGAGTAACTACTTAGCCCAGTGGCTAGTCCAGAATAAATGTTACCTATGAATTCCATACACCCCCTCCTATTTTAGTGATTAATCTATGGGAACATACTTTTGTTTAACATTGCATACACAAAATGAACAAATGCAGCTGACCTAGATGCTCTAGAATAAATGTCAAAACCTAAAAGTGCACTTGAACCGTGGGAGTCAGTTACTTTCTCACGCAGTAGCTTGCTATGTAGAGTCAGAGGCTACTGGAATGATGTGTTCTGTGGATGCAATCCATAGCTAGTGTCCTGGTACCTTTTCCATGTCGTCCCAGTTGGTGATGATGCCGTGCTCTATTGGGTACTTCAAGGTCAGGATTCCTCTTTTGCTCTGTGCTTCATCTCCCACGTAACTGTCCTTTTGTCCCATTCCTACCATCACCCCCTAAAAGGTTTCAAAATATTACCAGTCAGGCTTCTCCAAATTGTATGCACTGATTACCATCAAATCACAGCGGAATCACATCAGTAAGATAAACTTCCCATTTTAGGACCAGCAACAATATGAGTCCTACTGTGGCTACAGTCTTAATTGCTATCCCTCAGCTGTTTGGAAACAGACCTAAATCAGCTTCCAAATAACCAAGGATGGTTATGGGAGAGACAGGTTTACATTGTGTGTTTTTGTCTTTTATATTAGTTGTTAGGACCTGTTCAGGGCCAAGATTGTGTCTAAGAAATATGGAAAAAAATATACATATTCATTAGATGGCATATTTGACTCTTGTAAATCTTTTCAACCATACATTTTTGTATTTTTATACTGGTACCAAGACTTGAAATCAGGACTTTTCACTCTTGCTTAGTTCTGTCTACTCAAGACTGGCTCTCTACCATTACTCGAGCCACAACTCCACTACGGGCATGTTCTTGCTTAATTATAGATTACAATCTCATGGATTTGGTTGCCCAGATCACATTCAAACCATGATCCTCAGATCCCACTCTCCTCCATAATTAGGAATTCAGGGACATCCAACTTACATCCTACATTTTAAGTTACCCCTTTACTCAAAAAAGAATGTAAGTCTTGTTTGCTTAGCATAAGCACTACATCTACAAATAACCATTTGATATTTGAAATCTACTGGACAAATCTATAGAAATCAGTTGCTAAAATTTTTATCTAAACTAATCAGCTCCATCTTTTAGTTATTAAAATGAAGCTTAAAGCATTCTCCTCACCAAAATTTAAACTGCACTGGAATCACTGCCTTAGAATTTAGCTTTAGCTACTGGCTACCGCCAATATTTTGTTTACATCTTATATATAAACCTACCAAGAGGCTATGTAGATCGATTTTGTTGACAACTAATCTGACATAAAGTTAACATTTGTTATCAATGTTGCTTTCATCCAGCATTAAGACTAAATGACCTGGGCCTTTATTTTTACTTCTTTTCAAACAGTAGCTATAGTATACAGTAGGATAACTTACATAAATTTTAATGCTGATGCTATGCTGCTGCTGCGGACAATGATGATATATAGACACAAAGGATATGCAAAACGGGACAGACTTTATAGCTGATAGGTACCCACCAAATAATTAGCATATATTATAAGTGGAGTTACTTTTTTGGAATTTGCCTTGATGGTCGTCAAACCTTGCAGAGGCTAGGCAAATATTCTACACTGAGCTACATCCCAGTTGCTCATAGATATATTTTTAACATGGTTACTTAAGTGCTGGGCAAAGACACCTCAAACTAGGATGTAGAGAAATCTAACCATCAAAGTCTTGCTCACCTGATGTCTGGGTCGTCCCACAATGGATGGGAAAACAGCCCTGGGAGCATCATCCCCGGCAAAGCCAGCCTTGCAGAGACCAGAGCCATTGTCACACACCAGGGCAGTGCTGTCCTCTTCTTCACACATGCTGGGTGCTGCTTCACTGGTTTCTACAGAAAAGGAGAAGCAGCAGCTCAGCTGTAAGAGAGCACTTGTCAAGCACTTACTAAAACTGATTATTCCTTGTTGCTGTAGGGTGTGGAGGCATCTTCTAGCAGGTGGCTCTCTCCGACTGACACTTATTTAACATAGCCTTTATCTTGAAGTTCTTTCATTAGGCTGGAAGCTTTTGGTAAGCTGAACTTTGACCTCTGTGTTAACATCACACTATGATTACATATCATAGGCTCTTACCAGCACTTTAAAGACAGGCTAAAGGAAAGAATGATCAGACTGCAGAGCATTGACAAGAAATTCCAGACTCACAGGGACAAATTACTCACTATATATTAAGTAAGATACTAGATTTTTTTACAAAGTGTCTGTCCAAACTCATATTTTTTTCATGTGTTATAACTTTTTGTTGTTTTTATTTTTATTTCATTTCATTGTTGGAGTGATATACAGAGGGGTTACAGTTACATTCATCAAGTAGTGGGTACATTACTTCTTGAACATGGTTCCCATGTTTTTTTTCCCCCCATTTTCTCTTCCCCCATCCACTCCCACTCATCTTGTTTTTCCCTTACCTTTCCTTTTGCAAATAAACAAATAAACATATATACAATATACCAGGTCGTTGGTTATTTTTTAAGTAGATTTTGAGAGTTAAGTCACATGTGAAAGTTTTAAACATTTACGTGCTTAATACACATGTTTAAAAGAAAAGGATCACTTTTGAAACTGGATGACTTTTAATACTCAGACAAATATTAAACTGAATCAATATTTTTTAAGAAAGTGCCTGAAAGTTTGGAGGCCATGATTATTCTTCACCAAGAAAAGTCACTGTTAAGCGGCAAGTCCAAAATTTTTAACTGTGTGTATGGTATGTGATGATTTGTATATCATGTAGTAGAAAATTTCTGTCATTAAGAAATATAAGTACAAGAATCCACTAACAACACATTCTTGTTTAAGAACAACAGATTCAAGATTGCACTATTTCAGGGGCCTAGTGGTTAAAGTGCTTGCCTAGCATGCGCAAAGACCCGGATTCGATTCCTTGGTACCACATACATAGAAAAAAGCTGGAAGTGGTGCTGAGGCTCAAGTGGTAGAGCGCTAGCCTTGAGAAAGTACAAGGACAGTGCTCAGGCCCTGAGCTCAAGCCCAGGACTGGCAAAAAAAAAAAAAAGATTGCACTATTTCATGGTCCAATAAAATCACATTTATGCAGACAGCTTTGTCCTATTTATAAAAAGATTTTGATTGGGTTTTTTTTGGTCAGAATTTTAAATTACCTTCCCTGATTTTTGTCACATTTTTTAAAAAGGAATGTCCTCTTTAAATTAAAAAAATATTTTAAAAACCCATTTTTAAGCTTGGATTCTGTGATGGAATTGGAAAGCCTGAAGAGAAGTAATGAAGCGCTCACTTTTACGAGCTTTAGGGGAAGAAAGTTTCAAGAGCACATAGACATCAGAACCAGAACCCCAGCTAGAGATGGTGGCATGGCTCTCTTTTGGCTCCTAATCCCGGATCCTTCCCATTTTTCCAAACAGAAGAAATATATAAAAAAAGAATATTCCGTTTTTTCTCTCTAGCATTGATGACATTGAGATCTCAGTCAAGATATCAAGCTGAGGCCAGGAGTTTGGCCTAGTGGTAGAGTGCTTGCCTAGCATGCCTGAAGACCAGGGTTCGATTCCTCGGTACCACATTCATAGAAAAAAGCTGGAAGTGGTGCTGTGGTTCAAGTGGTAGAGCTCTAGCCTTGCAAAAGTCCAAGGACAGTGCTTAGGCCTTGAACTCAAGCCCAGGACTGAAAAAAAAAAAGATATCAGGCTGAACAAGAGTCTTCTTTATTTTAGTTTGCCAGTGCTGAAGATGTAACCCAATGTTTTGCACATGTCAGGTAAGTGCTCTACCACTGAGCCACATCCCCAACCCAGACTTTCTTTTCTTGCCAGTCTTGGGCCTTGAATTCAGTCTCAGCACTGTCCTTGGTGTTTCTCAAGGCTAGAGCTCTACCACTGGAGCCACAGCACCACTTCTGTATATGTGGTACCCGCGAGGAGTCAAACCCCCATCTTCGTGCATGCTAAACAAGCACTCTACCACTAGGCCAAACTCCCGGCCCCAGGACTTCTTTTAAATTGGGAAACTCATTGCCAGACCCTGGTTTTAAAAAAAGGCAGTTATTGGAAGGAAATCTCTGAGAGATGGGAAAAGTAAACAGCTCTCATAATCCAAGTTACATCAGACCATTTCCATAAAATCAAAGCTGTGTATTCCAAATGTCCAGAACCTGCAGATCAGAGAGTCCTGTGCAAAGGATTTTTTTGCCTGGCCATTTGCAAAGAATATCAACCTATTGAGATGATATATTATATGATCAGAACATGAAATACTATCTTTTAACTCATAAGACAAACCCAGATTTGGGAAAATTGAAGTCATCTATCCAATATCCCAAACTTGTACATTTAAAACAATGGATGACAAATCATCTAAAAAAAAAAAAGGCACTGTGTGTCCTGAGAAGGAGCTGGCTCCACCAATTAGAAGCTGTGATTTATCAAGTTATTCAATTTCTCTTAGTCATCATACCCTTTATTATCAAACAATAGTAATAGCAACATGTACCACATAGAATTCTAGGATGGGGTGTGGGATGTGAATTTTTTGTTTTTGTGATTTTTTTTTGGAAAGGCATTTACACTTATTCACAGTGGCACTATAAATTCAATAAAAGTTACTTTCATCGTTGCTGTTAATGTCACTATAGAGTTATTAGCGCTATGCAGATTTTTTCACATCCACTTTTTGCTTTCTTTCCACATTGCCCTAGAATTAGATGGGCAATCTTAATGTGTGGATTCTACTCGCAAGAATGGGAAATTAGGAGTTCTCAATGGCTTGTTCTTTCCCTTCTTTCCCTTTTATAAAAGATATTAAATTGTGCTCAACTCCCTTGTCAGAAGATTACAAAGCTTATTATAGTAAACTCTGAAGAATTAGAAGACAAATGATAACCACCAGGAGACACAACAAAAGACATAGTAATGTACAGGTGTTTGTCAGAGACAGTGATACCAAGACCCAGTAGGCAGGCTGTTCCTGTACTGAGGACTCTCTTCAAACTCAAAGCAAGGGCTGAAAACATGTTTGATTAACATACTTTCTGAAAGTGGAAAGGGATATCCTAAACAATCTATTTTATTCATCAGGCATGGTAAGGATCTGAATTTGAATCTATTTAGAAAAACAGACTGAACATCATCATCACTAAAAATGAAGAAAATACCTCAAAATTTGTATATATGTGCATATGTAATGTATTATACATGAATATACACATAACCTATATATGCATATATTATATTGCATATATAATGTATTATATATGAATACAGATATATACATATTTGTAATATACATATGCAATGTGTCTTTGAATTCATATATATAAATCTAATAAATAATGCACTACATACACATAGTGTATTACATATAGGCAAATAATGTACAATATATGCGTAGTGCATAATATAATATATACATATGCATAATATATGATATGCCTATAATGTATATATATTTTATATTATATATTTCATATATTATATATGAAAATTGGTCAGTAAAAATGATATAATCTGTAAAGGGAGCAAGTCATTATGTTCTCTGTGTATCTCAAGAGGGAGCTGGCTCAGTGGTTTACAACCCTTATCTAATTTGAATGAGTATTTGATTTGGAGCGAAGCATTTCCTAATTAGGTAAAACAGGCTTACTCCAGCGTCTGCTCTTGGATCTGCACCCAGGTCAGAGGGTTTGCTCCAGCCAAGTAGAGTACTTCTTGTGCCAGAAATGAGTAGTTAGTGGGAGGGAGGGGGAAAGGATGGGGCTCATTTATCTCAAAACACAAACCATATTTAGGCATGAATCACAAAACAGAAGGGTAAAAAAAAAATCTCCTCATGAAAACTCTAGACTCAGCCTTGAGTTATAAGTTCAGCCTGGGGTGGCAGGCTCTGCTGTGACACTCCAATCACCAGGCTGAGGAAACCTGACGTGGAGGCAATGAAAACCAGTCCTCCCTGGCTACACACACACACACACACACACACACACACACACACACACCCCAGATGGAAGCTCTGTCTCCTCTCTCCCACTTCTTTTCAGAGAAAAGAAAGGAAAAGAAAATGGGAGGGTGATTACCTGCTGTGCACTGCTGCAAATAGCCAGTGATGCTGATTCTAACTAGTGAGCTCAAGGTACACTCAAGGTACACTCCTTTCCAACACAGGAAGCCTGCAAAAGGCAGGGCACTGACTAATACACAAGTCCAGCAACACAAAACGGAACGACCACGCCAATATCCTCTTTTCATTTTGAACACATACTTTCAATCACAGTCACAGCGACTGCAGCACAAATACAATCTACTCAAAATTCCCCACACAAAGTCTGAATCACAAGCAAGTCCCAAAGTTTCCAGTGCATAAAAAATGACCATAAAACTTACTACAAAGAGCTAGACTTCATCCTGCAGCATCTGGGCTACTGATTTAATGTGAACAGATTTTTTTTTTAAGTAGGTGACATGCAAGAATACATATCCCATCTCCCTCTCCACTTCCTCTATCGACCCAAGCTGCACTTTTGTCTTTAATAACTAAATCATGAGAGCAAAACAACCACAAAAAAACTATAATGATATTAGGAGTTCACCCTTCATTCAGAGAAACTGGAGTGCCTGAGTTCCCCAGATCCTTACTACAATGTCTTATTAAATTTGATTTAAAGAAGAAAAAAGAGCCTCTGTCATCTCTCATCATATCCTGGGCTGGAGCCACTTACCCTGATGGTGCTTGGCTGGGCTTCTCCACTCTGGGTGGGTAGTGTTCTGGGAAGCTGAGTGCTGAACGGTTATATAGCTCCTTGGCCTGCTCCCCTCCCACTTGCTTCCCAAACAAGGAGCAAAGACAGACTAGAGCTGGTCGTTCAGTCTAACACAACCATATAGGGACCTCAGCACAAAACTCTCTAATCTGGGTGGCTAGTGGCCTGGGTCTCTTCCACTGCATTCCACTCCTCTGCTCATGAAACAGGAGGCAGTTCAGCTGCTTTGGGAAGATAAACACCCTGAGCCTTCTGAACAACTGCTGAAATACCCTGAGACACTGAGCTAGTGTCATGCGGGCAGTTGCAGGCATGGTTTGCACATTCCACAGAAGATGCCAGCCTGATGTCCAAATGGCCTTTCTATCCATTTCCTAGGGAAGTGAGAAAGAAAGGATATGCTGCTGATTAGCAGAGCATGTAGAAATCTCTCCCAGAAAGATGGCCCTGTAATGAAGACAGATATTATTTTGGTTTCCCATAAATATGTAAAGGGAGTAATAGGAGTCATAGAGTGCTCATGAATGAAGTCTGTGAGTGGAGTTAAGGGAAATGGAAGTGTAGAGGTAAGATAGACCAGCCATGGTTGACAAAGAGGCATGTGGAAAAGTGCTTTCATCCTTAGGTACATTAGATGTGTCTATGAATTTGTAACTGAGCAGTTTATCAGTATGATGAGGAACCATGCATTGGCCAGAAAGTTTATCTGGCACCCTGTCACAGAAATAGCTAGAGAAAGACAATGTTGCAAGGAAAACTAGTGTTTCTCTTTGCCCATGAGCCCATTTAACAGCAACAGAGATGGAGTGGCACATCATTTCTTGAAGGTCTTAGCCTTCATTTGGAAGCATCAGTGGATAACTTCAATGTTTTACATTTCTTTCCACCCTTCCTCCAAGTCAAAGCTCTAACTCATTCATAAGAGAAGTATTTTGATGGATACCATGAGTATTTCTGGAGTGCTGACATGTGAGAAACATCCCAGAATGGATGGTTAGATTCTACAGCTGCAGCCAGCTGTTCATTTGTGTCATTATATCTGATCTGTTTGATTTGTGGTATACACATTCATGTGTGCATACCTAGCTCTGAGCCATTGCTATGTGAACAATTTAAATAGCTTTAGAACAACAAAAAATGCAGGCTAACTCATTACGGAATTTCCTTGTGCTGCTCAGTATTTTACTATGTCTAGTCCCCACCAACCAGAAAATGCAACTGTTTGAGTATTCAAATGTCAAGACCATAATGTACAACATAGACTTGAGCATTAGGACTTAAGACAATAATTTTCCTCTCAGGGATAATGAAAAACCAAACTTCCATGCTTTCTTTGCATAAATGTAGATTTCTTCTTCTTCCCATTTCTGTCTCAGTTAGCTATCTGTGCAGTTCTCACTAACTTTATGAAATGACAGATCCTTTTGATACCAGAGAGAAAGCCTTGTGATAATCCTTCTTAAGATTCTTGCATTATTTCTTCTTTATAACACTGGTGTGTTGATATCCTGGACAGTAACAAGACTATGACATATAAAGACAGACCAAAATAGGATTCAATAGTCAACCTTTTTTTACAAGATTATTTGAACATAATCTATGACACAGACGAAGGAGAATCCACAACTGATAATAAATTGCTCAGCAAGTAATGAATGGTCTAACTGTCTGAGTTTGAGATTTATGCTTTCCTATGCAATAAAAGTGAAGAAGAGATAAAACAACAGCAAATGTTCTTGAAAGAGAGAGAGCGAGAGAGACAGAGAGAGAGAGAGACAGAGAGAGAAAGAGAGAGAGAGAGAGAGAGAGAGAGAGAGAGAGAGAGAGAGAGAGAGAGAGAGAGAAAGAGAGAGAGAGAGAGAGAGATCTACATTCAAGTGGCCAGATAGCTCCTGGTGCCAGCGGCCATGTTTCCAAGGAGTTATGGAGCAATTAAAGAAACAATAGCCTCTCCTGACTTGGTTGTAATTCAAGAAAATATAAACTTAATTCCGAAACATAAGCACACATTCAAGAATCGGATGTACGACGCTACAAGTATGCCTACTCGTAGCATAATCTGGGTATCATTTATTTACTGATGGCTCTATTTAAATCCTTTGTGACCTAGTTTAATCCTCTGTAGGATCCAGTCCAGAGCTGAGTTACAAGGATGCTCATCTGCACTGTTGGGAATGTTCGGTATCAGCTCTTTCCACTACATAGCCAGCAGTCACGTTGGGACTACCAGTACAGAAACATGGCGTAGAGAGCTGGTTTCCCAGTTCTTCACTTTTAAACCTGACTTTACATAGCCACAGGTAGCAGACGAGATATATCAGGGAAGTCATAAACTTAAGTACAACTGAACCCTAAGGGCCTTTAAAAACCAGTGTTTAACAGGACTCCCTCAGGTGACTCACGTCAGTAATCCTAGCTACGCAGGAGGCTGAGATCTAGGATCATGGTTTCAAGGCAGCCCAGGCAGGAAAGTTCTCTAGACTCTTATCTCCAATTACATAACAAAGGGGAAAACCAAAAGGGAAAAAAGGCACAAGTAGAGCTGTGGCTCAAGGGGTAGAGCAGTAACAAAAAGTCAACATTCTAGACCACTTAGAGTGAACTGCCTGTCATAAGAACACACGTGTCCAGTGTGTAGCCAAGGATGAGAACCTTCAGAATAAAAGCAGGACCGAGGGCTTGTCTGAATCAGAATGAACAGGAAAGAGTATGTAATAATATACAATTTTGCTTACTTCCCCTAACACATCTTCTGAATGACAATCCACAGCATCCACTTTTGAAAAATAAAGTTTCCATTTAGAAAAATTTCAGTTTATCAGAAAGTTAAGAATACAAGCTAGGAAGGGTCTTACATACTGGATGACTAGTTTCTTTTATTAACACTTCCTCAGGGTCATATATTTGGCATAATGAATGAACCGGTATTTCTAGCTAATCCTTTCAGGATAATGCATTCCACTTTGTCCTGTGGCCTTAAGTTCCTCTTGTCTGTGATAGTTTAGACTTGCTTAATTTTAATGATCTCAATAGTTTTGAGGAGTACTGGTCAAGTGTTTGTGAATCTATTTTTCAATTTATACTTGCCTGATCTTTTTTGTAGGGAAGAGAAAGTTTCACTACTTTATAGCTAGACTACAAACTATCAAGATAAATTAGCACGCAGTTCTTTATGTGAGTCTTATTAATGTTCATCTTCTTTGCCTGACAGATGTCTGTCAAGTTTCTATACTACAAAATTACTCTTCTCTCAAGAATTTCCAAATTTATTTATTCTTTAAATGGAGGCCATTATGAACAGCCATAGTTTAAAAAATGGACAGTTCTCATTTGTAGTAATTAGTATAAACTGTGGACTGTCCCAGCAGAGGTTTACAATAGGGCAAAAAACCTAGATACATAAGGCTATATAGGATGGGGCTAAATGAAAGGATCTCCAGGATATAGAACCAAGAGCCATATAATATGTGATTGTTGTTCTTAATGTACCATGTTATTTCTCAATTCTTTTGTTGTCCCTTGGTTATCTCATATTGTTACAGTATCTTTCTTACCTTGTTATATGATATATTGTAAATACGTTTATTTGTTTATTTAAAATAGGATGGGGAAGGGGGTAAACAAGATGAGGGGAGGGGTGGGGGAGGGAAATGGGGACAAAAACATGAGAAGGGATATCAATGTTTGTTAAATAATGCACCTTCTATCTGGTGAATATAATGTAACCCTTCTATTAATTACAATAAAGTATATTTTTTAAAAACGGGGAGTTATGAGTTTGGAGGTAGAGCACCAGTGAATAAGCAAAAGTGTCAGGTATCAAGTTTGAGTCTCTACCTTAGACAAAAAGGAAAAAAGAAAAAAATGGGAGTTATACTCTACCTTCTTGAGGACTGGTATCTACAAAACTCTAGAATAGAATAGATGTCTCTCCATCTCTCTACTGCTTTTCTCTGATTCTCACTCTGTTCCTTTCTCCCTTCCCCTCTCCTCTCTCCTATCTTCTTCCCTCTTCCCTCTTATATGCCTCACTTCCTCCACCCTCTGTCTATTCTAAGGATTGAACCTAGGGCCTCAAGCTTCCTACACCTCAGTCCCGTGGGATTCTCAATGGCTTTATACTCATGTACAAAATCTTCAAATCAGTCATCCAGCTATGGTGGGCAGAACCACATGATGTTCTGGGGCTTCTTCCAGCTTGACTCTGATTCTCTAAGTGTGGGTGACATAGTAAAGTGGTAGGTTTGCTGGGCTTATGAAAAGACTAGCTGATAGTCAATTATTTAGTCTACAAACGAAATCATGGATCCTTTGGACAAGAACCAGTGAATAAATATAGAATTGTTGATGTTACCACCACGGGGTGTTTTGGATTGGAACCCAGTATATCCAAAAAGAAAAAAAAAGCCATAGTAAGATTTGGTCTCAGACAGTGGAGAACAAGCAAATCAAGAGAAACCATTCACTTATAGTTGGAGAAATATGCGTGTGGTGGAGGAAAGGATCTTGGAAACTGCATTACCATATGTAGGAAATGGAGTGGCTCAGGACATTGCAGAGCTACAGTCTCATAATTCACAGCAATATCATACATAAATTTTAGCAGTTAGCATTCTGCATTTTGTATTACAGATTCATGCTTAGAATTAGGCATCTGGGATTGTCAGGTTTTAAACTACTCAGCCAAAGTTATACCATTATTGAGAAGAAATTAGAAAAGAATGCATGTTTAGTTTTATATGATTTTGGACTTGAGATTAAAGCAAAGAAAAGGCTAACTGCACTCTCAGAGGAACAGAACAGCCCCAAAGATATTTGGAGAAGTCATTGCTTAAACACACACACACACACACACACACACACACACACACACACACACACATACACACAAGAAAAGCAATCATGTTTCCACTTGGAAGAGTGGAAAAGCAAACCACTCTTATGAAGTCACTGAGTTCAGGAAAGCAATATAGGAGAGGTGAAAATGAAAGCAGCAGCCAGAATTTGCTGGGAGTTTATGTGTATGCTTCAGAAACTCATTTGTCACTAGTGGATACTTAGACTAGTAATAAAGCTATCTCCCAAGAGCTAAGACTTTTATTACCTCTGTTCACATGACAGAGAGTCTGTCTGTTCTCCAGATCCATGCTTTGCTTTTAGCAAACCTATTGTTAGAGAATCTACTCCCTTCTTAGAGCATGACCAACACAGGGTTAACTTGACAATAGCAGGCGATGTGTGGTAAGGAGTGTGAGATCTACAATTCTGGTCATAGTCATAACAGCTCTGAATCATCTGGAATGCTTAATTAGAAGTAAGGGCCTTGTTTCAGCACATCATCAGTAGCCTGGATTTATTTCCAAAGATTCTCAGAGAGAAGTGACCCTACATTTACTAACTGCCTAGCATATCCCCAAAGATGCTACTTAATGCATACAATAGACAAATGGATGAATGAAATAGTTCCTTACCCTCTGGGATTAAGGATTGAAACTGCAAAGTATAATTTATAAAGAAGATTATGATTAGAATCAAATGAGAATTTTTATTTTGCTTTTACACAGTCACTGATTTTATGTAGCTGAGAAAATTTTGCCTCTCTCCTAGATATCACTTTGGAAAGTTAAAATATTCAACAAATGTTTACAACTGCTCAGAAATCTTTTGATCTCTGGACTGAACTAGCAGCAAAATGTTGGATTATTGTAGTGTTAGAAAGTCTCTCTCTTTAGAGGGTAAATTTGGTTTGCGTCTGCTTCCAATTATTCTTATCAAAGGCAAGAGGAAAACTTCAATGTTACCAAATATGGTCAAACAGGAGGCAGGTTCTATAGTAATCAGGCTGATGCTAGCCATGTCTGCTTTGTACAGACCCAATATGTCACAATATCCTCTCTGGGTTTTCTTAAAGTTCCTCCTTTTTTTTCTTCTCTTCTCTTCTCTTCTCTTCTTCTCTTCTCTTCTCTTCTCTTCTCTTCTCTTCTCTTCTCTTCTCTTCTCTCTTCTCTTCTCTTCTTCTTCTTCTTCTTCTTCTTCTTCTTCTTCTTCTTCTTCTTCTTCTTCTTCTTCTTCTCTCTCTCTCTCTCTCTCTCTCTCTCTCTCTCTCTCTCTCTCTCTCGCTCTCGCTCTCGCTCTCGCTCTCGCTCTCGCTCTCGCTCTCTCTCTGTCTCTCTGCCATTCTTGGATTTTGAACTCAGGGTTTGGGCACTGTCTTTGGGCTTTCTCACAGCTAGCACTCTGCCACTTGAACAACAGCACCACTTCTGGCATTTTCTGTGTATGTGGTACCAGCGAATCAAACTCAAGACATTGTGCATGCTAGGCAATCACGGTAGACCATTAGGCCAAGCTCCTGGCCCCAGAGTTGTTTCCTATCTACATGACTATGTCCATACTGTATTACAATGGCACCACTATTAGTTAACTTCTAGGCGGCATTAAAATGCTCTCCCCGCCCCTCTAGTATACTTCTGATCATTGTTTTTCCTATCAAGCCTGTTTGTGGGCTCCTATACCATGTACTTTTGCATTGTACAGTAGGAAAAGAATTCTTCTAGCCTTCTGAGCTCATATCTAGGGTCCTTACAGAAAAAGACAGAGAAAAGCAAATGAAAATTTACTAATGTATGTATCTCATATTTACACATGACACAAAGAAACAAAATACCCTTTAGTTCCTAGATGTAGCAGATTGCAAAAAGTAAAAATATATGAGAAACTGTAATGGATAAAGGCTAGAAGTGAAGGATGTCTTGTAGATTCCTGTATGCCAAGGCAGGAAAGGGCCAAAGATCATTTCTAGTGATCAACGTTTATCCTTCTTGTTAGTCAGGGGAGAAGGACAGACATGTTTACAAGTGCTGGTCCTGTTTTTCAAGGAAGTAAAGTCTCTTCTCTTCCCTTCTCTTCTCTTCCTTTCCTTCCTCTCCCTCTTATATCCCTCTTTCCTTTCCTTCCTTCCTCCCAAAACATTCGTGAATATTTTTTGTGCTCGTTTTCCTCATTATTCACAGTATACAAACTTAATAGGGTATAATCTCTAAGTCCTGGTGTGTAAGACTTTCAGGGCTCGGGTTGCTTTCCCTCTTCCTATCCTGCTGAATCATGTTTCTACCTTGCTTCAAAGGCCTGTTCAAAAATGTATCCACAACATACCTAAGATATATTTTTTCCAAGTAGAGAATGCTCTAATCTAGTGATTCATTCTGCAAAATTATCTTTTGAGAACTTTCATGTCGGAGCACACTTGTCCTGTACTTGCCACTGGGTTGCAAACACGTGGACACTGCCAGTATGTGGCTTATTCCACTGGAGCCTTTTGCTTTCCATGTATAGTGAGAACTTCCAAATGCAGTTAAACAACTTCCTATTTTCTTCAAACCTTAAAAGAACTGCAATGAACATTTCAGACATTGTTATTTTCAGAAAGTTTTTCTAATTTATTTTAAGAAAAGCACAGATAAGATGCCTAAGATAAGGGAAGTTCCCTGGCTCCAGGCATTCTTTAGCACATTGTGAGTTGACTAAAACATGCCAGCCCTGTTTTGGTGTCTTTAAGTTTGTCTGCCTAGTGTCCCTGCTTCAAGAACTCAAGCACATTATGTTCATTAAGGGCACACCAATAGCTAACAGCCAATGCACAGGGCAGAGGCCTTAGGCAAGCAGGCTGGACCACATTCTGGGATCAGGTTATTAGATAAGGTGTCCAAAAGTCCGCCATCATGCTTCATTTGCACTTCTGCAAAGTGCAAGTTTTCCCAGCAATGCTGAGCAGAGGAGCCCCTCCCCAAAGGAACATCAGACTTTCCAGATGTCTTGGCTGGGGGCTACACTGCTGGTTGGAGGTTGATTTGTTTTTAGCTAGTAATTTCAGCCAGCCTTTGGACCAGCCTTACAAAAAGCAAATTGTCCCCTAACTATAAGAAGCCAATGTTTTCCCCCACCTCTGTCTTTGAACATAGCTTGAGCAGTTTCCCAATGTGTGCCTTAAATGTATAGGACTAGTGTCACCACTATCACTCAGCAGATTGTTGAAAAACTCTTTCTGGGCCATTCTCTAGTGTGGGACTTGCATATTTCAATTCAAACAAGAGCCAAAAACCCTGGAACAGAATACAGGAGAAACATGACTACAGAACTACAGAGAAACAAGAAGGGTGGTTCACTTATAGCTCAGCATTATCCTATTGCTGTTTCTATTTTGAGCCTAAGGCCCTAGGCTCACATATCCAGTGAACAGAGCAGGAAGAAAAAAAAAAAGAGCAGGAAAAGAGCCTAAGTGGACCTGTTGTTTATGGGGCTTTGAATTTTCACTGAACCCTCAAGACTTTGACTTCTGCACTTACCGATCCATCTACCTCTTATTGTCTTCAATTGGAAGATTGAATTTGAAAATCAGACAATCTTTGAATAGAATAATGAATTTGAAATCCAAAGCCCGTAAACTCTATCTGTGGCATCTGTGAGGCAATTGGAAGAGTGAGGGTGGTTGTTTCCAGAAAGGGAAGTGTAACTCAGTCACTAATACTCTGCTTCAGGAAAATCTCCCAGCATTATCACCTGCTGGTTGGCAGTGTGACATGGGCAACTTACATGCATCTCGTTTCTTATTCTCAACATGAGACCTGCTAGCCAACCTTTTGGCAGGGTTCTTGAGTAGGTCAAAAGCATACCTGCTGTGCTGCCCTGGGATTTCACCCATGCTAGGTGAGGGCACAATTACTGAGCTCCATCCCCAAGCCTGGTCAAATGTTTTGAAAACTATAAAGTGTGAGTTCAAGAACATATCAGATGTTGGGTGATACTTAAATGCTTTACAGTTCAGAATAGTGTGGACACTTAGATTTTCATTAGAAAATCTTAAAGCTTCAGTGAGATAATCCCAGAAAAGCAAAGTGCCCTGGAGAGTAACAAGAGGGCAGGCTGTGTGCCAAAGTGCAGCCCAAGATATTGCACAACTCATTTTAGCATTAGATACGTTTTATTGCCCAGAAGAGACAGTGAACAAGAAGGGCCTTGTGAGGTATCTTTGGATGCTTCAAGAATTTTACAAGCTGCAACTTGGAATTTGAAGCATTCATTTCCGTTTCTTACCAGTTTAAGACCCTATAGGGCAATTTCATACTGCATAATTCCCATTAAGATCTGATTAGAATTGAGGACAAGATTCTGGTTGGTTGTCTTTATTAAAGGAATTCTAGAGGCAAGACATGTGGAGTTAGGTTGGATTCAAACATCAAGCTTCTCACCCTATTTTAAATCCTTGGGCAAATCTGTGTAAGCATCTTACCATCTTGGGTTCCTTACGATGATAAGAAATGTCGATGGTCCTGGAGACAGATGAAAGCACCAACTGAGTACTGGATTCTGGAGATGCGAAATACTATGTTCCTTGGCATTGATCTATTGTTATATGCTTATTTATTGGGTGAATATGATCCTAGGGTTTGAACTCAGGGTCTGGGTGCGATCCCTCAGTGTTTTTACCATTTAGCTACAATTCCACTTTGGGCTTTTGCTGGTTAATTGGAAATAAGAGTTTCACAGACTTTCCTGCCAGGCTGGCTTCGAACAATGATCCTTGGACTTTAATCTCTTGAGTAGTACCCCTGGTGCTGACTCATTACATGCATAATATGACAGACTACTTTGTCTAAGCCCAGATGCTAAGTGTAGTATAACCTGGCAATCATTCAAATGCTGACAAAGTAAAGTTCTCTATATATTCAACTTTCAAAATAAAAAATATAAAACTATAAGGCATTACATTGTTTCCTGACTTCCTTACTTATGTATCTTGTAAAAGCTCAGTGCAAAGTGAATTTTTGTGATTTTTACCTTCTGGTAATGATGCTCAACACACCTGAACCCAGTTAAGTCCTCACTCACTTCAAAATGGTAAAGTCATTCTGTTTGTTCTCTCAAAAGACATTGCATGAAATAAATACAGACATGAGTTTTTATATGAATATTATCTCAGAAATCATCAGTATATCTGGATAAGCTTAAGCCTTATCTGGAAACTGCTCAAATAAAAGCTGGTTTGTTGGGGTTTCGAAGTAAAGTAATAATAATTAGAACTTCCTTGTAATCATAAGGTGTGTTATGATTTTTAACATTTCTTTACAAGTACACCATTCAGTTCCATGGTCTCTGTGTTTATAGCTATTTGTATTAATTTATGTTTTGTATAGCTGCTTCAAAGTCCTTGTCAACTAGATTTAGATAAGGCCATATTCATTTAAGGCCACATTCATATTAATTTAACTAGATTATCTAATTAACCACAATATCTACTCATGTTTTAAAGTGGTCCAATCTGTGCAGTCAATGAATGTTTTTTTTACTTTACAGCAAGGATGTTTCTTCAGAAACAAGACCCCAACAAACTGCATGTGGAGATTTTGGTCACCTTGGGGTTTGAAACTCACAATGGAGCCCATGAAAACTGTTTGTTTTCCTGTAGCCCTGACAACAAAAACCTTGTCCAAAATTCAGCTGCAAAGGCTGGTAAAATGGGCACTCCACTGGCTTGAAAGAATGCACTTTGAACACATATTTGTCAGTGGAGTGCTTTTTTTGGTAGAGAGGAACAGAAAATTCTGGCTTCCTCAGAGAACGGGATGCAGAGAACTCCTCCTTCTCCCTAATTCAAATATCACCCTGAAGAAGCTTGACTTTATAAGGGAAGGCAGCTTCTGAATTGCAGGCTTTTCCTGCTCATTTTTCACTGGCTGCCTGGAATGAGGCTCTGCTAAAAAAAATGTTCTAGGCCACTCCGGATTCAAGCATTTGTCTTCATGTTGAGAAACATACGTATGAGCGCACAGGGTCCTTACGCCTCACTCACACACTTTGAAGTCTTCTTGGTAAGGAGATTAGGAGGAAGATTTCCCAGAATTAGAAAAGTTTCTTTTGGAACTTTATATGGGTTTAAGTAGTTGAAGAAACATATTACTTTGATTTTTTTTCCTCCTTAGACTAGAGATGGAAAGTGTGTCCCAGTAAAAGATCCTTCTGAAGATAAGAGAAGTACTTCAGAAAATACAAGATCTCAAGGGTTTTGGAAGCTAGATGTGTTGTATTAGAACTTAATAATCTTTTAATCTCCCATTCTATAAAGAAGATCTCAGTGATTGAGTCGATATGTAAAATCCCCAGGGGTGGGGGTGGCGTGAATCAAGAGACTCTGTATGGAATCAACAAACATTACTCGAATCCCTGCTCACTTTGCTTCTCTCATCCCTACACCTCTCCAAAAAAAAAGGGGGGGGGGATTTGGTGTCAGTGTTCCACCTCCCAAAAAATTCTTTGGAAGAAAGAAATATTTACGCCTACAGCTATAATCTGGGCCATTAGCTCTGCCTAAACCCACACTTTAAGGCTGAGCAGTCACTCTGTCTCTGGAGTCTGTATTTGAAGGAGCCTCTAAGTTCAGTGGTAAGCACCACAAATCCTATTGGTGACTCTCCTGCACTCTCTGAGCTTTGGTTTCCTTCTGTCATGATCATTTAAAAAACGATTCTATTTTTAAAGCAGATTTTGTATTTGTAACATTACAATCATTTTTGGCTTTTTTTTACTCCCACTCAAATTTTTCAAAGCTCTGATATAGCCAATTTTTCAAGGAAAGACATCTCCTTTAGCCATTCTCTAATCTCTCTCTAATCTCTCTCTCTCTCTCTCTCTCTCTCTCTCTCTCTCTCTCTCTCTCTCTCTCTCTCTCTCTCTCGCAAATCCTGCCAGATCTCATAGACTTTAATAGCACTTGATCTTTTCTTCACATAGTAACAACAGTTTGTAAACATATATTTAGGGGTGGGTATTTCATTCATCTTCACTTGTTTTTATTAGAGTAGGTCAAGGACTCTCTTGTTTACTATTACATTTCCAATCTGTCACAGTTGCTAGCATAGTAGATACCTCTTAAATATTGCTTATATGGATGTTGGTAAAGTATAACCTTCTCTTTTCTTGAGCTTCTATGATAGAGGAGACAGTGAACAAACTAATGAGTGCAATCATTCAAGCAAAAAAAAAATGCTTGGTGAAAACTATGGTAATGGGAAGTTCAAATATAACTACAATGGTAACTAGAAAGAAATTTAAATTTATATGAGATCAAGTAGTTCCTGATGTTCTAACAGCTCATCGATTCACTCTGTTTTAAATGTTAAAAATTCAGAATCTAATGTTAAGGAATGTCTTCTGATCCTCATGTTTCCACATCAAGGTCCATATCAATTCTTCTTTACTGAAAGGCAAATGCATTGCCCTGTTCAAGTGAGTCTTTCTTGCCAAGGAGCAGATGGTCAGGTTCTGCTTCCTATTCTATCTCCCACAAAACACTGAAAATCCAATTATTCTCCTTGTTGGATGCCCTTCGAAGGTAGCAAATGCACACCTTACACCTTGATTTCTATCTTCACTTTTGGACCCCTTTTCCCTTTTTGGTGGTGCTGGGACTTGAACCCAGGACATCATGCATACTATACAAGCACTCTACCACTAAGCTACATCTTCAGCCCTATCTCCATTTTTATCTAGACTTATTAAATCAGAGGATCCTGTTCATCAGAGAGAACATGTATTTAGCAGCATTAGGATCATCTGAATATATCTAATTATAACTAAACACATCTCAGATTAGGTGGGAAGAAAGACATGGTACAAGAATATTAACATTGATTTGGAATAAGCCAACCATCAGGCAATTCCCCATTTAATAGTTATACAGATATCTGATGTGTCTGAAATTATATTTGACATTGGGATTTACCATATAAAGAGAAACTATGTTTACTTTTACCTTGATCCATTAAAAAAAAAACCCATCTGCTGGGATAATGGAGTCTTAATTTTCAAATACCACTATTTAGAATAATAACCGGAGAAGATGGATTCCTGATCTCACTCTTTTTCTAACATTCGCAACATCAGCTACTTTAAAGGATCTCTCATCTCCAAGAGTACATTCTAGTTGATCACTGGTTCGCTTTCCATCTACAGAGTCAACTTGATGAAATCAGTATAACTTGAAACATAAAAATGACTAAATTCCATGTAGAAAATTTTGGAAAAGGTGTCAATAGAGGAAGCCTTCTCAGACAGTATCTCATTCTTTGTGAACATGGTCCATTTAAATGTTATTTCATAGCTGACTCTCCGGGCAAATATACTATTCTAAGGATGGGTGGCAGATGTATTTCTTCAAATCCAAGCTAGTATTCGGTTTTAAGTTTTATCATTTAGCATTTTTCTTTCTAGATATTTTGATTCAATTTTTTGACAGAAAACAAAAGTAATGCTGCTAACTTCTTCAAGAGTTCCTTTAAAATATTACTTTCAAAGTAATAGGAGTGGATATATTCAATAACATAACTATCACACAAACAAGAGCCCCAGCACATCATGCCTTCAGCAGTTTTCTCATCATTCCTCTCCTTGCTCTTGTTTCATAACTTACCTAGAAATAAGCAAAATTGATATTTGATGGAAAGCTGACATTCGCGTCTGTAATTTTTCCAATGTTAATTCAAGCCAGAACTAAATAAGGCATGGAGAAATAGAAGGTAGCTGCCCTGTAGAACTACTTTCAGATTGAATATTCTAAAGAAAATAGAGCAAATTCCTCAGTTACTTACATATAACAGCAGAGAACTTTAAATTCAGCTATTGTTTGATCTTCAGTATAAAGACTATGATATCTAGGTATTTTTTTTTTAATCTGAGAAAGGTTCAAGGCCAGCCTGGGCCTTCAACCTTGATTCTCCTAACCTCAGCTTCACAAGTAGCTAGAGAGGATTACAGGCTTGAATCACTGGTACCCAGCTTTAGATTCTGACTTTAAAAGCAAATCTTGTAAGTACTTAGCCTTCCCCCACATAATTTAGCTGTTCATTCTCTTTTTTGTTTTATTTTGCCTTTTGTTTAGATGGCCCCACACAATTCATGCCTGGCTTCCTTTCATCTGTGTGACCTGTGGAATCAGCGGTTCCATGTTGGAATTGGTTCTGTCACTGGAAAAGGAGCCCATGAAGACTGGCCTGGGAAATCCCTACCCTTTCCTCAATAGATCACTATCCGTGGGGATCTCTGAGTCATCACCACTCTGAACCACTTTAAGAGAGACAAGAAGGAGAATGTTCTAATGAGGAAGGTCATTAGGCAATCTCAGAAGTTGCTAGAGAAACAATTGTGAAATTGTCCTTTCTATCATGGAAGGGAATGCCTTCATACAAGAATTTGCCTTATCTTTCTCTTTCATGAAGAAAATCCTATTGCTTCATCTGGATTATCAGTTTATCTGACATTTCCCAAGTAATATATATCTCCTATATGGGATGTGATTTTATCCTAACGCCTACTTCCACATATCAAAAATTCTTTCACATGGATCATGCATTTTTTAGGGTCAAGGTATGGAAAATGAACAAATTCTAAGTGGCTCTTATTAATTTCTAGACATTTGAACAATAAGCATATTCATTTTTGCTATTAAAACAAAGCCTTTTCCAAAAGGTCATCTTGCAGTTCAAAGTCTTTACCAAGCTAAAAATGGAAAGGTATAAGTAGTCACATTCACCTGTATGTCTTACATATTTCCATAAATATGTAGCTTCAGAGCTTTCGATTCCTGTGTTGTAAAAGTGAGATTAAAGCAGGTATTAACTTTGTGGTAAAGAAATCAAGCTGTCCATTAGAAGCAATGATAAATAGAAAAAGGAAGTTGGTATTTTCCCCAAAATAGATGTCTACAGTTTGTGTTTTTAATTAGATACTTTAGGTAGTATAAGTGAGATTGAAATGGAAGTTCTACCTAATGATTCAAAGCTTTGGACAAATCAATTGCCATTAAATATAATTTATTACAGGCTGGTGATCTCTTTAGGATAGGTTCCTCTCTGGTGGACAAATCAGACAGATAATAATTACCAAGTAATAAAAATGTTTCTGGCCATTCCACTTGACCATTGACCTTGTCATTTAAGACTTTGGTCAAATAAACCCCTTTCCTCTTTATTAGGACAAGTTTTTAGAAACAGTGTTCTAATGTTGTAGGGTCAGAAAATTTGTGGAATGTGGTCCCTCTTTCAAGGAATTTCAGTGATTGACTGGAGCAGGAGGTGCCACAAACAGTTGAGAGGTATAATGGTCAGGATTCCAAAGCTCATTGTTCATAGAGTTAGCTGAGCTGGGTTCAAATCCAAGATCAGATACTTGTGGCTTTGTGACTCTGGGAAATGTATATCTTTATCTTTTTTTTCTGGTAATGGTACTGATATTTTAATTGAGGGATTCCTACTTGCTAAGCTAGCATCTTATGGATAAGCCATATCTCCAACTCTGTTTTTGCTCATTGTTTTTGAAGTAGGATCTCACATGCTTCTTCCCCAGGCTGTCCTTGACACTCTATCTTCATTCTCTCTGTCTCTAGAATAGCAGGGATCTTAGGCATGAGCCACCAGGGCTGGCGATTTACTTACTTTTGTAAACTGTATCTTTAAAATGAGGAAGAGAGTATGGGTATTTTGAGAATCAAATAATGTAATTATGCAGATGGTTTACTGTAATATCTAGTACATAATTAGTCTTTCACAGCTTTATTAATACAGGCTGTAATACCACATTGGATTATCACCTGAACTGAATGTAAAACCAATGTGTTAAATCATTGCTTAATAAAATACAAACAAACAAGAGCAAACCATGCCATTGCCTCTGGCTTTTTGAAATCTAAATATTTGGATTTGGGGAAGAAAATGTTGCTAAATGGAGAAAAGGAATACCAAAAGAGATTGTGTTTCAGCTGTTATGCATTAGACATTATAAAAAAAAGTTCCCTGTCTTTCCTTCTTTTTTAGTATTTTGATCAGAAAGATAGGAGGAAAGGAAGAGAGAGAGAGAGAGCTAGAGAGAGAGAGAGAGAGAGAGAGAGAGAGAGAGAGAGAGAGAGAGAGAGAGAGAGAGAGGTGGGAAGAAGGGGGAGGAAAGGGGATGGGAGGGAAAGGGATGGCTCAAATAATGGATTCCATAGTTGGCTCTTAATAGGTTATATTGACAGCTGTTAATAGGTTGTATTGACATGTATATGTATGTAGAGTTAGGCCAAAAGGGTGGATTGAGAGGAAGGGAAGTGAGAGCTAAAAGAAAGGGAAGGGAAAAGCGGAAGAATAGAATTTCTAAGCTTGGCAGCAGTGTGGTACCTTGCCAGCCTCACTTAGCTCTTCAGAACCAGGCCTGTGATTAATCACAGACAAGATTTTTCTTGACTTCAAAGAGAGACATTCACTAGGATAAAACGCCAGTATCAGGAAGGCAAGAGTCTGGCCAAATCCTTGTCAGACCATTTACAATCTGTGCTTGCCCTTGTGGGATGAATCTACATATCTGGGAGATGTAGATTGCAAAGCTCTGATGAACTAAAGGGAACAAAATTTCACATAATAAGGCTAATTCCTCTTCTTTTCTCCCTCATTGTTGATGTTCACATTGTTGTTTAGATATCTGTAAATCCTGAAATAATGAGAAATGTCAGCATGGATATAGTATTTTCATATTGCTATAAAAGAATCAAGAGAAAATTGAAGCCCAATTCAGCCAGAAAAAGTAGAAGATGTTTTGTCATATAATTTAGTGGTTATCTACTTTATTCTGACTTCATGATCACTTGCCATTTGGATCCATGGAACCTCAACAAAGGCAAGTTCAGCCGTTTGTCTTCCTTACACATCTTCATCTATGTAAAGAAATATAGGAAAGCCTGGGCCAGGTGCATAACCTAGTGGTGGATTGCTCATTTAGCATGTACATAGCCCTGGGTTCAATTCCACATACACAGAAAAAGTCGGAAGTGGCTCTGAAGCTCAAGGGACATAGTGATAGCCTTGAGAAAAGTGTGGCCAAGGACAGTGGCCAGACTCTGAGTTCAAGCCCCAGTCCTGGAAATATAAATATATTCATATATATATACATATATATATATATATATATATGAAATCCCTGGCAAGGTTCAATAGTAGACAATTCAGTTTTCTATTTTGTGATGTCTCCAAGACATTTAGGGAGACTGAAAAACACAGAAAAGACATGTTATTGATGCATCTTGTTCACTCAGAAGATGGCCAGATAGCATGTCTAAAACAGACTTCTTTCCTCTTGAAATTTCATATGTGTATTTTTATTCTCTTCACTGCTCCAGATTTTTAAGCTACCTGCCTTTGTCTGAAGCAGAAAAGGTATTCTTTCCTTATAGCTGCAGTATGAGAACTAAATGAGGTAGTATGTATAAAGAGTCTGCAAATTGTGAGTATTAAATTAACAAGTATGTGTTAGTGTGAGATGGCAGCACAGTATTAAATGCCTGAAGAAAATGCACTGGGGTCCAAAGCCCATCTCCAATGTATTTAATGGATGGCTAGAGCAAGACCATGTATTCACTTGAGGAATACAGGGTGGGCATTGTGGAAAAACCTACCTCACAGGATTTCTATGAGCATTAAATATACTTGTCTTTATAAAAACAAAAAGCATTAAGAATGATACCTGGCTCATACTAAGCACTAAGATGCATATAAATTACTTAATTGATTTTGACGTAAGAGAAGTGATTTTTAGATGACAGAATCTACTGAACCTAAATGTTACTTTGGGAAGAGAAAAAAAGTGAGACATAAAAGGCAGAGTATGTGGCACAGGACTGTAAGATACATGTCCCCAGGATAAAAATAAAAAGCAGAGATTCAATCAGAGGGGAAATTCATGGACATTTATGGTCACAGAGTTCTGATTGGCTGAGGAACCAGCAGGCATCTAGCCAGCTTTCTTTCTTGCTCACAGAAATGAAAACCCAGTGTGTTTGGAAATGAACTACATTTTTTTCCCTATTGGTAGGAAAATTTATTTGTGTAGTCAAGGCAAACCTGCTGCTAAGTAAAAAATTTCCCCTCAGATGTATACTAAGCTAAATGAAAACTGGATAAAATATAAGCTTATAGGATGTGTTGATTTGATTATATATTTTTCATATAAAAACCACTGAAGAGATGCTTAAGGATTAATACAAATGTTAAAAGTAGTGATAGGGTCAGTTTATTTATTACTTAAATGAGATCCAGTGCCTGACTGGCCAGGCTGTAGCCACGTCTCAGATTCTTTCAGATAGTGGCCTCATGGGACTTTAAGGAAGAACAGAATCTCATCCTTCTACTCAGATTTGGTAAATGTGAACGTGAATAATTATTTTGAGTGATTTATTTTCATGTTGAGATTTGAAGGTCATCAAGTCTGTCCACACTACCATAGTTCTTCTGTCTTCAGTTCCATCCAATTGGATGGCTTTGTGAGCCATAATTCTTATAAGGAGGCATGGGTATCAGAAAGGCTTCCTACTCAGGGATTTATTCAATGAAGTGAAGGGTTCCTTTGCCTCATTACATTATCATCTTTCTCAGTAATGCCAGGAATTTAAGAGTATGGTGAAAGTATGTTATTACTCAACAAAGAACTATGTATTCAAGAGAAAAGCAAAACAACTGGGTGTTGTAATCCCAGTACAGGGAAAACCAATGATATTCCAGTGTTGATGAGGAAGTGAATTTAATATGGACTTTAGAAGTTCACCTCTGAAATCCATCTAGTTACTGCATGACATTGGACAAGAAACTACAGATAAGTATCTGTAAACTAGGATGGCAGTGAGACCTACTTCCTGCGAGACTGTGAAACTTGGATGAGTTGATGGATATGGTAGGCAAACACACCCACGCATGCCACTGTATAAGCTCTAGATAGAATGAGTTATATCTGTAATTCTTTAGTATTACACTCACCACCTTGACAGACTTTCACTGTTTAAATAAAAATAAATTTAAAGACCTTTTTGAAAAACATACTTGACAAAACCATTGGATTACTTGCCAAGTAGAGGAATGCCTTCCTAGACACTCTCTCTCTCTCTCTCTCTCTCTCTCTCTCTCTCTCTCTCTCTCTCTCTCTCTCTCTCCCTCTCTCCCCCTCTCTCCTCCCTCCCTCCCTCCCCCCCCTCTGTGTTTGGAAGCTGCTACAAAAATGTCAGTGCCCGACTTAGTTCACTATGATCAGGGAGCCAGGCTGCCTAATCTTGTCTGGATTAAAAAAAAAAAAACCCTAAGAATGTTGGATGAAAATCTTGAGATGTTGGATTATGTGAAGCTTTGGGAAAATTTCAGATACTAAAAATGCCTCTTCCTACAGTGTTGGCAGGTTGGTATTACTGAGTTTTATGGAGCAATTTATTTTTGTTTACAAGTAGCATTCTTTGCACCAAGGAGAAAAGTTTAAGTTCTAGAAGGTCTTCAAAAGTACAGTAAATGGCTTTAGGGAAGTCCAGTGCTAGCAAGACTCAATCTAAGGCTGGTACCCAGATCCCAGAGCCATTGTAGATGAGAGTCTGGTTTGAATTAGGAGATGTTAATTTCAGGGTCTCAAAGACATCTCTCCACTGAATTTCTGCCTAAGTTAGATGCTATCAGGCACAGGAATGGCCTATGTCTTAACTCTCCCAGGAACCTCAATACTAGGATACTAGCTAGTGTCATATGCCAGTGGCCTAATAACATTGTGGCCCCATGTCAGTAGTCACAAATACGATTTTCCAATGAAGCATTCAGTGTTAAAAGCATCACTATGCTAAATGGAAACAAGTTGCAATACTTGTGATGTTTTTGTTTTATTTTAATATACAAAATGTACTTCAAAGCTCACTTGTTGATTCAAGCCCTGATTCGAACTTCTCTTGACTTCTGAGAGTTTGTTCTTACATTCAGATATTCATGAAAACGTTAGATCTGTCTAAGTAGCCAAGTCATATATGGTGAAAATGAGATTGACAATAGAGACAGACAGACAGACAGGAAGGAATACAGGGAGACAAGATCATCTTAAATTCAGATCTGATCAGAAGCAACAGCGTACAAAAATGGGAATGAGAAACCTGAAGTAGTAACTTTAATTCTCACAATGGTTTGAATGTGTCCCCCTCAAAATTTACATGTCAAAAAGTTTACCTTAAATGTGTATGATTCCAGAACTAGAATGCCCTTATCAATGGTAAACTGGAGAATCCTTTTCTAGTAATATGAAGACAAATGTTTTCTTTCAATAGTTATGGATTTATGTTTATGACTATCTTCTATTTTTACCAAGAAATGTTGAATTTTCCATGAATGGCAATAATGTAATTTGTTACTATTTAAAAAAATGCCTGAAGAAACAAAGTCGACTGATTAAAAATATGCATGACTATTTCGTTGTGGTATGTATGTATGTATTATTGATTTTGTGCTGATGCTGTGGTTTGAATTCAGCCTTGCATGCTCACTAGGCTTTTCTACCAAGGCTAGCAGTGTACCACTTGAGCCACTGTCCTTTAGGGAGTGAACTCTCATAATAGGAACTAATATTTATTGAGTGTGCTAAATATTTTGTAAACACCATTTCCTTAAACTTATAAGAAGTAATATTTTCTCTGGGAGATGAGAAGTCCTTCATGATCAGGATTCAGATTCCCAAGAACAAAACTGTATTTTTTAAAATTTCAATGTATAGAGGGGTTACAGTTACGCTAGCCAGATAGACGGCATACCACCACTCACACATCAATATCCCCCCTCATGGCCCTATTCCCATTTCCCTCCCCCACCCTGTCCCCTCATTTTTCCCCTCATATTTCAAATAAACAGGTAAACATCTATATAATATACCACGTAACAAAGTAGAATTCTGTAACAATATGAGATTAACCAAAGGGCAACATAAGAGAAGACAGAGAAAACAATAATTAATAGAAGAGTCAGTTTGTCAGTTGACCAAATGAAGATTGAGCCTGATGTGGGTTCTGATGCACTCTACTGGCAGAAAAGAAAACGTCAATAGAAATCATGGCTTTCCCTGGATTTTTAGCCATTTTTCTAGGATGGCATGTTACCTTTATTTGAGCTTGAAAACAGAACAACTAGTCTGTATCAGTTAATTTTTGTAACAAAATATTTTTTATGCTATGTGCTCTGGTAATATATTAGGGAGGGTCCCCTTAGTACCCAGAATCTGGCCTAAGCAAAAATTGAGTTTTTTACTCTGTTATTCCTTTCCTAACCAATTTGCCAATAGTGAGTAAACTTTTTTTTTTCCTGTCCTGAGCTTGAGCTCAAGGCCTGAGTACTGTCCTTGGGCTTTCTCAAGGCTAGAGCTCTACCACTTTAGCCACAGCACCACTTCAGGCTTTTTCTATGTATGTGGTACCAAGGAATTAAACTGGGGTCTTCATGCATGCTAGGCAAGCACTCTACCACCAGGTCAAACTCCCCATCCCGAGTAAACATTTTTTTTTTTGTCTATGAGTCTTTATTTGTAAAGTAAGCTTATAAGCACTCACGTCACCATGATGACAAATATTAAGTAAGGCATTTGCCAAAGTTACTGCCTCATCATTCACAGCCAAGAGATGTTAATTCTGTCCATTGTCCCTTCCCTACATTCTTTCCCTTCCATCCTCTTAGCCTGATATTTACACAATTCGGACAGGCCTTGTTGTATGTATCTATACACATGTCAAAAAGAGAGCCTCCTGTACAATTCATTGCTTAAAAAACAAATATGTGTGAAAAATGGGTTGGAAACAACCTAAATGCTCAACAATCCCCTATTATATAAACAAATCATAACGCATTCATTAAACATTTGAGCTTTTCTTTTCAAAATAATCTAGATTTATAGAGACAATTTACAAAGACAATAAACAGGATTCTCATTTCCAATCCTCTCACTCCCACACAGCTCTCTTTCTGTTGAATGTAGCCACAGGCAAGCCAGAGAGACACAGCCAGGGACTTCTTCATGTAACTAACAAGCAGAAACAAGCACCTCAATATCCACAAGACAGATAAGTGCAGTGACAGATGTGCGCCCACCGAGTTGACTAAGTGAAATCATCCATGATCATGATCTAGCCCAGACTGAGGGAACCCAGGAGGCTTCCAAAAGCAAATGTCCAAGAAAATGTCTGAAGATAGAGTGCCTGAGTGAGGCAGGGGGAACTTAAATGACATGAGCTCAGCAGGGAAGAGGAGAAGTGGAAGGAGGGTTGATGGAGGGTACAATACCCAAGCAGCAAGGAGTGATCCATTCAGAAGATGGTTTCCAAACTGAGGCTCCTGAGTATTGTTCTTATCTACACTTCCCTCTGTCTGTAACACCAACCCAAACTAAACAACTCTCTGCTTTTCCAAAAAGCTATGAGTATGCGCAAGTGTTAACCATAGCCTAAAACAATTGCAATTTGCTGGGTTGTGTTTTTTCTTTTTCCTTCTTTAGAAACATGAACAGGAAATAATGAGTAACAAAAAAGAGGAAGCAATTATGAAGGTTTAAAAGGGCTAGGGCTGGGTGATTTGCCATAAGTAGTTCTCCTCTGTTAAGAATACAATCTGTGGGGCTCCCTCTCCTCAGAATCCCACAGCGGAATTTGTGTGGTTTTCATAGCATTGTCACAATGACCAAGCACCATTCAGGGCCCCCCTTTCCCAGTCCCCTACCCCCCACCCCCCAGCCTCTCTGGAACTGTCCTGTACTGGGCAAGCGCCTTGCTTTGAGTTTCTGTCAAGTCAGGTTCAAGCCCTTCCCAAGCTTCCTGGTTGGAAACAACAGAAATCAAAGAGAGACAGTAATCTGGAATCTAGGATTCTTTCTTGAGCTGAGTTTTACCAGCCACCACGGAAATACCCCAGAACGGGAAATCACCCATTTGTGCAATCGACCTTGACTCCCTCTTGGCTTCCCTCGGCTACCCACCCCTGCACAGGGCTAGCTGCTGAATCAGTGGAACCCTTGTGCCCCCCCCTCCACCTGTGGATTCCACCCTCCCCCGCACCCCCTTCCCCAGCCAAGCTTCCTCCGCACACCAGGGGCTTTTTCTTAGGTAGTGTCTGATATCTGTCTCCAAAGAGTAGCAACCCAGATGTTCAAAGGCGCCTCTGGGGACGGGGAAGTACTGAGGCTGGTGCGCTGGGGGTGGGCCCTGGCGAGGACACACCCGGAGGCCGCGGGCCGGCCAGAAGGTCACTTCTATTGGGTTTGGGAGTCACCAGGCCCATTCTCCTTGGTCACTGATCCCCAGCCATGCCCCGGATCTGAACTCTCCAACCTTTGGTGAGCCCTCTGCTACCCACGTGGGGCTTCTCTCCGCCTCGCCCGGGGGCGGGCGGGCGCGGTGGGCAGCGCGCGCGGGGCGCGCTTGGGGGTTGGGGTGGTGGCAGGGGATGAGTGTGTGTGAATCTGGGGGTGCTCCAGTCTAGCCCTGTCCCGCATAAGAGAGACTGAGTGGAGGGTGGGGGACTGATGAAACTTTTCTCTGTTTCCCTGTGTTCTGGAAGCCGGGGAACTCACTGTGCTTGGGGCTTAATGGCTCATGGGGAGCCCGCCCAGGACGGGCAGTGCCCGAGCTTTTGACTCACAGGAGGAACGGAGGCGTCCGTAGGGAGCAGGCCGAGCGTAGAATGGGGGACTGGGTAGCCTTGGGATTTCTGGAAGGGACTTGATGTGTGTGTGTGGGGGGGGGGTGGACTTTAGGACAGGCCCTAACTTACCTATCCAAAGATCCATGGACGTGTGCGCCCCGAAGCAGGTGCTGAGAGAAGCTATCTTGGCAAGTGACATGCTCATTTTCTGATGGTCTTCAGACTCAGGGGGTCAGCCTGCTCTCGGCAGTGGTTACTCCAGGGTCTTCAGAAGTCAGCATTCTATTTTTTGAGAAAGTCATCTTGGGTGATCTGATCGCCGACTTTGTTTACCTTCTTTTCCTGGCCACCAAGAAAATGAAACTATTTTGTTTTCCTTCAGGGAATTGCTGGCCTTAAGGCAGCAAATCACTCTCAGTGGGGTTTTTGGGTCTCTTGACTGATCCTCTGCGCACCCCACCCCCCTTTCGTTCACCCTCTCTTTACAAAGACTGCACGGTGGAGGAGAGGGAGAGATCTTATCACCAGCTCCCACCCAGAGCCTCTCTTGGAGAGTCCCTGGCTCAGAAATGCCAGTCAAGGTGGTTGGCTAATCAAAAGGACTGCTCCCCAAGAGGTTTGACTCTTGAGGATCAGCATAGATTGTTTCTTAGAGCTTCGACTGTGTCCTACGCTTAGGTGATGGGTGTGTTCTCCAAAGTCAGTTTTCATGGCAGCCTGTCAAGTGAAAGACATCCATCCTCCTCTTTTTCCTGTCGGTGCAGTGGGTTCAGCCAGCCTAAGCCATTCTAACTGGTCACACAGATAGCAAGTGGCAGAAGAAGGCTTGGCTTCTCATCTGATTCCAAGGCCCCTTGGCAGTTTACTGGTTACATCTGATTCCCAGAATAAATTTAAGGTTAGAAAGGAAAACTTGTAATATCTGGGATCTTTTTATGATAGAAGCGGGAAGGGGGGGTGTAGGAAGGGGAAGTCTCTCTGGTTCTTTCAGAACTAGCGTTCAGTGTTTAGATTCCTTGGGACATTAACGTTCACTAAAGGATGCCTTCCTAAAACACCAAGGAAACTGCGCTTCTAAAGAGATGCATAGACACATCTATTTGTGTACACAAAGAGAAATATTATACCTATTGATACTGCATGACCTAAGGAATGAAAACTTACTAATTACTGTCATAATTGTAGGTGACTAAAAATGGAAACATCAGACATAATCTTATCTCCTAGATAGACATGCTATTCTTTTGTAGTATATCTTCTACTTCCACTCATCTAACATGATTACATTTTATTTTATACAGAAGCTAGCTCACATCCACCACTTGCCCAATATCATGCTCCTATCTTTAAAGAAGTTTCCACATTGGGCAACCCCTAAGTGTCTCCAGGGAATGCTTGCTGGCTTTGTGCTCCATCAAATCCCTCCCATGTGTCCTTAATAGCAATTAATAAAATGAAAGGCTAGCATGAATGATATGAAATGTAGAAGCAAGTTTTAATTAGCTTGGAGATGATGGAGCAACAGCTTTATTTTCTCTTTTAATCTCTCTGATCTCTCGTACTATCTAGATACATCTCCTTTATATACTTCCTTTAGTCTCTTGGATCTAAGTTTTATTTTTGTTTTTGTTTTTCTCTTCGCTTTACTGAGTGGTGTTTTAAATAATATTCAAAAATAAGTTTTGAGAAAGAGTATCAATGTGAAGTAATGCACCCTCTATCTGGTGAATATAATGTAACGCTTCTATTAATTATTATCAAAATATATGAAAAAATAAGTTTTGAAATCCCCAAATGTTCACAGATTTCTAGAGGAGACAGCAATAATTAAATGTGTTTTACAATGTTATATCTGTGGGCATTTCTGAGATTTTTGTTTGCTGTGTCTTTGTTTTATGAAATTGTGAATTAACCTTGCAGCTTTTACTTGTACTTTTTTAGGGGAAATACAATTGATCACTAGGCAGGCAGTTTTTCTCACATTTCTTTGATCACTTGTTTCCAAAAGAATGGAGAAGTTGTTTGCAAAAGAAACCGGTGTATTTACAAGTAGTCATACAGAATACCTGGAATATAATAGTGAACAGTCACTATGTATAATTTAATCATTTTCCTCAATATGGCTCTAGAAACTTCAAGTGGTCTTTACTGTTTCATTCTTTTATTTTTGGTGTCACTCGGATTTGAACCCAGGACTTCCTTCTTTCTAGCAGGTGCTCTACCACTTGTGACATACCTTTAATTCTCTATTTTAGTTTTTCATAGACTTTACTCACATTACCAAGGATGGGAAATGTTTTATGTAGTAAAATGATAAAATGTAAATCAAAGCATTCACATTCTAGGAATGAAAACGCATGTTTGTAAATGATGTCAGGGTCATGAGGCAAATACTGAACTGATATTTGAGGCCCACCAGAGGCCTCCCTTACCAGTTACATAAGTAGAATGTCCTTTGCTGTTTGGGGCTGATATACAATTGGCACCCTGAGATGCCAATTTAAATTTTATTGAGAAAGTAAATTTCTTGTTTGGAACTTAGAGAGGGAGAAAAGCAGAAATACAAGTAAATAAGCTGGATTTTGGATACTGACTTTGAGAAAGTCTCTCTGGGACAGTGGACATGTAATTTAGTCCTACATACTTAGAATGGAAATAGTACAATTTCTCAGGATTCTCTCTTTAGAGAGAGGGATAGAGGATAGGGGATAATTCAAGGAGAGGCAGATTGCCATTGCACAATTGTCAGCTGGGGAGAAACTCCACATTTTGAGATGTTCAGAAATGTGAATAAGGAAATCCCCACTTAAAAACCACTGCTAGCCTGAGTACTTTTTGTGAATTATCTTGTGGCTGAAAAGTCCCTTGCTGAGCACATGTTTTGTAAGAATTGCCAACTATTTTTGATTAAAAAGTGGTAAGAGGGCATCTAAAAGAATTTAAGAACAAATCTACATGATCAAAAACAATTCAAAACCAAATTTAGGACACTAAATCAATCTAATCTCTTTTAAGTAGATAAATATAAAAAATGACTAGACTTTTTTTTCAAAATGAATATTGGGAAAATAATCACTCATTCTATATTTATTTTTATTCATTAATTTAGTTTTTTTTGTGTGTGGGTAGTGGGGCTTAGACTCTGGGCTTGGCTGCAGTCCCTGAGCTCAAGGCCACTGCCCTACCCTTGAGGCACAGTGCCACTTCTGATTTTCTAGTGGTTAATTAGAGATAAGGGTCTCACCATCTTTAGTGCCCAGGCTGGCTTTGAACCGCGATCCTCAGATTTCAGCCTCCTAAATAGCTAGAATTACAGGCGTGACTTAATGCATCCAGCTCTTTCTCTTTAATAAGAGCTGTTTTTTTAATTTATAGCCTTGCCTACACACACACACACACACACACACACACACACACACAATCACTGCTATTTGTGCTCTACTATTTGTCCTTTTTCATGTAGTACAAACCATTTATGTTGCTATGGAATTTTATTTATTTTTTAATGAATTTATTAACGTTGATTTTTACATCATATTTTAAATGACAAGTTTAACATACAAGTGTTCAAGGAGGGAATCTCTATTTACAATCACTGGGACTTAGTATTTAGAACTTAATCATAATTAAGCTAAGGGTTTGTATGTCATAGAAACATTAATTTATGAAATAAAACATTATGTTTATAGAGTCATAGGTTTTGGAATTTTATTTTTTAAAAAACTTTGTCATCAGGTTTATATATAGAGGGGTTACAGTTACATTCATATGATAGTGAGTACATTACTTCTCAAACATTGTTACCCCTTCCCATGTTTTTCTCCCACTTTACTTTCCCCTACCCTTGGAATTTTGATTTGATACATTTTATTCAATGAATTCTAATTTATTTATTTTATTGTGCTAATGCTGGAGCTTGAAATCAGGGCCTTGCACTCTTGCTTAGCTTTTTCTGCTCAGGTCTAGCACTCTGTCACCTAAGCCAAATTTTTACTTCCAGGACAATTTTTATTTACTACATTGTAGGGAGTCCATTTGCTAAACACGTTGAACTTACCAAAATTTTTATTTACTTTAATTTATAATTATTTATTTTTATATTTTATTATTATAAAATATTTCTTTTTTCATTTCTTATTAAAGAATTTATTAACATTGATTTTTATATTTTCAAATGACATATTTAACAAACATAAAACATTTCTTAAATGACTGCTGTCTATATTTGTACACACAGAAATACATACATAATTTTTTATGAAAGATTCATTTGTAAATACCTTAGGATGTAGTTTCTTATGCCTTTGGTTACATGTATATATTCTTAAAAGTAAGAAAGAAGCACTTAGTTACCTAATTAGTCTTTTTCTTTTTCTGGGAAACCCTTGCTTTAAACAGAAGGATAAAATATTTTTAGGTTTTTATATAATTAAACTTCCCTGTCAAACTAAATATCTCCAATTGAGTTCTCCAGTTATCTCCAAATAAATATCTCCAGTTCCAAAACAGGAGTCATTCAATCTTCTTGTCTACTTTCATTTTTTTTTAATGACATGGTGGATAGTTGGAAAGAAGGTGGCATTTATAAGACAATCTTCTCTTCAATCACAACTCCCTTCTTAATTTGAACTGATTGCATAAACATGTCACCTCCCCCACATCTACTGACCTTACGGAAAAAAAAAAAAATCGGACAATTGGCCTACGTGAGGATGATGGTGAATTCAGTACGCTTTATATTTTGCATAAATCCAGACTTGTAAATTAGAAAAGCTGATTGCAAGTTTGATTAATATATGTCTACAGCCCAACCTTATAGATAAGCTTACAGTAGGCCATGATAAGCCATGGACTAGGGTGAACCAGCAAAATTACAATAAACTTAGTGTAAGAGTAATTAACAGGGCTGGGAGTTTGGCCTAGTGGTACAATGCTTGCCTAACATGCACGAAGACCCGGGTTTGATTCTTTGATATCACATACATAGGAAAAAAAAAAGCCAGAAGTGGGGCTGTGTCTCAAGTGGTAGAGCTCTAGTCTTGAGCAAGTCCAAGGACAGTGCTCAGGCCCTGAGTTCAAGCCCCATGACTGGCAAAGAAAAGATTAACAACATGCGGTTCTGTTCTTTGCTGTATTCAGGCATCATTACATATTTCCTCATCTCTATACTGTTGTGATACCATAAAAATGTGAAAAATATAAGAGAGACGCCAACATTTTTGTTTTCTGAAGGCTGAGATCTTGAGCAATCAGAGCATAAAGAGAATGAATGAGTTCGGCACATGAGTTTAAGGCTCTACCTTCTTGCAGGTTTTAGTGTTGATGTTTTGCTACTCCGAAAGAATGTTTATAAACTTTTTTCATGTGAATACTTTTAAGAAGTGAGGCCTGATTTTAAAACCAGGGCCTATTTAAAGGCAATTGTCATATGATTTCTCTTCCACGTGAAATCTAAACAAGTTGAACTCTGAGATCTAGAGAATTGCATAGTGTTTGCCAGGTGGTTATCCTGAGATAATCCTGAGAGAAAATGTAGAGAGGTAGGTCAAGTGATTCCAGATTCCACTTAGACGAGATGAATGTAGCCCAGAGGTCTATTGGACAACATGCTGTGTGAATGTGTAAGTGTGAAAATCACTCAGATTTTAAGCACCAGGAATAGTGATAAGCATGTGAGATTATACAGAAATTAATTAGCATGATCTCAAAGTATGCATGTAATTGAATGCACCATGTTATGAGCCATAAATACATGCAATTTTTTAACATTATTTTTTAAAAAAGCCCCACTTTGCCCCATTACTATTTTTTGTTTCGTCCACATAATGTTGACATATATCAAACTAAGTGTTACAGTTCGAATACAGTATGTCACCCACATGCTAGCCAAGTTTAAAACCTTGGCCCCTAGCTAATGATGCTATTTTGATAGCTTCTGGAAAGTTGGGGGACGGGGAGGTGAGTTGCTGGGATCCAGTCTTTTAATTTAGGGCTTTCTACGCAGTAGGCAAGCAGTCTATCAGTGAGTTACATCTTCAGCCTTGAGGCTATCAACAAACAGTTTTAAGAAATACATCTCCTTCTTTTCACCAGATTAAATGCAATAATTTAGATATTTAAGATCCTTCCAAATTCTAGATAAGCTGCTACCATAGCTTACTACATTGCTATCCAGATTTTTAACCTATTGAGAAAAGAATTACAGAAACTGATCGCGTAGATTTGTTTCAAACAAATGAAGCAGAGCAACACAATGAACTGGTATAAATCTGTAGGCTTAACCCAATCTTGCTACAACTTAGTGAACCTTTTAATTTGTATGCTACAGTGAGGTCATGTTCACTGTAGAGAAAACAATTGAGTTGAGCAAAACCAAGGAAAAAGTCACTGTTAGTCTTCACAACTTTCATTAAACTCTTAAAATTCTGGTGTGCTCTTCGTGTGGTGGTGGGTGGTGGGTGGAAATAAGTAGGAGGAGGGTGAGAAAGAGAGTGATGGTGTGAGAATGCACGAAAATGAACGAAACCTTGTTAAAGATGTTTAGACAAGGAGGGGGGAAGCAGTAGTAAGCAAGACTTTAATCAACGTTGCATTATATTAATGCATGGCAGTATCACAATTTTTTGATGTTAAAGAATAACTTCTTGTTGATATATTTCCCTTTCTCTTTCATTCACCTTTCTTTTCTTCCTTTCTTCTCTTTCTTTTGTTTTCCTTTCTTTTTAAAGTAGAATCTCTCTTTTTTGCCAATTCCCAGGACTTCGCAATCCTCCTGCCTCAGTATCCCAGGATCTAGGATTGCAGACATGAACAAACATGCACATGGCCATCAAAGAAATAAAGATTCTTTATTTCCTTTCCTGCCATTAAAAAAATCTGGATACTTTTTAATGTTGAATGGTTTAGATCACTACTGTACTCCTTTTTGTTTCCTGAAGTAGCTGAGCACTGTAGTCTGGCTGGAGCAACAGTGGCCTTGTGGCCTTCAGATAGAAATAAAACACTCTTCCAGGTAGGCTGTACACACTTGCAATTCCAATGCTTTTGAGGGTGAAACAGGAGGATTGTGAGTTTGAGGCATCCTGGGTTACATGCATCTACTCATATCTCAAAAAAAATAGGTAGCAAAACATTCTTCATTATGAAAAAATATTGCTGCTATTTCCCTGTGTCACCCCAAACAATGTATAGTCTATCTGGTGTCTACTCTCAGTGCTGAAAAAAATGTCCCTCTCTGTGACAGGCATCTGTTCACTTATTCTTGCAATTCAGAAGGCTGACACTTTTCACTAACCCCAAACTTTTTTTTTTATGTGTGTTTCTTTTTTTTTCATTTTTTATTGTAATTAATACAAGGGTTATATGATATTTGCCAGACAGAAGGTGCATTAATTCACATACATTGATACCCTTTCACATGTCTTGGTACCTTTTACCCTCCCCCCCCCGTCTTGGTTTTCCCCCCTTCCCTATCAAATTTCAAATAATCAAATACAAATAAATTCAATATATCAGATAACAGAGTGAGGTACTGTAACAATATGAGATACCCAAGGGACAGCAAAGGAGATGAGAGATAACAGTACATTAAGGATAACAATCATTCGTTATATGGCTTTTGTTTCAGTATCCTGGAGGTCCTTTCAATTAGCCTCATGCTATATGGCCTTATGTATCTAGGTTTTGCTCTATTGCAGATCTCTGCTAGGAGAGCCCAAGGTTTCTACTGATGATGACAAATGAGGGAAACCATTGAGCCTAAGTTCCCTTGAGTCTGGCTTACTTTACTTAATATGATTTTTTCTAAGTCTTTCCATTTCCTTACAAATGGGGCGATGTCATTCTTTCTGACAGCAGCATAGAATTCCATTGTGTACAAATACCACAACTTGTTGATCCACTCATCAACTGAGGGACATCTAGGTTGGTTCCATATCTTTGCTATGGTGAATAATGCTGCCCAAACTTTTTTTTTAAAGATCTTTTCCTGCTTGTTTTTGACTTCAACAATAACAAAACCAAAGATGGTTTGTTGCTGTTTGTTTTAATTTGTTTTTTGGTTAGCTTCCTTTTCCAGCCCTACCTCCTTCTCAGGGCCAATTGCTTTACTGATTCATCCTTAACACTTACCCTTAAAGATTGAAAGTTCGCACTCTGCTTCTAACCTTTGCAACCGCTGGCCACTCCTAGCCAGGTGACATGCACGAGGGGGTGGCCCTCTTCCCACTCTGACTATTCCTACATCATTTTTTTCCCCCTCAATACCTGAGTGGCTCAGCAATTCTTCCTCTGATGCAGCAGTGACTGCATTATCCAGGGGTTTTCTGTGTCTCCTTCATTCATGCTTCTGTGAGGTTTTGTTACAGATAGTTCCACTTACTATGTGTATGTTAACCAGATCTCTGACTCTGCTAGACACTGTACTCATGCTCATGGCAGTTCCCAGAACCTCAGGTTTCCT